>NW_022631195.1:135000-502286 GCF_010015895.1 Lontra canadensis | reverse complement strand
AATGCGGGCGCGCCGCGGGTGGGGCCGCCCCGCCCCCAGGTGCTGCCCGGGCAGGCCGGCGGCGGGAGCGGCGGGCGGGGCGGGGGCGGGCGCGTGAATCAGGCCGCGCGGCGGGCGGGCCGCGACGGGGAGTGGCTGCCGGACCGACCGGACCGCGAGGCCGCTGGGCGGCGGTCGGCTCCTGCTGCCCTTGTCCCGAGACCCCCGCGCACCTGGCCAGGTAGGGCCCCCTCCCCCGGCTCGAGCGGGGCGGGGCGCGCCGGAGGGGCTGAGGGGAGGCCGCGGCCGGGCCCCCGGGGGTGGGGCGGGGACGGCGCGCGCGGCGCCTCTCCGCGCGGCCTCACCTGGGCGGCGCCCCCCCGCCCCCCGCACCTGGGCCGGGGCCGCGCAGCCGAGCGCCGGGCCGGGGGGAGGTCGCCGGGGCCGCTTGTGCCGGCGTGGACGCGAGCGCCCTCGCACGACGCCGGCCCGGCACGAGCCGAGTGGGAAGGGGCCCCGGGGCCCCGAGGCCAGCCTGCCGGGGCCGTCCTTACTGGCTGCCGCCCTCGCGGCCTAGCTGGAGCCTGGGGAGGTAGCTGGGCCTGGCCTGGACCCCTCCCCGAGGGGGCCCTGCCCCGGGCTCCTTGGACCGGGGGTGGCCGGGAGGCCGACGCGCGGTCTGGTGTCCTGCGTGAATTGCCGGGAGAGCGAAAGGCCTCGGTTCCCTCGCGCCCACGTCCCGGAACTGGGGCGAGTGGATGGGACACTGGGCCCCGGCAGCCGCCGGCTCCTTGCGTGCATGGAGCCCTTTTGGCCCTTTGGAGCACACCCCGAAAACTACAGCTCGGCTTCAGTCGGCACCCCCAGCCCCAGGCTTGCGCAAACTTCTGCGGGGAACCCGCGCTCCCGCCCGTACCTAGCGCCGGCTCACTGCGCCTTGCGCTCCTTCCAGTCCCCGACAAAACCCACCTCCTACCCAGGTGGGATGGCCCTAGTTAGGGGCCCTGGAGGATTTGTCCGCCTTGTGCCTTGTGTCCGGGGTCAGAGGTCAGCAGCAAAGGAGCTGATTCCTGCTGAGTCATCGGTGGGGTGGGACGGGTGTCCCTCCCTCTCTCCCTTCAGGCAGGCGTTCAGTAGGCAGATGTGTGAGGGGGAACGCCATTGGGGCCCTGTCAGGGGCTGGAGAGGGGCCGCTGGCCAGTCCACAGTTCAAGGGTGTGCTCGGCGAAAGGAAGAAAGGCAGTGGGCTTCGCGCTGTTGCTGTGTGAGGCCATGCAGGGCCCCCTGGCGTGGGCACGCAGGAGGGCACCCCCTTCCTGATGAGTCCCGCCTGCTACGGTGGTTCCTGGGTGCCTTGGCACTGCCCTCCTCCCCATGGCTGCCAGCTTGGACGGTTTCTATTGACTCCCCTTCCCAGTGGGGTGTGGAGCACAGGATCCCTTCTGTGTTCCCCCGGCTTGGGAAGGGCTCTCTCTCAAATGTGGGGAGCACAATCGTGCCCCCAGGCCCTGCCTGGTCCAACACAGACCCCATACCACGGAATTCCAGTCTTCCCGCCCCCCACCTCTGTCGGGTCCTGGGGGAGGCCCCACTACAGGCAGACCTGCACCTGGTACCCTGGTGCAGTCCACCCCTGAGACCAGTACGGGCATCTGTCGTGTAGCTGCGCGGAGTGATGAGGGACGGCAGATCTGGTTTCCTGCAGACCCTCTCCCTGGTAGCATGTCCCACCCCCGCTGCACATCCAGTTGGCCTGTCAGTCCCCAGGGAGAGTGGACAGGGAAGGTGCCTCAGGTAATTGTGCACAACAGTCTTGGCCCCGACTCCGTCCAGTTCCCAGCTGTCTCTGAGCACCCAGTGACCCCGGCCGGTCAGCAGCACCCAGCCGCTCCTGCAGACCAGGGCACACTGCACTCTGGCAGGACCAGCGTCCAGGAGCCTGGGAGCTAGGCGGGATCTGAATCCCACTCAGTCCTGGCCCCAAGCAGTGGCTGGGGTTGGGGGTGCCGGGCCTGGGGCTCTCCTTCCAGGGTAGGAGGAGGACTGTTATCCGGGCGTTTCAGGGATTGGAGGTTCATGACCCCTGGGGGTTCAGAAGGCCCCCCCCCCAACGGTGGCCTTCCAGAGCTCATGGCCACTTCTGTCAGCCTAGGCCCCCTCGCAGGCCCCTTGGGGAGGCATGTGGACTGGAGTGGACCAGGCAGCGTTCAGGTGTCCTCATGAAGTGGGGACAAGGGGAGAGGCACATACAGAGCCCGGGATGAGCCTGATGGCCACAGCCGAGGGTTCAGGCTACATCCAGAGCTGAGGGGGGCGGGGGCAGCAGGGCCTGACCAGAGATGGAAGACCACCCCCCGCACGCAGCCCTGGGCTGAGCCATGCTGGACTCCAAGCTTGTGCAGTGAGAGGAGGCTGCAGCTGGATCTGCCAGGGGCGTGGTTCTGGGAGTTTTATCTAAGGTGGCACGGTGGCTGGAAACGGGGAGGGATGGGCCAAAGAGAAGGGAGTGGTCCTGGTGGACAGGGACAAAGGGCAGGGGTCAGTTTGGAGGTCCGTGAAGTGTGCCAATAAGTTGTGGGGCTCGGAGTGTGTGACCCCACAGGACAGCTGCGGGTGTGAGAGGACTGCAGACTGAACGCTGGGTCCTGGGACAGAAGTGGTGACAGGTTTTGTAAGCTGAGCTCAGGTTGGGCCAGGCACGGTGGCAGGTCAACCCTGACAGCTGCATTTTACAGTGGGGGTAATGAGCCAGTGGGGCACAGTGACCGGCCCTGAGGCCCCACTCATGCCCCTGTACTGTGGACACAGACACATAGGCGGGGGTCACCTGGCGTGTCAGCACACACTGTAGTTCAGGGCCTCTGAAAATGCGCTCATGCCCAAATGAGAAGAAAAAAGCAAATACAATAAAGAATTCGGCCTGGATTATATTTTCTTTATACCAACAACCAGAACGTATCGGGTTGTTCTTTTTCATAATGGAGGTACAGAGAAGTACCTGGGTCACGGGCCGTCCGGGAACCCTGAGTGGGGACTTTGTGCAGTCAGAACCCCCGACTGGAAACCAGGGTGCGGGCACTCCTGAGGTTCCGGTGAGAGGAGGGCCCCCCCCGGCACAGAGTAACATGAGACAGGGCCAGGGCACCTGTACCTGGGTCCCCCGCTGGCCTCCCCCCAGCTAGGGGACATCCTGGGGCTCAGGGGTGCCCAGAAGGCCTCCACGTGTGGTCTGCACTCCACAGCCCACTCAAGGTCACGGACAGCCCTTGCTACAATGTGTGTCCACATACGGCAGGGTCAGGGGGAGCAACCCCAGGTCCGCTGCCCCAGGAATGTGTCTCCTTGCCCCTTCCCCAGGCCCCTGGCCCCGACATGGCCCGTCGCTCCCAGAGCTCCTCACAGGGGGACAACCCGCTGGCTCCCGGGTACCTGCCGCCTCACTACAAAGAGTACTACCGCCTGGCGCTGGACGCCCTGGCCGAGGGAGGGCCCGAGGCCTACAGCCGCTTCCTGGCATCCGAGGGGGCACCTGCCTTCCTGTGCCCGGAGGAGCTGGAGCACGTAAGCCGCCACCTGCGGCCCCCTCAGCATGTTGCCCGCGAGCCCCCTGAAGGCAGCCCCCCCAACGTGGACATGGATGGCTCCTCGGGCACCTACTGGCCCATGAACTCAGACCAGGCAGTGCCTGAGCTCGACCTAGGCTGGCCCCTGACCTTCGGCTTCCAGGGCACTGAGGTCACCACACTGGTGCAGCCACCCCCGCCGGACAGCCCAAGCATCAAGGACGAGGCGCGAAGGATGATTCGCTCTGCCCAGCAGGTGTGCCTTCGCAGGCTGGGTGGTCAGTGGGGGGAGCTGCCTGAGCTGGACCCCCAAGCCTGAGTAGGAGTGGAGGGGGGCAAGCCCCACCCCACTGGCTGGCCACGCCCCTCCAGCCTTCTTTCTGGGTCATGTGTTTGGTCATTGCACACTGTGGTTCTGCCTGCCCTCCTACGTGGCCAGTGTCCAGAAACTCCAGGGCTCTGGGATGGCTGGGCCCCCTTCCTGGTCTGGACTTGGGGTTCAGAGAATTCTCTCTAGTCGAACCTTTGACCCAGGCTTGGCCCCACCAAACAGGAACCAGAGATGGAAGCTGAAGGCAGCAGGTCTGGAAGCCAGAGGCCCCAGACTGCCCTATGCACTCTGGAGCGCAGTGTCCTCGCAGGGCCAGAGAGCTAGGGCCTGGGTGGTGCCTCTGGGGCGGGTTGTGCGGTTGCATTTGCCTCGTCCCTTCCCCAACATGAGGGAGGCTCTGTGCCTGCCTAGGGCTCCATCTTGGGCCACCTGGCTGCCAGCAGCCCCACACGCCCTCTGGTAGGCGTTCTCCTGGCTCCCCTTCCCTGGCAGGGCCCCGCTGTCCCCAGGAGGGGCCAGAGGGCGATCTGCGGTGTCTGGCTGATCCTGATGCTTGCCCAGGCAGGCAGGAATGGCGAGAGAATGGTGGGGACAGCAGAGGGGTCTGTCCTCTGTCCCTGACCCGCTCCCCCGCAGGTTGTGGCCGTGGTGATGGACATGTTCACAGACGTGGACCTGCTCGGTGAAGTGCTGGAGGCGGCGGCACGCCGCGTCCCCGTCTACATCCTCCTGGACGAGATGAACGCGCAGCACTTCCTAGACATGGCCGACAAGTGCCGCGTCAACCTGCACCACGTGGACGTGAGTGACCCCGGCGGGGGTGTGGGGGGGGTGGAGGGCGCCTCGGCAGAGACCTAATGCCTCTCCCCCCAACCCCCAGTTCCTGCGCGTGCGCACTGTGGCGGGCCCCACCTACTACTGCCGCACTGGGAAGTCCTTCAAGGGCCACGTGAAGGAGAAGTTCCTGCTTGTGGACTGTGCCGTGGTGATGAGTGGGAGCTACAGGTGCGCCCAGCCCGCAACCCCGACACCTCCCCCACCTAAGGGCAGCCTCTGCCCAAGCCCTGGTCCAGTAGCCCCTGACACGGCGCCACCCCCCCCCCGTCCTTGCAGACAGGACACCACAACTGCGGGCGGCCTTCCCCGCCCCCCACCAGCCCCCGACCCTCGGCCCCGCCCCTCTCCTTGACTCTGCCCTCGACGGACTTCCCCCCCCCCCGCAGCTTCATGTGGTCCTTCGAGAAGATCCACCGAAGCTTGGCGCACGTGTTCCAGGGCGAGCTAGTCTCCAGCTTCGATGAGGAGTTCCGCATCCTGTTCGCACAGTCCGAGCCTCTGGTGCCCTCGGCCGGGGCGCTGGCCCGCATGGACGCTTATGCGCTGGCTCCGTACGCGGGAGCCGGGCCCCTTATGGGCGGCCAGGTGACCGGGGCGCCGACCCCCTTCTCCTTCCCCAGACGAGCACACCTCCTGTTCCCACCGCCTCGGGAAGAGGGCCTGGGTTTCCCGTCCTTCCTCGACCCCGACCGCCACTTCTTGTCGGCCTTCCGCCGGGAAGAGCCAGCGCGGATGCCCGGGGGGGCCCTGGAGCCGCACACGGGGCTGCGGCCGCTGTCGCGGCGGCTGGACACGGAGGCGGGACTCGGGGGCGAGCCCGCGGGCCCGCGGGGCTTCTTCCAGGCCCGGCACCTGGAGACGGACTCCTTCAAGCGGCACAGCTACGCCGCCGACGGCGCGGGCGCAGTGGAGAACTTCGCGGCCGCGCGGCAGGTGTCCCGACAGACGTTCCTCAGCCACGGGGACGACTTCCGCTTCCAGACCAGTCACTTCCACCGTGACCAGCTCTACCAGCAGCATTACCAGTGGGACCCGCAGCTGGCGCCGGCGCGCCCGCAGGGCCTGTTCGAGAAGCTGCGTGCTGGCCGCCCGGGCTTCGCAGAGCACGAAGACTTCGCGCTAGGGCCCGGGCCCCGCTTCCCCGAGCTCGGCCCCGACGGACACCAGCGGCTGGACTACGTGCCGTCCAGCGCATCACGCGAGGTGCGCCACGGCTCAGACCCCGCCTCAGGGCCTGGGCCCCGCGGCCTGGAACCCAGTGGGGCCCCACGCCCCAACCTGGGCCAGCGCTTCCCGTGCCAGGCGGTGGCGAGGCTGGGCCCGGATGCCGCGCCCGACGCAGAGCCCGAGCGCAGGGGTGGGCCCGAGGGGCGGGCGGGGCTGCGGCACTGGCGCCTGGCGTCCTACCTGAGCGGTTGCCATGGCGAGGACGCCGGTGAAGAGGGCCTGCCGGCGCCCATGGAGGCTGAGGCCTATGAGGACGATGTTCTGGTATCCGGGGGCCGAGTGGCCCCTGGGGACCCTTCAGCCTCCCGTGCACCCTTCCCGGCCAAGGGCCTAGTGCCTTGCTCCGGCGGGGGCGGTGGCGACAGCCCAGAGCGCGAGGGCCTGGAGGAGGCAGGTCTGGCCAAGCAGGACTCTTTCCGCTCCCGCTTGAACCCGCTGATCCAGCGCAGCTCACGCCTGCGTTCCTCTCTGATCTTCAGCGCTTCTCAGGCCGAGGTCGCCGGTGGGGCCACGGCGGCCACCACTGAGAAGGCGCAGCTGCTGCACAAAGAGCAGGCGGTCAGCGAGATGCTGGGCCCCGGTGGCGAGGCCGTGCGCTCCGCCACTTCCACCAAGGTGGCCGAGCTCCTGGAGAAATACAAGGGCCCGGCGCGTGATGCTGGAGGGGTGGGGGCCCCAGTCACAGTCGCCAGCCACAGCAAGGCTGTTGTGTCCCAGGCATGGCGGGAGGAGGTGGTGGCGCCGAGTGGGGCGGGAGGCGAGCGCCGCAGCCTCGAGAGCTGCCTGCTGGACCTGCGCGACTCCTTTGCACAGCGGCTGCACCAGGAGGCGGAGAGGCAGCCGGGAGCTGCCACGCTTACTGCCGCCCAGCTGCTAGACACGCTGGGCCGGAGCGGCGCCGACCGGCTGCCCTCTCGCTTTCTCTCCACCCAGGGCTGCTCTGCCTCCCCACAAGGGCGGGTCAGCCCCCCGCTGGAGGGGCATGGGCCACGCCAGGCACCTCACCCTGAGCCAAGAGGGAGCCCCACCACTGCCTACCCTGAGCCAAAAGGAAGCCCCACCTCGGCCTATCCCGAGCGCAGGGGTAGCCCGGTCCCCCCTTTACAAGAGCGCAGGGGCAGCCCGGTTCCCGCTGTACCGGAGCGCAGGGGCAGCCCCGTCCCAGCTGTGCCCGAGCGCAGAGGCAGCCCCATCCCTGCTGTACCGGAGCGCAGGGGCAGTCCTGTCCCCGCTGTGCCCGAGCGCAGGGGCAGCTTGACCCTTACCTTCTCTGAGGAGTCTCCGAAGACTGGGACTGCGGAGGAGACGGCTGGCGGCCCCATGGAAGTCCTGCGCAAGAGCTCCCTGCGTCTCCGCCAGCTGCTGAGCCCCAAGGGTGAGCGGCGCACGGAGGAAGAGGGCGGCTTCCCAGCGCCGCAGGAGAACGGGCAGCCGGAGAGCCCCCGGCGGCCGTCGCTGGGCAGGGCGGATAGCACGGAGGCAGTCACTGGAGACGAGCGGGGCCCGCGGGCGCGCACGGCCTCCACCACGACCAACGCCTTGTACAGCAGCAACCTGCGGGATGACACAAAAGCGATTCTGGAGCAGATCAGCGCCCACGGCCAGAAACACCGCGGGATCCCCGCGGCGGCCCCGGGCCTGGCTCACAGCAGTCCTGAACTGGGCCGCTCCCCAGCTGCTGGCGGCCTGGCTCCGGATATGTCCGACAAGGACAAATGCTCTGCCATCTTCCGCTCAGACAGCCTGGGGACCCAAGGTAGACTGAGCCGTACCCTGCCAGCCAGCGCGGAGGACCGCGACCGGCTGCTGCGCCGCATGGAGAGCATGCGCAAGGAGAAGCGCGTCTACAGCCGGTTTGAGGTCTTCTGCAAAAAGGAAGAGGCCGGAGCCCCAGGGGCGGGGGAGGGCACAGCGGAGGACGACACCAGGGACAGCAAGGTGGGCAAGTTCATGCCCAGGATCCTGGGTACTTTCAAAAAGAAGTGAGCCTCCTGGTTTCCTACCCCCGACCAGGCGCCTGCCTTACTGCCCCCCACCAGGCAAGATGCCTGGCTTTCCCAAGGACTCGGGGTAGAAGCGGCGGTGGTGGAGCGTGGCCGCACCTGGAGCTCGCCCAGCTGCGGCCCTGGCCTGGCCTGGCCACTCCCTCATGCCATGCCTTACTCCTCCAGCTCCACCTCCGCCGCAGTGCCCCAACCGCCCCCTTCCTAGCATCCCCGTCCACCATCTCTGGGCTTCAGGGCCCCTCTAGACCTGCATTCACCTCAGGGCCTGATCTTTTTGTGCCTTAGGTCCCCACCTTTTCGGGGGCCCATCTTTTTGTGCCTCAGTCCCCCATCCTTGGGGGCCCCAGATCTCAGGGCTTCCGTGTCTCAGGACTCCCCTCTGCTCACTGCTCTCCTGCCCGGATGCTTTGCCACTGCTGCCGCTTTCCTGCGTGCGGGCAGCCCAGTCTCTCTCTCTCTCCCGGGCCGGTGTCTCCCCCTGCACCCCGCGGCTCCAGGCTCGCTTCCTACCCCGCTTGCATTCCTCCTCCCGGCCTCCCTCTCTGCCTCCTGGCACCCTTCTCAGTGGCCATTCACTGGAGGGGGGGTGGGGCAGAGCTGGTTCGGGCAGCTTGTGATGGGGTTGGGATAGACCCAGACCCAAAAGGGGTCCGTCTCAGGAAGCATGGTCCAGGGGTTTGCTGATGGGGCGGGGGGTGCCCAGGGGACTCCTGAGAGACCGTCCTGCCAGAACTGAGGCCGGCCTGGTGGCTCTTCCTGTGGGGCTCCAGCCAGCACCCCAGCCCCCGGCAAGGGCTGAAGGGCTGAGAGCGTCCGCGTTTGTAACACTCGGAAGCCAGGTCTGGATGGAGGCTTGTATTTGAACCTGAGGGCAGGGGTCCCTGCAGGGGTGCAGGACCCCTTCACGTGCCCTGTTCTGCATTCTTCCTTCTTTGTCACCAACCTGCAAAATGGAAGTTTCCCCACCGCCCGTTTCTGTATCTCTTTCACCTCTGGACAGTGACTTTGATTTGGAATAACACGTTTTGACACCAAATGCTTAGGAAGCGCCACTGTAGGTGCTAGCATTGGGAAACTAGTATTTCTGCAACCTTTTTTTTTTTTTTTTTTTTTTTAAGAATAAGAAATGGCAGTCGCTCAGCCTGGGAAAGGATTTAAGGAACGAGGCCGCTGAGCGGAGGTGGCAGTTCTGACTCCAGGCCCCTGGAGAAGGGCGGTGGGGGTTGGGAGACACTGGGTCAGGTGGAGGGGGTCACCGAGGAGCCAGATGCTCTCCAATGTCCCTCGGCCTAGAGGCACTTGCTGACCCGTTTGCTTTCACATGTCTCGGTGCAGCCCTTGTCTGTGTCCTCCACGTCATGCTGAATGACATGTGTCAAATGTGATTCTGCACATCTTGGTGTTAACAATAAAACACAGCAACACATTCCTAAATATAGATACCTCCCAGTTAATACATGGCAAACGTTAGTCTTGGGAAGTCACATTTCCTTCTGGATGGCCCCATCCCTTCGGGGAGCACTAGAGACTCCCCGCCCCACCCCCCGCACACCTGTACTGCCATCACCTGTGGCCACATCTGACCCAGGAGACTCTCCATCTCCTTGCCCTCCCAGGACCTGCTCCCCTGCACAGGCAAACTGCTTTAGTCCGATACTCCCACTTCCAGTTCTGCCAGCCCTCTGTATAGGCACACCCCGCTGGGGGCTCCTGGTCACCAAGCCCCTCTAGCCACGTGCCCAGGTGTCCAGATCTCTCAGCCATTCTGCTCCCCCCCCGCAGGGCTGGGCTTCCTGGGGCCCCACCTGCTCCTCTCTGGGCTATGGGGTTCCTTCCCTCCCCCTCATCCATCACCTGGGGGCTATGCCTCAGGCTCTCGGAACTCAGCCGACTCCCCCTTCACCCCCCCAGCCGCCGGTCTTCCGACTGGCTCACCTCCAGGCCAGAACCGGGCCATCTACTCTCACTTTCTCTTTGGGCTCCCTCCCAAGTCCTCACCTGCTTGCCCCATCGCTTGCAGCCACCTGGTCTGGGCCCACCCACTGCCGCTGGCAGCTTTCACAGGTGCGCAGAGCTCCCGCTCCTGGCAGCCCAGCCCCCGCCACAGCACAGCCCACATCCTGTAGACCGTGAGCTCCAGCCGGCAGTTGGGAAATGGCCTGTGTTCCAGCGCCTGCCTGAGGTCAGTTGTGGTGCAAGGCTCACCTGGGACCATGAGACAGGTGTCCCCCGGAGCCCCTCGGATCTCTTCAGCTCCCACCCTCCTGGACCCACCCCCTACCAGGACAGACCAGCTGCCAGTCACTGTTGGTGGCCAAGAACACAATGATCACAGTCAGGGGGTTGGACCCTGGGGCACTCTCTTCCACTTTTACTCTGGCTCAGAGTTGCAAATGCTGTCACGTGATGGTCTGCACTGAGGCAGCAGGTGCACAAGTCCCTATCCACGCACCCCCAGCAACCTGAGGACAGCCTTGTCCCTTTGATGGTGCTCTGGCACCAGGCAGGCCCCAGACCATTTGTGGAGAGAGAATGGGAAGCTGGCCCTGAGGACCCCCCAGGCCAGTCATTGGTGGTGTGAGCCTCCAGGGACAGCACTGGGCACTGGACAGACAGGAGCCACAAAGGGACAGCAGGTGTCCACGCAGCTTCTCATGGGCTTTGTACTAGACACGGGGGGGTTCTCCGAAGGGGGTGGTTTCCAGGGAAGGGGTGGTGTGACCTCGGAGGGAGTCCCCACTGAGAACAGAAGATAGGCAGGCAGGCTGGGGACGGACACGAATTTATTGGAGGACGTGATTGGGGATGGGTGGGAACTTCACCCACCCCGCCGGGGAGGCCTGGACAAGCCCCCTGGATCTCGAGAATGTGGTCAGGCAAAAACGCAGGCCGGTAAAAGGGGGTTGGAGAGCATGGGGGACTCGGGGGTAAATCTGGGGCTGGGAGATGGGCAGGGGACTGGGCAAGGGGCACGGGCTGAGCAGAAGAGCCGGGCTGAAGGCCGATGGGGCGGCTTAGGCGCGGGGACCCGGGAGCAGCGGCAGGCGGCCCAGTGCCGAGCGGCAGACGGTACCGTACGCTTGAGAGTAGCCCCCGAGCGCAGCCCTTGCGGCGCCCTGGACCCCTTGCGAGGCCGAGGCGCTGAACATCCTCCGGCGGGGCTGGGGCTCGGGCCGGCCGTTGGCGGGAAGCCCGCGAGGGACCTGCACACGGTCCAGGGGCGGCGTGAGGGGCGGGACCAGAGGGAGGGGAGGGCCCCGACTCAGGCGACCCCAGCGGCCGAGGGGGCGGGAAGGACGGCCCGGGAGCTCACCTGTCGCGCGCCGCTCGCGCGCAGCTCTCGGCCCGGGTTCCAGTCGCTCCGGACTAGGGCCTGGATGGCCACCTGGGCGGCGGCCTGCCTGGCGAGGGAGGGCGCCGCCCCCTTGCCACTGGGCTTCACCTGGGAAGGGGTGCGCCGCCGGGTCACTGCCCGGCCCTCAGAAGGGATTGAGAGGGACCCTCCCGGGCCGACCTACCCACGAGGGTGCCGAGGGGGCCTCCGGCGTCGCCGCAGGGGGCCTCTCCCCTCTCCCGAGACTTTGTGGGGGCGGAGGCTGGAGCAGGGGGGCCGAGTTCTGCCGCGGAAGGTTCTTGGCTCCGCGGGCAACGTCTGTGGGGTCGGAAGATCAACCCCCGGGGTTAGTCTGGCACAGCGGACGCTCGGTGGCTCCACCCGGAAGGGGCAGGGGCCGCGCCCGGTGCGGGGAGGCCGTCGGAGATCACACACCCGGCGCGGGCCGCTGAGCCGGGCCGCTCTGAGGTCTGCGTCCGGGGTTCCGCGTAGGCGAGCCCGGGGCGGGCGGAGGGGCGGCGCTAGGTCTGAGCAGGTGCGCCTGGGGCGGGGGGGCGCCGGGTTCTGCGCCCGGGGGTGTGCCCCCCACGCCCTTCTCTCTGGGGACCCGGCTGTTGGCCCTGCGCTCCAGGATCATCTGCGGAGAGGGAGGGGTGCTCAGGGGTGCACCGCGCGGGTGTAGAGGGTGCGGGGGTCGCTAAGGCAGGGGAGGGGCTCGAGGGTGAGCGCGGATGGGGGACGTCAGTGGTCGCCGCCACAGCACCTGATAGACGCGGCTGCGATACTCGGGGGCTGAGAGCTGAACTCCTTCGAGCACCGGGAGCCGCACAGCTGAATCCAGGGTCCACTCACGGGCCGGGCAGTGGAACCTGCGGCGAGCCAGCGAGGCGGGCGTGGCGGAAGCGGGACTCTCCGTCTCTCCAGCCCGGCGCAGATCCGAGACCCAACATCCAGCCCCAGCAAGGGAGGAGCTGGCCCGCGGCACCCTGCCCTCTGCACCCCGCCCGCCCCGCCCCGCCCCTACCTCTGCACGTAGGGGTGCTGCAGTGCCTGGGCTGCGCTGAGCCGCTTGTCTGGGGCAAATACCAGGAGGCCCCTGAGGAGATCCAAGGCCTCCGGGGGTGTGTCTGGCGGCAGGAGGGTGTCCAGCGGCTGCCGTGGCCTGCGGGTGCCCGCTACTGTCCCCTCTCCAGGTGCAGGCTGCTCCCACACCCATATCTGTGGCAGCTCCGGTTCCGACCCTGACCCTCTGCCCAGCACCCCTTAACCGACCTGGTGCCTCTCTGTCCCCATGCAACACCCTCAGGCAGTCTGGCAAGGGGCGAGACCCCTCCCCGCCTTGCTTCGGTCCCGTCCTCTCCAAGCCCTGCTGCGTTCCTGTGGGCCTCCCCACACCTCCGGCCATGCTGGGGGACGCTGAAGGTTTCTCATTATTAGTGTGACCAAATTGCTGGCTGTGGGACCGCCATCAGAAGCCCAGGGCCCAGGTCTGGGCTGGCGGACTGGCCCACAAGTTGACAGGAAGAGTGCCAGAGCCAGGCTCCTAAGCATCCCCACTCACCAGGCCCGTAGGCAGGGCAAGATCGAGGCACTGTAGCTTGAGCCAAGAGCCAGGAGGTCTGCAGATGGGTGGACGGAAGATGGTGTGTGACTGGGAGGGCCTGGTCCAGTGGGACCACTCAGGGAGGTAGGGGCCAGTGGTCTCTTCCTGCCCTGGGGAGTGCCTGCCTTTCCAGGCTTGGGCTGTCTGGCAGGACTGTGAGCTGGAATGCCTAGATTCATGCTACGTGTGCCTGCCCTTGCACAGTTTTCTCCTCCCGCTCCTGCACACGCACTCCACATCTGGGCATTCCCTCCTCCATGGAAGGACCCCTTCCCCCTCCCCCCAGGAAAGCAGGGACTCAGGGGAAGACAATAGGGCTCCCCCACCTGGTTCTTCCCCTCTCTTTTGCCCTGCTCCCCAACGCCCCCCAGGGAAGAGGAAAGACTCCTTAGACTACCTGACCCCCACTGCTATCTTCCACCACCTCTCCCCCCACACTCTGCTGCCCTGCTCCTGGCACAGCTGCTGGACCTGCTCCCGCCAGCTCCAGCTCCTGTCCTGTCCCAGCTGGACCCTTTATGGGCACTGCTTGGCCCTCAGCGACCTGTAGCTCCTCCCCAGGCCTATCATGTGTAGGCCCTGCCCTTTCCGGTCTTCCTGAGGCTCTGGACCCTTCCCCTCCCTTTCATCCCCAACCTCCTCGCCACCAGTCCTGGCCTGTCCCATGCTGTCCCCTACAGCTCTGTGTGCTGACCCTCAGACTCCCTGATGCCCCGCAGGGCCCTGCACACACTCACCCTCCTTGGACGGCGGTGGGATGGTCTCCAGGATGAGCTCCAGCTGGTGCAGCGTGGACGTGCCTGGGAACAGGGGCCTTCCCCGAAGCATCTCCCCCAGGATGCAGCCCAGACTCCACATGTCCACCCCGGGGGTGTACCTGGGGGCAGGAAAGGGTGCACACATGGGGAGGGGACCCTAGAGGCAGAAGTGGAGGGAGGAGGAGACACAATCAAGGGGGCAGGGTCTGGGGCACTGGAAGGGAGTTGGTGAGGGCTCACATGGGGGCCCAAGAAGGCCTGGGGGGCCCTGGCTGAGTGGGAGGCTATGGGGGTGCTGCAGCGGATGGTGAGGGTGTTGGGGGGGTACTGATGCTCTTACCAGCGGGAGGCCAGCAGCACCTCGGGAGCCCGGTACCAGCGCGTGGCCACATAATCTGTCAGGGCCTGGCCCTCAGGCCCCTCAGGGAGGCCACCGAGGGATCGGGCGAGACCAAAGTCACAGAGCTTCACCGAGCAGCTGGAGTCCAGGAGAATGTTGGAAGGCTGCAGGGGAGGAGGCGGGCTGAGTGCTGTCAGGGGTGGGTGCACACGGTGGGGGGGACGGGGCCCACGAATGGAGCACAGGGGGGCACCTTCTGGTCCCGGTGGATGACATGTCCCGAGTGGATGAACTTGGTGGCCCGCAGGAGCTGGTAGATGATGTAGCGTTTGTGGGTGTCCTTCAGCAGCCTGCCTTTACAGATGACGGCATTCAGGTCCGTGTCTAGGGGAGCATGCGGGTCAGCCTGGGGGCCTGGGAAGAGGGCACAGGTCTGCCCCCCCACTGGACCCCTCCCATGGCCGCAGCACCCAGGTCCCACTGGCCTCCCTTGCAGCCCTGTCCCTGACCCTGTCCTGGGCACACACACGTAGTGGTTCCGGCCAGCTTCTCAGGCCTGTTGGCTGCCATGGTTGCTGTAGCAATAAAAGTCTGTGGGATTACATTTAATACTTTATTTCCTGTCCCTTTGTCTTATAAAATAGGTAGAAAAAGAAAAATACAGCTGCAGGCGGTGGAGAAAGCAGGAGCCTTGTAGAGATGGGCTCAAGGTGGTCACTGCCAGGACCCGGTGCTGACACACGCCTGTGGTTTGTCATTGGGCACCAAGGAACTGTTCCAGCTGGCCACTGTGGTGGCCTGGGCAGCAGAGGGACATAAAAAGGGGGCAGGCCCCGGGAGGGCGCAGCACCAGGGCTGAACAAGGCCGCACTCACCCATAGACTCAAACACGAGGTAAATGTCCCTGTCGTTCTCCGCCCGGATCACATCCAGGAGGCGGATAATGTTGGGATGGTCCCCAAGTTCCTAAGGAGAGAGCCTGGGGCTGTGTGCTTTGAGGGGCGAGGGTCCATGCTTCCCCCCTCGTTTGAAGCAGCTACACCTGGGGAGGAGGTCAGATGGCCCTGGCCACTTACCTGGAGCAGTGTGATTTCCCGGAACGTTCTCTGGAATGAGACAGAAATATGAGTGTGGGTTTGGATCTTGGAAGGCTCCATAGGGACTGATTCTCATTGCGCAAACCACTGGACCACAGGGTCACCGAGCAGATGGCGCTCTGAGCAGTGACAGAGACCCGCTGTGACAGAGCTACCAGGCACCAAGCAGCAGGGCATCACCCCACACCCCGCCTTGTCCCGCTCACTCCTCTTCTCCACTCACTTACCTGGGCATCCGTCTTATCTCTAAAGGCATCGAAGATTTTCTTGATGGCCACGACCTCACCAGTCCTCCTATCCACTGCCTTCCACACGATGCCATAGGCCTGCAAGAAGGCTGGTCAGCTTGCTGGGCGCAGAGCCAGCCTCCTGCCCCCTCCTCTGCCCCACCAGACTGCTCCTCCTGCCTGCTCTGGCTCCTGTGAGGGAATGAGGGTGTGGTGAGGGGCTGTGGCTCTGGGCGAGGAGGTCCCTGCAGCGGCGGGCTGCTCAGCCTGCTGCCCAGGACCCCGGCGGCTTCCAGAGGAGGGTGACAGGAAGCAAGACCCCAAGAAATAAGGTCACAGATGGGAGATTGTGGATGGGAGAGGAAACCTGTTCTGGGCCCATTTACCCTCTTTCACATCCCCCTCCCGCCCATCAGCGAATCCTACTGGCGCCACACTCAGAATTCATCAGAATCTGACTACTTGCTACCATCTCTGCTGCTGCATCTGGTCTGAGCCTCTTGACTCTCCCACATCTCCTGTCTGGATCAGTACACTAACCTCTTAACTGGTCTCCTTAGCCTGCGCCACCGTCCATCCTCTACATACCAGACAGGGTAACTTGTGGCACTAAAGGCTGCTACCACCCTCTATGTCATGCTCAGCAGAAGCTCTTGCAGTTTCCCCAAAGGCTCAGGTGATCAGAGCCCTTCCTCAGTCACTCCTATCCAGGTTGTACCAACTCTGCCTTCTCCCCACAGCCAGTAGGTCCGTGCCGCAGGGCCTTTGCACTTGCTGTCTGCACTGTTTGGAACATTGTTTCTTTCCTCCCCCATTACACACCCAGTCACCCACCTTCACATACACTCTTTTTTTTTTTTTAAGATTTTAATTATTTGACACAGAGAGAGAGATCAGAAGTAGGCAGAGAGGCAGGCAGAGAGAGAGGGGGAAGCAGGCTCCCCGCTGAGCAGAGATCCCAGGACCCTGAGATCATGACCTGAGCCGAAGGCAGAGGCTTAACCCACTGAGCCACCCAGGCGCCCCTCACATACACTCTTACACACAATCCCACATGCTCTCACACACAATCACAAATGTACGTTTGCTCACACAAGGTTCTGGCTCTCACTCCATGCCCATCTACCCACTCAGCCCCTTCCTGGGCCAGGCTTGGGATCCACCCATCGCCCTCAGCGACTGGAATGGTGGGCCCAGTCTCCTTGGAGTGTCCTGTGGGCACTAGAAGTGGCAGCTGGGAGCAAGGGACGCTCGGTGGGGTCTGGGGAGGGGATCTGTCCAGGGTCCCACCGGCTGAGACCACTGTGGGTCTCCTGGAAGTAGGCACCGTTAGAACCCCGTTACAGGAAGCTGAGGCCCGAGGGGCTCGGTGGCTAGCCCAAGGCCACCCTCCAGTCGGTGGAGAAAACTGGTAGTGAGTCCAGGACCCCCGGCAGTGTCGGAGAGAACAGACCTCCCACGGGACCTGCCCCCGCCCCGCAGGTGGCCGGGCTCACCCCCTTCCCCAGCCGCCGCTTGAGCAGGTATCGCTGGGCTACGTGGTGGTCCACCTCCGCAGCGCACATGCCGTCGGGTGGGCGCCGGGAGGCCTCCGGACGCCTGCGGGGCTGGAACTGTTGAATCCGGTTGCCTTGGAGACCGCCCCTCCGTGCGCCTGCGCCGCGCCGGGGTGGGGCGGGGCGGGGTGTGCGGCCCAGACCCCACCCAGCGCCCCGCCCACCCGGCTCTTAGCCCCGCCCCCGCCTCCGAAGCCCGGGGCGTGGGGCGTGCGTTCGCTGGGCGCGCTTGGCGGGGCGGCTCTTCCCGCCGCCTCCCACCTTCCCACGTCCCCGCCCCCCAGGAGCGAGCGGGCCCTGAGCGGGCGGGCCCGGGGCCAGGGGCGCCGCAGGAGGGGGGCTCTCGGGCGGGGTGGCCGGAGGCGAGCGGAGTGCGAGCGCGAACCCCGCGTGCTGAGAGCGCACTTGCCGACACGCGGGCGTCTGCCCCGGGAACGGCAGCGTCGGCCGCGCGGAACCGCTCGCGAACGCCGCCCGCAGCTCTGCGTCCAGGGGGCCGCACGCGACGGACACAGAGGGACGGACACCGAAACGCGGCCAAGGCGTCCGGGGGCACGCTGCTGCGCAAGGGGAAAGACGCCGCAGGAGCCACCGGGTGCGCGCAGGAGCCACCGGGTGCGCACGACATCTCCAGGCCCGTCGGACCCACGCTTCCGGGCACCGGCCCTTCACACTGACCCGCGGGGATGCCGTCCACGGCTCAGCGGCGGCGCCTGCGGTGGGCGCGAGGCGCTGGAACCTCGGTGCAGAAGCGGCTAATCGTGGTGAAGCTCCCAAGGGTGTACGCTTGGGCCTAAGTTACCCGAATCCTGCTCTGTACAAGGTTGTGTCTCGGTGTAGAGCTAGAGGATGCGCAGAGAAGCAAGGTGGGAGGGGCGGGTCTTCTGGCCCCGGAGAGTATCCAGCACTGGACACGATGCCCCCCCCCCCCCGAAAACGGCCGGAAAACTGAACCAAACGTGCAAAACGACTTTCTGTGAACTGGACAACAGGCAGTGCAGGGCTGTGGTCTTGGGAAACCAGGAGCAAACAACATCTTGACTTCGGTGCCAGCTCTGTGTCAGGGAGGAGTTGGGGAAGATTTCCACCGGTCTGCGATGGGGAAACTCAAGGACTCCATAAAAATCTGCTTTTTGCTCTGTTCCTGCTTGGATTCTTGCTAGGACCTGCACCCCGATCTCATCCAGGCCTCCGAATACAAGTAGTATTATGTCCTCCTTGTAAGGGACAAGGAGTCCGTGATTTCTCTGGAACAGATAGTGCCTAGGGAAGGACCAGGTAAGAATGAGCAGACAAGTCATCATATGCATATCCCGGACCGCCAGGGCCTCACACCTCCGTGCTGAGGCCTCCTGGCTCCCGGGAAGACCACCTGAGCTCTCATCTTGGTTCTGACCACATCCTAGATGCCTGAGGGGACAAGCAGACCAGGCCACCATCATTGATTAAAAAAAAAAAAACCCTTCCCCAAAGATTCAACTCATGCTCCTTTCCTTCCTGAGTCTCCCAGATGCTCTGTATCTGTTCTTTATCAATAGTCCTGCTTTCACATCCTGCTGGCTCCTGTTTGACTTCTATCTTCCATGAAGCCGAGGACCATCCTGGCTGGTCCTGCGGGACCCCCTGGGTCCTTGGACCCAACCTGTTGGCATCCAGTCCACAGAAAGAACAACTTGGTGGCAGGGGATGGGGGATGGTGTTGCTGAACAATTTCCAGGTTTCACGATGGTAGGGAGGTCATAGCCAAGCGGACGCCACGGCATCTAGGAGAGCCCCCAGACAGGTCACATCTCAATAAAGCGACTAAGCGAGCTCTAGACTAAAGTCTATTGCACACCCATCATGAGTGTGAACAAACCTTAAAAGGGACAGGAAGCTATAAACATCACCTAACTGCCGGCCTAAAAGCGCCAATGTTCTTTAAAGGGAAACCAAGAAAACACCACTCAGTAACAGAAAATTCAAAATATCCAGCATCCAGAATGTCATAAAAAATTACTAGATTGGGGCGCCTGGGTGGCTCGGTAGGCTAAGCTTCCAACTCTTGTTCTCAGCCCAGGTCTTGACCTCAGGGTTGTGAGTTAGCATTGGGCTCCACGCTGGGTGTGGAGGCTCCTTAAAATAATAATAATAAAAAAAGTGACTAGATTTACCCAACTAAAAATATGGGCAAAGAATTTGAATAGACACAGCTCTGAAGAAGATATACAAATGGTGCACAGCACATGAAGAGTGATTAATGAACATCACTAATGCAATCAAAGATTCATGAAATCCTGTAAGGGGACTGCATCAGGTGGAGGCCAGGAGTGTGTCCGGGAAACCATTTACCAAGGACAGAACAAAGGAGACAGGAGTTTACTGAACACAGCACCAGGAAGCAGCAGGCAGGACAGCAAAGGAGAGAGACTGCCAGGAGGCAGGTGTTCCAACAAGTACTTGCACACAAGTGTTCTTAACATTCACAAAAGCCAAAAAGTGGAAACAACCCGAGTGTCCACCAAGTAGGGAATGGATAAGCAAGAGGCGGTCTATCCACACAGTAGAATGAATTCAGCCCCAAGAAGGACTGAAGGTATGCTACGTAGTACAACGTGCTGCGCCTGAGACGCCGCGCTGGGTGAAAGAGGTCACAGACAGAAGATCACGTACATGATCCCACGCACATGAAACATTTGTAATACGTACGTCCGCAGAGAGAGCAGATTGGCAGCTTCCTGGAGTTAGGGAAGGAGGATGGGTAGTGACTGCTTAATGGAAACAGGGTTCCCTTGAGGGTGGTGCCAATGTTTTGTGACAGATAGAGGTAGTGGTTATAAAGCATTGTGAATGTGTCGAATGCCGCTGAGAGGTATACTTTAATGTAATTTTATGTCCATTTCACCTAAATAAAAAAGTTACAAGGCATGTGAGGAAGCAGGAACACATGACTCATATCCAGGAAACAAATCAGTTGATAGAACTAGACCCATAAGTGACAGAGATGATGGAATTGGCAATAACTCGAAACAACAGCTGTTACATGTATGCTCATGGATTTAAAGGAAAACATGAATATGAGATGAGAAGTTATAAGAAATAACCCAGTGGAATTTCTAGAAGTTAAATTATCTGAACTTAAAACTCACTGGATGGGGGCGCCCGGGTGGCTCAGTTGGTTAAGCGGCTGCCTACGGCTCGGGTCATGATTCCAGGGTCCTGGGATCAAGCCCCGCATCGGGCTCCCTGCTCAGCAGAGAGCCTGCTTCTCTCTCTCTCCCCATCTCCCTGCCGCTCTGCTTACTTGTGGTCTCTCTCTAGCTCTCTGTCAAATAAACAAATAAAAAAAAAAAAAAACTCACTGGATGGACTTAACACCAGAAGAGATATCAGCGAACTTGAAGACACAGCAATAGGAACTATCCAAATGGAAACAGGGGAAAAAATTAAACTGAAGAAACTTTGAGAAAGTATCAAGAGAAGAGAGCAATGCAGAAAGTATATTTGAGAGAGTAATGGCTGAAATTTTTGCAAATTTGAAGGAAAAGTACACACTCACAGATCCAGGAATTTAAATGAAACCTAAGTAGGAAAAACACATAGGGAGCTATAATGAAAAACACAAAGGGAGCATATGATAACTAAATTGCTGAAAAAGTGATTAAAAAATACTAAAATTATCCCAAAAAACTTAATAAAAGGGGGGAACAAAAATAACTATAACCAGAGAATTCTTGTCAGAAAACAATTTCAAGCCAGAGGACAAAGCAAGGACATCCTTAATGTGCTAAAAACAAAATAAAAATTACACAAATTAAAACAAAAACTGCCAATCTAGAGTTATATACTCAGAGAAAATATCCTTCCAAAACGAAGACAATACTTTTTCAGACAAACAAAAGCTGAGAGTATATAACAACTGTAGACTTGAACTACAAAAAATATATCTTTTAAAGATTGTACTTATTTGTCAGAGAGAGAGGGAGACAGCGAGAGAGCAAGTGAGTGGCAGGCAGAGGGAGAAGCAGGCTCTCCTCTGAGCAGGGAGCCTGATGCGGGACTTGACCCAGGATCCCAGGATCATGACCCGAGCCAAAGGCAGATGCTTAACCATCTGAGCCACCCAGGTGTCCCTGAACTACAAAAAATATTAATGAAAGTTTTCTTGAATGAAGAAAAATGATTCTGGATAAAAATCTGAGTTGACAAATAAAGAAAAAACCTTAGAAATGGGATATAGTGGCTAAATATAAAAGACATTTTTTCTCATCTAGTCAATTTCACTGAAAGATAGTTGACTGCCCCAGCGAGACCTGGTAACTCAATGATATGATCAAAAGCCTATCTCAAATCCAATCAGGACAAGGATGAGATACCACCTCGTGCCCATTAGTATGGCAAGAAAACTCCAAAAACAAAAACAAAAACAAAACAAAAACCCAAACCAAACCAAAGAAATAAAAAACCAAAAAACGGGAAAATAAAAAGTGTTTGTGAGGATGTGGAAAAATAGGAACCCTTGGACACTGTCCATGGGATTGGAAAATGACGTAGCCAATACGGAAAACAGCATGGTGGTGTCTAAAAAAATTAAACTTAGGGACGCCTGGATGGCTCAGCCCTTAAGCGTCTGCCTTCAGCTCAGGTCATGATCCCAGGGTCCTGGGATTGAGCCCTACATTGGGCTCCCTGCTCGGCAGAAGCCTGCTTCTCCCTCTCCCACTCCCCCTGCTTGTGTTCCCTCTCTCTCTGTGTCTCTCTCTGTCAAATAAATAAATAAAATCTTTTAAAAAAATTAAAATTAGAATCACCACATGATTCAGCAATCCCACTTCTCGATGTGTGTGTGTGTAATCTCAGTGTATAGTTTCAAAAGAACTGAAAACAGGGTCTCAAAGAGATATTTGCACATCCCTTGTTCATAGCGTTATTCACAACAACCAAGAGGTAGAGGTGACCCCAACGTCCAGTGGTGGGTAGATAAACACGATGTGGTATAAACATATAACGGAGCACTGCTCATCCTCAGAAAGGAGGGAAATCTTGTTACACGCTACAACATGGACAACACGGACACAACATTGAGTGAAATAAGCCAATCACAAAAAGACACACACCGTGTGATTCTTCTTGTACAGATATCCAAAGTAGTGAAAGTCACAGAAAACCGGAAAGCAGAATAGTGGTTACCAGGGGCTCTGTGGAAGGGAGAATGGGGAGGTACTGTTTAATGTGGACCAAGTTTCAGACTGCGAGATAAAAAAGTTCAGGAGACCAGTGACTATGTGAATATATGTAACAACGTAAATGTATTTAACGCCACTGAACTATACACATAAAATAGGGTGGTAACTTTTATGTTGTTTTTTTTTTACCACAACTAAAAATAATTTTTAAATAGAAAATTGACTTTAAAGTAGATATAGTAACAATATATTGTGAGGTCTATAACCTGTAAAAGTAAAATGTATTATGCCCATACGCAAAGGAGGAAGATGGAAACACACTATTGTAAGGTTCTTACATTACATGTGAAAAATGACAATATTATTTAAAGATAGATATATATATAAAAGTATTTTTACTTTACTTTTATAAAATAAAAGTAAAGTAAAAGTACAAATAAATAAAAAAAGAGGCATAACTAATAAGCCCATAGTCTAGATAAAATGAAACATTAAAAATTACTCAGTTAATCAGAAAGAAGACAGAAAAATGAAGAAAAGGAATAAGAAAGAGCTGAAACAAATAGAAAAGAACAGTGAGATGGTACACTTAAACACAACCATATCAATATTTACATTAAATGTCAATGGTCTTATTACTCCAATCAAAAGGCAGCATTTATACAACCTTATTTTTTAAAAATCAAAAATCCAAGAATACGCTATCTGCAAACATGCACCTTAATCATGAAGACACAAATGAGTTAAATGAAAGATGCTGTGGTCTGAATACGGCCACCCCCCGGCCCCTGCCCCCTCCCCCCCGCATTCCTGTGTGGAAACATTAACTCCTGTTGCAATAGTATTAAGAAGTGGGGCTTCCCGGAGGTGCTCAGATCATGCAAATAGAGCCCCTGGCTGGAATTAACGATCTTTTCAAAAAGGCACCTAACCTTCCATCATGGAAGAACCCCGAGCGGCTGTGCACCATGAAGAGGGCCTTCTCTAGATTGCAACCATTCCAGCCCCTTGATCTTGGACACCTTTTTTAAAGGGAACTCTACCCCCCAACGTGGAGCTCAAACCCATGACCCCAAGATCAAGGGTTGCGCGCTCCACTGCCTGCACCAGCCTGGCCCTCATCTCGGACGTCTCAGCCTCCAGAACCACAAGAAATAAACTTCTGTTGTTCATGAGCCACCCAGGCAGTGGCATTTTGTCATGGCGGCCCGAACAGACTAAGACAGATGGGAAGAGATACACTCTAGGAGAGCTGTCACAAGAAAGCTTTAGTGGCCATGTTAATGCAGCACAAGGCAGAATCCGGGACATGGACTGTGAGAAAGCGGCACGCTTCGCTACGATGTGAGTGTCGAGTCACCAAGCAGACACCGCAATGCTGAGAAGTCTACGCACCTAGTAACAAATTCTCAAAACACAGAAAGTCTGAGAGGACTGAAAGAAGTAATCAAATCAGCTGAAGAGTTTACAGTCCTTTCCCAATGATGAGTAGAGCAGGCATGCAGAAAATAAAGATGCAAGGGACCCAAGCAGCACTGTTGTCCGACTTGACCTAATCGACATTTGTATAACAATCTCCCACCACCAACAGAACACACACTCTTCTCAAATGTGTACAAATGTCACCAAGCCATGGGGCGCCTGGGTGGCTCAGATGACTGGGCATCTGCTTTCAGCTCAGGTCATCATGTCAGGGTCTGAGGATTGAGCTCCACCTGGGCTCCCGACGCCATGGCAGGTCTGCTGCTGCTTCTCCTTCTGCCTCTCCTCCTGCTTGTGCTCTTGTCTCTCTCTCTCTCTCAAATGAATGAATAAAATCTTTTAAAAGAGAGAGAGAGAGTCGCTAAGATAAACCATATTCTAAGTACCATAAAACAAAGATCAACAAATTTTAAAGGACTGAAATAAAGTATGTATTTATGAAATAAAGTATGTTCTCACAGAATTGAATTAGAATTAAATATCAGAAAGATATTTGGAAACGAATTTGGAGATTAAACAACACATAAAAGTAAACAGTGGGTCAAGGGAGAAATTACAAGGGAAATCAGAAACAATTGCAAGCTGAAAACAGGAGGTGGGAATGAGCAGGGTGCAGCTAAAGCAGCACTTGGAGGGGAAATCATAGTTGTAAATGCTTGTATCAGAAAAGACAAAACGATTTCAGTTTTCACCTTAAAATACTAGAGAAAGAACACAAAATTAAACCCACAGTAGGTAGAAAGTGGATGGAGATGGAGGGAGGCGTGGTAGCTAGTTGGCCAGGCTGCTGAGCCTTGGATGCACTGATGGAGAGCCCATGGCCAGGAGAGGGGCAGCAGGATCCTTCACGAGCTTGTTCAGAAAGAGCCTCTCCCCAGGGGAGTTCGGAGCAGTCCCAGGCAGCTGCTGAGGGCAGTGGGAAGTGAGATCACCAAAGACATGGGACAGCTGGCAGGCCAGCCCTTCTTTTTCCTGCCTTCCCCGACAAACCCCAAACTAAAGGAGGTCTTGACCCTCCATTCTGCCACGGAGAATGCAGCCCATAAGCAAAAGTTTATCAGTGAACTTCCGCAAAAAAGAATTCTGCAAAGTGGACTTTATTACATTTAATTATCGAGTCAATTTTTCAGTGGGCATTTGATTCATCCGATAGTTATTTTTAAAGCTGCTATTGTGTTCTCTCTTGCAGCCAGATGTCTACGTATTCCAACTGTACCCTGTCCAAATACGCTTGCAGATATAAATTTGGCCAAGGAGATTTTATTTTCTCACCAGTCGTTAGCAACAATAAATTCTGTCGCAGCTGTGACCCCCAGCCTTGCTCTGAGCACGTTATCAGCTGTGGTATTTATTATGCATCAGCTAAAAAGTGGACTGTGTATTTAATTTTTAGCTGATACAAGGCAGTATCGGGAGTCTGCGTCCAGAAGACTGACCGGCGGCAGGCGGTGAGCAAGCGCCAGGCCCCAGGTTGAAGCTACATGGTCAGCACCTCCAGCTTCACGAATCACCAACCTCCTTGTGATTCAGGAGACCCAATCCACATGGTCCCCACCTACCAGACTCCAGACTGTCCCAGCCCTTGTGCGCGGGCCCCACCCCTTCCTGCAGGTCACAGTCCAGGGGTGGGGGCCTGGCCCCACCCCTCAGTATCAAGGTCTGAGTGCCTAGCACAGCTGTGTCCCCTGCTGCCCACCCCAATTATCAAGCACAGCGTCTCCCCGCGGCGGGGATGGACATGGCCCGCACCTCCAGCTCCTGGATCTCTAAAGTCGTCCTCCCCTCTCTCCTGCTGCCCGCGTGAGCTGTGGACTCAGGTACTGCGGGTCACTCCAGGAAGGCATGCTGGGGGTGTAGATGTGCTCACCTCTGAGATCATCAGGGTCCCGGAGGAGGCATGCCCCTGGCTGGGCTCCCCCTCACAGCTGTCTCTCAGGGACGTCTCCGAGCCAGCCTGCGGAGGCTGGCGTGGGCATCGCCCTCGGGGCCTGCGGGGGCCTCTGGACACTGGGCATCCTCCTTCTGTTTGTCACCCTCTTCCTCACAAACAGAGGTAGGTGAGCACCCTTGGAGAGGGGGGACGCAGGCTGGCTCGGACCACACCCCAAGCTCCAGCCTTCTTGGCTTGACCTGCTCCAGGGAGGAGGAGGGAGCCAAGCCCGAGGGCCCTGGGCTCCAGCAAGGCCTTTCAGAGCTCATCGGCCTGCCCGGAAGCCGCACTTGTGCTGACCCTGAGCAGGCCAGCGCCTTGGGTCACCGCCTTGCACCGTGGAGCCCCTCCTGGCTTCTGTGGGCTCTGCGTGCACCCCCAGGGGCTCCCGCTGGCTCTGGCCTGTCTTTGCTCCTCCTCATGGCACCGTGTGTCAGGGAGGGCACAGTGCTTCCTGCAGGGGCAGCCGTGGCTGTGGGAGCTGACACACATCGTGGCCTGGACCATTCCACATGGGGCTGACCGTGAACCTGCTGTGGGTCTGGTACAGGTTCCAAGGTACTGGCTGTGAGAGGGAGGCCCCTTGAGGAAGGGTCCTGGCCCACAAGCCCAGCTTAGAGCCAGCTCCCTGGTCTGGGGGTGTGGGCCAGGGGCAGGGCGGTGAGGGAGGAGGCGGGCAGGCAGTACCCAAATGAGGATATAAGCAAGGGAACAGATTTGGGTCCCACTCGGGGCCCAGACACCAGCCAGGCCCGGGCCCTCCAGGGCTTGATCCCAGCCAGAGGACGCACGGGACACACAGACTCTCCTGGGTCTTGCTCACGTTCCTGCCCACCGTCCCCTTGGCTGTGGTGACCACCGTCAGTGCTGTGCTTCTGATCAAGGGACGAGGTACAGGACTGGGACATACCTACCGCCAGACTCCCCAGGGTCCCTGCCTCCCACCCAGGGCTGTGTTTCAGGGTCAGGTCTTCTCTATCACCTGACCCCACCAGTTCTCCAGGCTCACTAGGCCTGGGCAGGGAGAAGGGTCGGTGGCCACGTGCTGGCCTCACTCTGCTGTGGGGTGGGGTTCCATAAAGGGGGCGTTATGGGGCGGCCCTGCACCCCTCTCATCGGGGCACAGCACAGAGATGGGGAAACACTTCCCAATTGGTAGTCTGCACGGTGGGAAGAGCCCACCGATGTCCCGCTCACAGCCCTGCTGCTTCCAGGGGTCCTTGGACAAGTCGCCCTGTGCCTCAGTTTCTCCATCTGTGAAATGGGAGCAGAGGCCGCTGGAACTGCCCCCTCAGGGTCACGAAGTGCGCAACCCCACTGGCTACTCCTGACGGAGGGGCTCACCCAAGTGTCAGGAGCTGAGTAGGGAGGGTGAGCCGGACAGAAGGCACAGCAAGACCCGCAGAGAGTGCGCCCTCCAGCCTTGAGCGGCCTGCTGGGGCTGGGGTGTGGGGCTGTGTGGGGTGGGCACTAAGTAGCCTGAGCAATAGCGTGAGCAGCTACCCAAAAACCCGCCCTGAGGTTCCCTGGCAAGCCGCCAGCAGAGAGCTGGGAGAGGACGTGAGGGCAGGGGAGTGGGGGAGGGGGCAGCCTTGGCCGCAGCTGAGCCACTGCTCACCCCCCTTCCTCCTAGTGTCTTTCCAGCTCAGTGTTCCTGCCAGGAGGTGAGTGACCCCTCACCCCAGACCCTCCCCAGACTGAGTCTGGAGGGACAAAGACCACCACCCTATCCACAGAGTGTGGGACGGGGCAGGAACCCCAATTGTGGGGAAGAGATGTCATAGGTAAGGCCTGGCTTTGACTGCAAGCCCTTGGAGGTTGGTTCTGGCTCTGTGGGCGGCGGGGAACCCGGAGGACACAGCACGTGAAAGGCCCCTGGGGTGTGGGTGCATCTCAGCTGGCCTCTGGGCGAGGCACTCAACCCTTCCTGGGAGAGGGGCTGTTCCTGCAACCAACCTTGCAGCCGAGCCTGGGGCGTGGAGTGAGGGCCAGGGAGCAGGGCGGACAGGGTCCCCGCCTTCCCCTACCCTGGAGCTCTGCAGCGAGGCCCCAACGCAGGGGCCGACTCCAGGGGGTGCAGAGGTGCAGGGGGAGAGGACGGCAGGTGCTGAGCGGCGGGGAGGAGCCAGAGCTGGGCGCGGCCCAGAGGGGGTGAGGGCGGGACCCAGGCTGTGGACCCGCGGGGCTGGGGCGCTGTCTGGGTGAGCCCTGGCTGCTCCAGGGCTGGGTGCGGGGCCGGCGCCTCCCACGCGGCTCTCCAAACCATTGTGTCCGGACTGCAGCCATGGGAAGAAGGGAGCGTCGGGGACACTAGAGGCAGAGGAGAACAAGGCGCTCGCCAGCCCTGCCCTGGGAGGAGCCATCTGGGAGCCGTGAAACCAAGTCGAAGCACGAGAAATCTGGGAGGCCAGCCTGACTTGAAACCCGATGTGACTGGAGCCCTCACCTGGCCCCAGAGATTAAAGGGCGGAGGCAACCAGACCCCTCTCCCCGAGACAGCAGTGTGGGGCCTGCAGCCCAGGAGGGGCAGGGGCGGCCTGCTGGCATCCGTCGAATGGGGACAGTGGCCCCTGCCGGGTGCTGAGGATGGCCAAGGGGAGAGCGCCGCCAGCGGTCCTGGGAGCAGAGCACCCCTGGCTGGAGACGCCAGGCTCCGAGAGAGAAGCAAACTTTCTCAAGGGCGGGGGAGCCCCTGCTGCAGTCACCCAGTATCTTCCCTGATTCTACTTAGTCTTTCCACCGATTTCTGTAAGAAGTTGACACCAATTTCATATTAAAAACTAAAGAAAACAAATACATATGTGGGCACCCGGTGGCTCCGTCAGTTAAGCTTCCAACTCTCCCTATCTCCGCTAGGCCTTAATCTCTCAGGGTCGGGAGTGCACGTCCCACACTGGGCTCCATGCTGGGCGAGGAGCCTGTCATTTAAGGCCGACATTCAGATGCTGTTTATGAATCAACGTTTCTTCAAAATTTTCACGCCAGGTGGAGAGTGTGCATTGTCCTGAGTGTACGTCATTTTATTCTTTCTCATAAACCTCACTTTTTACTAGGAAGAAAACGCCTCTTCTGTGTTCGTAATTGGAAGAGGCTCTGCCCCACACCCCATGCAGCTGCGGCCAACAGTACCAAGTCCAGAGAGAGGAGGGTCATCGCAGCTCTGCAATCAGCCTCCTAACACGCTTTTCCACACAAGCCTTCCTACTGATGGGGGTTCCTTCTGGCCTGCTCCTCCCAGACTCACCAGTGGACAAGTCTGAAATCTGTCCACGCTACAGCAAACGTGGACAGACGTAGGCAGTGACCTATATGACGACAGGACCAAAACAGGTGTAGATTTAAGGTGCAGGTCAAAGGGGAGAGAGAGACACCTCTTGGGCGGGCATCTGACAGCCTGGGAGGTGGGGGTGCCGCTGCTTTCAGCACCGCTCCCAGACCTAGCCAAGGCGGAATTAAATGAAGGGTTTATGGTGCTGTTTTCCACATGTCACAGCAAAAAGAGCAACAGCAAAATGCTTGGTGGACCCCTTGCTCTCCAGCCATCCCCCCAGCTAGGAAGGGAAGCTGACCCCGGTCTGGTCAGTGGGATGAATATAAGGGCCATTTTGTTGTTTATGCAGTAAACTTAGATTGAACCTGTCCCTCCCCCCAAGAGGAAAGCGCTTAGAAACAGAATTGGTGAAATACGGCCAAATAGCCCCCGATAACGGAGTCCAGATACAAGGACGTGTCCGGCCTGGTGGAAACGTCCAATCAAGGGAAAGCGCACGTATTACCTCCCTAGGACGTGTCTGGCCAGGTGGAGCCGTCAAATCAGGAAAGCACCTCCCTAACCACCCAAAAATGTGGGCCCTGCCTTTTGGGCGCCAATTCTGACCAGAGTGATAGGCTAGTTCAAATAACTACTATAGGGTGAATTGTAATTCAATTGGCCGCCTGTGTATGGCCAGGCTGACCACATGGCCTTTGCTCTATAAAAGTTAGTCTGTGAGGCTGGGAGGGGTCGCCTCTTTCCAAGAGACGGCCCGGCCCGTCAGTTTGATTCCCGATGCTTGGCGCCAGATAAAGCCCCGCTTAACTTTCGCTTTGTATCAGTCTCGTCCTTTTGTCTACGGACCCTTTCAATGAGTTGAACAGGTGCGCACGTGTGGGCTTCGGAGCCCCGCAGAGGAAATCCCAGAGAGAGAAGCAGCGGACAACCCAGGAGCGGACACGATCTTCCTAGTAACCCTAACTCCCCCGGGGGCCTCCAGAACGAGTGAAGAGTCACGAAGTGCTTCGAGGAAAACCAGGACCCCCAGACAGCAGAAAAGCGGTGGGGCGCTCTGTCCCGACAAGCTAGAGGGAACCTTCACAGCGCGGGCCGGGCGGCTTGCTCACGGCTGGAGACCGGAACTTGGGGAGCCCTCTCCCGCGCGGGGCCACGGGGCTGAGAGTCCGCAAGTCCGGCCCGCGGAGCGTGGGGGCTGCCCCGGCTGCGGGCGGCTCGGTCAGACTCGGGGGCAGCGTCCTCCTCCGGAAGCCCGAACCCCGCCGGCCGGGTCGGACCTCTGCAGGGCGCCCACGCAGGCCGTCTAGCTCCGACTTCGGGGCGAGGGACTGGACGGAAATGCCCCGAGGGGGGTCAGCCGTTGTCCGGGCGACGGGGTGGCTCCGGGGGAGGGCGGCCGAGTTCTGTCTCCACGGAGACCGTGCAGGCTCCGCCAACGCCACGAAAGGCCGGCACCCCCGCCCGACGGCCAAGGCCCGGAAGGAGCCCGAAAGGAAAGAAAGGCTGGAGACGACACCCTGACCCCCAGCCTGACCCCCTCCCCCATTCTCGTGGCCCGGGGCCGCGTCCCACCCCGCCAGAAGACTCAGGCCGGGGGAAGGCAGGGTTAGGCTGGAGGCGCGGGCCGGGGCCACCGCCGTCCCGCGTGTCGGCGCCCCAGGCCGCGGCCCATGGCGCCCAAGAAGAAGCGCGGGCCCGGCGCGGGGCGGCGGCCGGGCGCGGCGGGAGACGGCGCCGAGCCGCGGCTGTCGGAGCGCGGGCAGTACCTGCAGCGCGAGCACAGGCTGCTGTCGGAGCAGCTGGACGCCTGCGAGGCGCGCGTGGACCAGGCGCTGCGGGAGAACGCCGGCCTGGACCGCGAGGCCGCGCGCCTGCGCGAGGAGAACCGGCTCTACGCCAGCTACGTGAGCGCGCGCGCGCAGCGCTGCGCCCGGGCCGTCGTGCGGCTGGACGAGCAGAACCGCGTGGACCTGACGCAGATCCACTGGCAGCGGGCCGAGCTGGCCTCGCTGTACCGCGGCCGCGAGGACGGCGTGCGCACGCAGCTGCTGGACATGGAGGCGCGCGCGGCGCGGATGGCGCGCCAGGTGCAGGAGCTGCGGCCCTACAAGGCTAGTGAGCGCGCGCCCGGCGGGCGGGGCGGGGGCGCGCCGCGCGTCCCCGCGCTGACCCGCGTGTCCCCTACGCCGCAGGAGCTGCAGCTGGAGCAGTTGGCGCGGATCCGCGCGCTGGAGCGCGAGCTGCTGCACATGCGCGTGGAGCACACGCAGCTGCTGCACCGCGTCAAGGGCCGCTTCCTGGAGGACAAGGCGGCCTTCGAGCGCGAGGCGCGGCAGCGCGTGCAGTCCCTGGCGCGGCGCGCGGAGCGGGAGGCGGCGCGCGCGCTCGTCCTGCACACGCAGGCCATCCGGGCTGACAACGCGCGCCTGCGGCGGGAGCTCCTGCGGCTCCTGCGCTGGGCCCAGCTGCTGCACGACACGCGGCGCCGGCTTCTGGAGCAGCGGGACCAGCTGCGGCGCGAGCACGAGGACACCCGGGACCTGGCGCGGGTGCATGGCTGGCTGCGCCGGGGCCGCGACGGACCGCCGCTGTGGCAGCCGCCGCCGCCGCCCGCCTCGCGTCCCGGGTCCTTCGCCCCCTCCACAGCGCCATCGAGCGTGGCTCCCCGGGCCCCGTCGCGCGCGGGATCCGGGTCACTGTTCCCGTCGCACGTGGGCCCCGGGATCCCATCGCAGGCCCCTTCGAAGGCGGGTTCACGGGTTCCTTCCCAGCACTCCTCGCGCGCGGACTCCCGGGTCGCGTCCCTGATCCCGCCCCACCGGGGCTCCCGCGACCCGTCCTTGACTGTGTCGCGCCCAGGCTCGGTCTCTTCGACGTTCTCCTTACCTGGGCCCGCACACAGCACGACTCCCTCCGCTCCGCCTGTCCTGGGCCCAGGCTCTTCCTGTCCCGCGGTCGAAGGGGACGGCGGGCGCTGACGCCGCGGCGGAAGGCGAGTGCGGGCGAGCGGGCTCCGACGGCGGGCGCGGGCGGGCAGCTGAGCGCGGCGCCCGCGGACTGCGTGAACGTGGTGTTAATAAAGGTGTGACGGGCCCTCCTGGCTCTGGCGCCACAGGGACCACTCACTCTGGCTTCCGGTTCCCTAACTTTGCGGAGGCCTGATGCGTTCCTCGCCTCCTCGGCTGACCCCAGCTGCCCCGCAAGCGGGCCACACCAGTGTCCTCCCGCCGGCGCTGGCAGAGACGGACGTCGCCCGCACGGACAGAGGCTGCCCGAGCAGGAAAGGAGGCCAGCCGGGAGGAGCTGGGCGGCCACGGGTTGTAGCCCGGAGGGCCAGCGTGCGATGACCTGCGGTCAGGACGGCCACTGGGGCGGGGGCGGGGGAGAGTGGGGCTGCCACCAAGGGCCACGGGAGGAGTAATTTTTAATATAATTTCCAACAGAGAAAAGTTGCTGAGTACAGAGAACTCCCGTTTACCGAGATTCCGTCCCCAGGTCTGTGTGTGCATTTTCCCCTGAACCACTTGAGATTCGGTTCAAGACATTATGCCCCTTCAGTCAGAGGATTTAAAAATCCTTAGTGTTCCTGAGCACAAGAATGTTCTGCCTTACCCCGGTACGATGACCCAAATCCGAAAGTTTAGTACAGAGAAAACAGTATTCGCTAAGCCCCAGCTCCTACGAAAATGTCGGCTGTCCCGCTCTCCGGGGCTGCACAGGGACGGCGTTCAGCATTAAGTCCGTGCGCCAAGGCTGGCCAGTGGGATGCCCCTCGGTTGTGGCTGTGGGAGGTCCAGCAGCTCCTGGGGGAGGCCGGGTCCCGCAAACCCTCAGTACTAACCCAAGGGCTGGGGACTTCATCCTGACCACAGAGGGAAGGTTCTTAGAAATCCTGGGTCTTTGGTTGCGCCCTGGGGCCAGCGCCCGCTAGGCCCAAGCAGGAGGTGGTCGCGGCCGGGACTGGGGCACTCCTGCGGCGGCGGCGGCGGAGGGCAGGGCTGGGGGAGCCTTGGGGACTCGCCGGGGCAGCCGCCCCCACCGTGGCAGGGGTCCGAGCAAGTCCTGATGGCCCGGTCAGCCTTAAAATAAAACTGCCAGTTACTCTACAGAAACAGGTTTGTTCAGCATCGCGGCCCGTGACCAGCCGTCGGACACAGTTTCAGAGAGGGAAGGGGGCGCCCGCGGGCGGCTGTAAGGAAAAAGCCCGCCGGCCAGAGGGAGTGCAGCGGTTTCTTGAGGCCGAGCTGTTGGTGGGAAGCCGGTCTTCCTCCCGCGGGGGTCCGAGCTGCAGTGACTGCAAGGTCCCCGCGGGGTCCTCGAGAGCGAGGCCGGCGTGAGCGCTGCTCCTGGCGGGACGAGGCCGCCGCTGGCTGGTGATCACCGCCCGCGCGGGAGGACCCCGGGGGTCGGCCGGGATGGATGGAGACGGGAGTTCGGATCCCAGGTTTAACGTGGAGCCTTTAGTCATCAAGGGCAGTGTACACTGACGGCGAGCCACCCAGGGGCAGTGGGCAGAAGCCCCGCCCAGCCGCACCTAGCTGTGTAGACGGTTCTGTAGGCTTCGCAACCCCCCCCCCCCCCCCCCCCGCCACCGTGAGACTTAAGTTGGAATGTTCTGGCCCTGGGTGGACAGGGTTCCTCCGCCCCACCCAGCAGTAAATACAGCACTCTTGCAAGGGCTCAGCATTTCTCTTTAAAAGGAACTAGCGGGGGCGCCTGGGTGGCTCAGTGGGTTAAGCCTCTGCCTTGGGCTCAGGTCATGATCTCAGGGTCCTGGGATAGAGCCCTGCGTCGACCAGCTCTCTGCTCCGCCGGGAGGCTGCTTCTCCCTCTCCTTCTGCCTGCCTCTCTGCCTACTTGAGATCTCTCTGTCTCTGTCAAATAAATAAATTTTTTAAAAAATCTTTAAAAAGAGGGAAGGGAAATTGTTATGGATTAACAGACTTAAGATACTTTTCCACTAAATGCAACATACAGACCGTGTTCAAACCCCCATTCTAATTTGAAGTGTTAAATCAAGATGAAGTGCTTTGGTACTCATGAAGCTAGTAAGCAGTGGTATGCCCCACACTTCCTCTTCCCGGGTACTCCTGGCAATGGACACTCCAGTCTCTCTTCTGCCCAGACACCCCATTCTCAAGACCCTCTAGCCCACTGATTCCCATAAAACAGCTCCCTAAGAGACATCACTCGGACTGGGCATTTGTTCATTTCTCATTGTAGTTCGGTCATTTTTACTTTATGCATTTTGAAGCAATTGTTAATGCATAGGAGTTTAGAACTCTTCCTGTAGTTCCTTCCTGTAGTATGGGGGGTCCAGCTCTCTCACCAGTCTGCACTGTTCTCCTTCACACCTCTGCCCGCAGTCTGTCTGTATTAAGATGGCTGCTCGAGCTTTCTTCTGGTTTGTCTTGCACGCCACTTTCTTTTTTCTTTTTTTTTTTTTAAGATTTTATTTATTTGACAGACAGATCACAAGTATGCAGAGAGGCAGGCAGAGAGAGAGGAGGAGGCAGGCTTCCCACTGACCAGAGAGCCTGATGCGGGGCTCGATCCCAGGACCCCGGGACCATGACCTGAGGCATGGCTTTAACCCACTGAGCCACCCAGGTGCCCCGGCATGCCCCTTTCTATGGGTGTCCATTTTGTATTTCAGATGTGTTCCTAGTAACAGTTATAAGTGGTGCTTATTAATTTAAACACAGTCTAACAGGGGCACTTGGGTGACTCATTTGGTGAAGCATCTGCCTTTGGCTCAGTTCATGATTCTAGGGTCCTGGGATGGACCCGGGTGTCAGGCTCCCTGCTCAGTGGGGAGTCTGCTTCTCCCTCTCCCTCTGCCCCTTCCCCCCACCCCCTGCCCCCACTTGTTCACTCTGTCACTCTCTTAAAAAAGTAAAAAAAAAAATCTTAAAAAAAAATACAGTCCAACAATCTTCATCTTTTAACTACACACTATAGTTATTTTATATTCATCGATTTGCAGTATTGGTAGTATTTTTTAAAAAGATTTATTTATTTATTTATTTATTTGACACAGAGAGAGAGAGAGATCACAAGCAGGCAGAGAGGCAGGCAGAGAGAGAAGGAAGCAGGCCTCCACTGAGCAGAGAGCCCAATGCAGGTCTCGATCCCAGGACCCTGAGATCATGACCTGAGTCAAGGCAGTGGATTAACGCACGAGCCACCCAGGTGCCCCTACTGGTAGTATTTTTAAAAAGATTTTATTTATTTGAGAGAGAATATGTGTGTGCAAGCGGGGGAGGGGCATGCAGAGGGAAAAGCAGACTCCCCACTGAGCAGGGACCACCCCCCCCACCAAACTAGGCGATGTGGGGCTGGATCCCAGCACCCTGGGATCATGACCTGAGCTGAAGGCCCATGCTTAATCCACTGAGCCACCCAGGGGCTCCCAGTGTTTTTTTTTTTTTTTTTTCAGTTTATTTTATACTTTGTGTTTTGTTTCTCTTTTCATGTTTCATTTGTTTTCCTCTACTTGTATGGAAATCAACTCTTCTTCTCCTCTTTTAGTGCTCACTTGAGAAATGGAAACATGCACATTTAAGTTCATAATTCATGAAGTCAATACATTTTCCCTCCTCCTAACCCTCAGAATGCTTTAAATTTCCATCATACCTTCCCAGTCTGAAAAAACAAAAAACCTTCCCGCTCTAGAAGCTACTGAGAACAAGATGACCCACAAATCAGACATCATTACTTTCCTCGTGAAAATTCATCCAGCTGACACTCGGCATGTGAGACGCATGTGTCTGTGTGTTTTGACTCCATAATGTTTACTTTCGAAGTCCTGCTGAGCTGGTTCTGCTGCTCCCTTGTCCTTGTGCAGCTTTCTGGCCTCTCTCGTCTAAACAAGCTGCTAAAACTCGGCCGTGGTCTGCCCTGTCCAGCCACTGCCCTGAAACCACTAGGAGGATGGAGGAGAGTGTGACCCCTCGGGCCCCTGAGGCTGGGCCACATGGGACACCCAGCCTGCAGGGTGCCCGCCGGGGGTCGACCCAGCTGGGCACCTGCAGTCCAGGCCTCCCTCAGATTGTCATGACTGTCCTCCTCTGTCCCCTCAGCTCCTGCCCACTGCTCTGTGGCTCCGGCCCCAAGTCCCGTGGGTTTTCCCCATCGCCGCCTGAATCCCTTGCCCTGGGACTTCCAGGCCAGCCCAGAGAGGGGGGATCACCCACAGCCATGCTCTGTCCCTCCCAGAAAAGAGCAAATGACCTTGTTCAGCTTTCAAATAAAATAAACTAATAGCATAAAGAAAGGATAAGTCTTTATGATGATGTAAAGAAAAAGGCCAACCACACACCAGGATAAGCAGGTGCACGACCTGGAGAAGAAGCCTCCCTCCCCCACACTGCCCAGGCCTCAGAAGGGCGCAGGAGAAGAAGCATCGTGGGGGGCGGGGAGCAGAGCGTGGAGGGCCCGCCGGCCGGTGCTGCTCCTCCGTCTGAAGCAGGCATAGTTCGATTCCGCTGTCTCCTAGGACCCTGTTCCGCTGTGTGTTGTGTATTGAATTGTGTCCCCCAAAAGACATGTTCAAGCCCTAGCTTCGAGTGCGAGCTTATCTGGAAATAAGGCTACAGCACTCACATGGGTGCAGGGTGGGCCCTCGTCCAGGGGCATCAGTGTCCTTGTAAGAAGATGGAAACATGAAGACAGACGCAGGAGCACCCCTGACGGTAGAGGCAGAGGCAGAGCCGCGCTTGTAGGCCAGGGCGCCCCAGGTGTCACCGGCACCACCGCTTGCAGGACCCCGGAAAGACTCTCCCCCGCAGGCTTCAGGGGCAGCACAGCTTCCACCTGGGCCTCAGGCTTCCGGCTGCAGTACCCAGACGACAGCCGCCCCAGGAGACTGCCCCAGCCCGTGTGCACACACACGGCGGCACAGTCGGCAGACATGTCCTCTGGCGGGACGCATAGTACAGCAGCCTGTGGTGGTGTTGAGAGGACGGGGACAAGGAAGGCCCACGGCAGACCAGCCCAGCACCTGTGGACAGACGTGGGGCTCCACAAGCCTGAGGCAAACAAACGGAAATCACAGGCTCATTCACGCAGCGTGTGACAAGCCCTGGGGGACCCGCTCCGGCAGTCACAGAATTCCCCTGGGGACAGGCCGGAGGCCGGGATCTCCGCTTTCCGCTCTGTCTCCCACTGTATTCAATGAGCTCATGTTGAACTGTAACGTGGAATAAATGTCACTAAAACAACATGCACTTGGCTCTCTTTTCTAGACAAAAGTCGCCTGGGTAATTGATCAAGGGAACCAGAACCTCACTGCACCTTCCCCGCCGTGACTGTCCGCAGCTTCTCATCGGACAGTCAGACCCTGGGGCCTCCCGGTGAGGGGCTCTCAAAGGGTCACAAAGGGCGGGGATGAAGGAGCAACACTGCACCACCTGGGCTTTCTAGGATCCAAATGCGGGGACCCGGGCTCCCGAGAAGGCCAAAGACGGGATGGCAGGCAGCTGCTGGTGGGAGAACGTGTGCGGAGGGAGGAGGGACCTCCATGTGGCACACGGGGCCCAGGCCAACCCACAGGGCGCTCTGAGTGTCCCCCCGGGGAGAGGGGTGGATGGCCGGCCCCCAGTGAAACATGTATTCTGGCCCAGAGCAGGCTCACATCCTCCGTCCCAAAAACTGCAGATAAAAGAGGCAGCATAAGGGCCTGGGGGGCTCAGTGGGTTAAGCCTCTGCCTTCGGCTCGGGTTGTGATCCCTGTGATCCCAGGGTTCTGGGATTGAGCCCCACGTCGGGCTTTTCTGCTCAGCGGGGAGCCTGCTTCCCCCCACCTCTCTGCCTGCCTCTCTGCCTCCTTGTGATCTCTGTCAAATGAATAAATAAAATCTTTAAAAAAAATAAAATAAAAATAAAAGAGGCAGCATAATGGGGCAGCGCGCTGCTGGCCAGGCTCGCCTTCTCTGAGAAGGCTGATACTTCCTCTCATGGGTCACTCTGCCCCCAGGGACGTGGGGATTGTCCAAACCTGACCTCGGTGCTCCGTGGCCAGCATACAACAGGTGCACAGAGTTTGTGGATGGAGATGAAGAGGCCCAGGGGGCTGTGGGACGCTCACGCCTCCACAACTGCAGATGCACCTGGGGTGCGTGGCCGAGGGGTCTTCTGGGGAAGTACAGGATGTCGGCAGTGTCCACGGGGATCTGGTGGGAGCTGCCAGCCGGCACGCTGATGCCGGTCCCCGGGTCTCCTTACGAAGCTCCTGGAACAGAGGGTTCTCAGGAGAGACGAGTGAGGGGCCAGGGGAGGCCTCAGGGAGGAGGAAACACGTTCAGTGGGAGGTCATGCCTCACCCAAGCACTAGCGTGTCCCCCTTAACTCCTGTCCATCTTTCCGTACGCACGCTGCTTTGGGTGGCAGCGAGGGCTGAGATGCAGACCTCGCCGTGGCCTTCCGTGGCCACACTCCGTGATCCCCCCGCGTGAGCCGTCACTCGGTGTACCCCAGCCTCTGCCCACAGAGCCGAGCACAGACAACTTCAGACGGGACGCGACCTGCCGGTGCAGCCCAGCCAGCCGGGCCGGGTAAGCGAGGGGCCGTGTGGAGCCTGGCCCTGCCCAGTTCCACGGCCCGGAGCACCCACATTGCCCACTCGCATCCTTCCGGGCACATCATCGGACAGACACAGCCGGCTGCTCAGCTCTGTGCCGCTCCCGCTTCATTCCACACAACGGCGTCAAGAAGTGAGAGATGAAAATCTCAAAGCAGGTGACCAGACAGCCGGTTCCCGCAGGACGGAGCTGGGGCGGCGTGTCATCCTCAGCGCCTCCTGCCCACGGATCCGGGTCAGGCCGTTACAACCCACGCTCAAATGCCCTTCGAAGGCCTTCGCAGCTCCACGCCTGGGTGGAAACACACCGGCCGCCTCCCCACCCGACGGCTCCCAACTGGGAGAAAAACACCGGCACTGCCAGAAGCGGCTGGAGTCTGTGGGCGCTGGAGTCTCCCGCACTCCGTTGTGCAGACCCCCATGCACGCTGGGGGCCTTGGGAGCCGCGGCCCCTGGCTTCACTCACCGCGCCAGGCCTGTGCTGGGGGAGCAGCGCCCTCCTCCAGCTCTCTGCAGCCCGACTGACCCAGAGAGGCTCCTGCCATGAACCCAGTTGTCCCCCCAGATTCCTACGTCGAAGCGCCAACCCCGGTGTGGTGTGCTTGCAGGTGGGGCCGTCGGCAGGTGATCGGGTCAGATGAGGTCATGAGGGTGGGCCCCCACGAAGGCATTTGTGCCCCAGTAAGATCGGACGGCAGAGCTCCCCGCACCACCGGGTAAGAACACAGCGAGGAGGGGGCCGTGTGCAGGCCAGGAAGTGGGTCCTCGCCAGAACCCAGCCCTGCCGGCTCCCCGGTCTCAGACTTCCAGCCTCCAGGGCTGCGAGAAACCCGAGTGCTGCGGAGGCTGCCCAGCCCGCGGGGCTGTGTGACGGGCCCGAGCACAAGGACAGATTCTGTCACTTGAAGGCTTAGCGGCTGTTCTCAACCATCTTCAGTACATGTGTTTTATTTGTATTTATTTTTTATTTTTTTAAAATATTTTATTTATTTATTTGACAGAGAGACAGAGATCACAAGGAGGCAGAGAGGCAGGCAGAGAGAGAGGAGGAAGCAGGCTCCCCGCTGAGCAGAGAGCCCGATGTGGGGCTCGATCCCAGGACCCTGAGATCACGACCTGAGCTGATGGCAGAGGCTTAACCCACTGAGCCCCCCAGGTGCCCCCATCTTTCGAATGAATGAATAAAAGAATGAACGTGTTTATTTACTCACGTACGTACTTTGGAGAGCAGCAGTGAGCAGGGCTGGGGCAGCAGGAGACGATCGCAAACAGACCCTGGGCAGACCCCGGGCTCAGCAGTGCTCCTGAGAGCAGAGGCAGGGGCGAGGCCCAAGGACCAGCGGACCCCACGCAGGCCTGTGTCACCGAGTACCAGGGTCTGGCCACAGGACACCAGGAGACCACCACTGCCAATGGCCCTTGTTCGCGACCATGAACAAACAAGCACCAGGCGCCGAGCATGGCCGGAGAGGCTGCACGGGACGGCAGCGCCGGGAGAGCAGCGGCCACGCAGCCAGGGCCGCTCGCGGAGGGTTTGCGGAGCATAGCTCTGGCCGCGAGCTCTGGCCAACGAAGGCGGCTTTCCTGACCCTCTGAAGTGCTCGCAAGTGATACAGGTGCTGGCCACAGGGGCTGCGCTTCTGGGGGTCACGGGGGTCACGGGGTACAGGCTGGAGGACCCCAACCTAAGGAGGAGTGTACCGGGGCCCCAGGGGCAGGGAGAAAAGCTACCAGAGGAAAGTCTGTCCCCTCGGCTCAGGTCAGTCGAACAAGGGACTCACTCCAGCAAAGTGGCACGGGAGGGACAGAGGAGCACACAGAGGAGCCAAAACTGCAAATGGCAGAAAACGGAAGATCGAGTCCAGCGTCCCCCACCGTTGCCTCATAGTCAGGTGAGCTCCAAGGGCCCCAGCGGGTGGGCTCTGGGACAGTGCAGGGGGCTGGGGCGTCCCAGCAGCAAGGCCCTGCCAGGGGGTCCCGGTGCCCGGAAGCTGTGTAGCCCTTCCTGGTTCTGGGCCACTCCTTCCAACTGGGTCTCTGACCTGGGGATCCACACCAGCCAGCATCTCCTGCAGACCCGACCCAAACTGCAGGCCACATCGCCCTCCTGTCCCACCTCACACCGTCCCGCGTGCTTGGCACTCCTCAGGGAAGCGCTCGGTGCAGGAACGTGGCCGCTGCACCCGCGGCGTCCTGCAGCCCAGCTCGCAAAGCAGCTGCACACCCCACTGTTCCACTGCGAGAAGAAAATGCCATCAGCGGATGCCCCCGGCAGCAACTCCTCTGGCTTCCCGAAACTCGGCTCAGCTCACTGTTGCAGGAGAGACAAGGTCTGGTCTGGGACCATGGAATCCTTCTCAAAAGACAGAAAAGGTTCTATTTCATTTGTACACACAGAGCAAGCATGCCAGAGCTCAGGCCAGCCCCTGGGCGGTCCTCCAGAGAAGTCACCCCGAAGCAGAGGCACCGGAAATGGAGAAGGGAATGGGGCATCACGGGAAGCTGGATGGGTTCTCCCCACATGACCCTACTGTTGAGAAAGGCCCACGGAAGTTTCCCGCAGCTTGAAAGCTAACCGTGGAAAGGTCTGATGGAGGAAGATGGGGCTGCCTCCAGGGGGGCATGGAGAAATGCCCTTGGCCAGAGTCGGCCCAGGATGGCCCCTTTACAGCACACAGGACAAGAACCCGGGTTCCCAGCCCCCTCAGCCTGGCCTCGAGATTCCAGGGCCAGCCAGGCACCAGACAGGTTCTGGAGGCCAACGGCACAGCCCTTACCCTGCGAAGCCAAGCTCCTGAAATGGCCCAGCAGCAGCCCCAGGAGAGGCCCTGCTGGCCAAGGTCCAGATGCTGCCACTCTTCCCGAGAACTGTGTGTGCACGTCCTCAAAGGTCCCTGCCTGGCTTCTGTAACACAGACAGCTCGCACCAGGAGCAGGACATCAGACACGGCCTCTCCGGAGGCTGCAGGACGGTGAGAAATGAAGAAGCTAAAACTTGCATGTTCAGGCTGCAAGAAAAGAAGGGGACAGTCCCCAAGGAGGAAAAGCCTCGAGAGGCCTGAAGCTTCTCCACGGAAGACGCCTGTCATGGGCTGTGTGCGTCCCCCAAACTCACATGTGGAATCCCTGACCCCCGGGATGGCTGTAGTTGAGAGTGCAGCCTCTAAGAGAGTGATTATGGTTAAAAGACCCTAAGGGTGCGTCCCTGATCCCACAGGGTTAGCGTCCTTGTAAGAGGAGACACCCCAGAGCTCTCTCCCTCTCCCTCGGGCTGCAATCCATGAGCCAGGAAGTGGTTCTCCGCAGGACGCAAGCAGGCAGAGACCGGATGCGGGACTTCTAGCCTCCAGAGTGGGGAGAAACACATAAAACGCGCCTCCAGGACCAAGCTGCGGCTGCTCTTGCCAGCCTAGCACAGAGGAGAGTGGTTCTCTAGGACATCTACCACAGTCTTTTTTTTTTTTTTAAAGATTTACTTATTTATTTTAGAGAGAGTGAGAAAGCAGAGAGAGGGGCAGAGAGAGCGAGAGAGAGGTCCTCAAGCAGATTCCATGCTGAGCGGGGAGCCCGACGTGGGGCTCCATCCCAGGATACCGAGATCACAACCTGAGCTGCAATTAGGAGTCAGAAGCCCCCACCTACCAAGGTCTTAATGTAAATGGTCACCTTCCCCCCAACTCCACAGATGAGAGCCGCGGGCTGGCAGCCGCTGATCTCTGAAGCCACCATCAGGAGCCCCTCCCCATGGAGGCGCTGGGCGCTGGGGCTCACCTGGGGCACATCCATGGGGGAGACGGTGGACGGTGGGGCTGGGGTGGCTCTGGGGAAAGGCAGGTGCAGAGAAGCAGCTGATCTGGGGAGACGACGAGCGAGCGAGGCTGCAGTCCTGAGGCCCCACCTGACCCGAGCTGCACCTGCTCGGTGGACCGGGGGAGTCTGCAGGGTCTGCTCCAGAGCAGAAGGCATGGCTGAGGGTGGGGAGGGGCCAGCATCACTGCAGAAAACAGGACAGCTGGGGCGACTGAGTTTTACCTTCCATACGCACGGACCCAGACCTTCTAGAGAGCAAGGCATGGTGGGGCACAAATGGCGGCTGAGAGCGGCCACTGAGGGCTGGAAGCCGGCAGCTCCACTTCGCCCATGGACCTGCAGAAGTGGGGGCTAAGAGCCCACTGAGGAAGCCTGGGTTCCTCTGCAGGACACGAGCCCAGACAGCCCACGCCCAGGGTACCGCATGCAGAGACGTCCTCCTGCACTTCCCCCACGGACGAGGACCTGTCGCAGCCTTCCCCCAGAACCATGGGCATCCTTCCTGGGGCTGGGCACTAAGCCACCCCTCCCCTGCACTGGGTGGCCGGGGTCTGCTCAGGTCCAGCTTCGCCCCCAGCTCTGCTCAGAGCCACCACGTCTCCTGCCGCCAGGTGCTCCTGTGCCTTTCCCAGGCAGCACAGTGGCCCCGAGATCCAGGAGAGGCTGGTCCCCAAGATGCCCCGAAAAGAGACAAACCAGCGGGAGGAAGGTGCCTAGTTCCCCATCCGGGGAATGAAAGAACGAGACCTCACTCCAGATCACACACACCAACTGCGGCGTGAAGGGCCCCGCGCGGCAAAGGTCCACCGAGGTCAGCGACTGGGTGAAACGCATAAATTCCCTTAAAAGCACATTGTGAAACTGAGAAAAGAGAAAGAAACATTCTTCCCCTGGAGAAAAGAGCAGCCTCAGCTGGCTCACGGGCCAACTCCACCAAACCCTTAAGAAGGAGCAGCGCCTGCGTCCGAAACCCCCAAGAGACAGGCGGACGGGCAGCCACCACCCGCTCGGCTCCTGGCAGCCTGCGAAGCCCGGACGCCAAAACCTGACAGACGTTATGGAAAAGCGCAGGACCGTCTCTCTCTTTAGCACACAGACATTATGTTCTTAAAGATTTACTTATGGGGCGCCTGGGTGGCTCAGTCGGTTAAAGCCTCTGCCTTCGGCTCAGGTCATGATCTCAGGGTCCTGGGATCAGTCCCCGCATCGGGCTCTCTGCTCCACGGGAAGCCTGCTTCTCTCTCTCCCACTCCCCCTGCTTATTTATCTATTTGAGAGAAAGAGAAAGAGCAGGAGCAGGTCAGGGGCAGAGAGAGAGTCTCAAGCAGGCTCCCGGCTGAGCACGGAGCCTGGGGGGAGGAGGGTTGCTCAATCCCACGACCCCAAGATCATGACCTGAGCCGAAATCTAGAGTCAGAGGCTTAAAGGATGGAGCCACCCAGGCACCCCGGACACACACGTTCCTACCAAAACGTCAGGAAGCCCGATACAGCAACATATACAGAGAACTCTAGGTCACAACCAAGTGGTGTCATCCAACAATGCAAAGTCGGTTGACCTCCGTGCGCTGGAGGCGGGGACTCGGGGCTGGAAGGGCCAGAGAATATGGGCGTGCTGGGGAACGACGCCCTCGTGAGCCGCGCTGGCGCAGTCACCGCCTGGAGACTGCAGGACCCTCTCCACTCACGTCTGCCTCGCTTGCCCCCCTCCTCCCGGCAGCTACCCCTCTGAATGTTGTGATAATCATTCATTCAGTTTTTCCTTTTGACACTCATGGGTGTTTACGTCTGATTGTTAAATGTGTTCCTGAGTACGACCTTTGGCTGGAGATTTTCTTTATGTTTTCAGGAGCAAGGCATCAGCTTTATTCAAAATGGCTTCCCCAACTGTTCCCAAATCATTTGAAAAGGAGGCAACACAATCACCCACTTAGGATGAGGAGGGACGCCCAGGGGCCAGGTTGGTTAGGTGTCCGACTCCTGGTTTTGGCTCTGGTCATGATCTCAGGGTCGCGAGATCGAGCCCCATGCCGGGGGCTCCATGCTAAGCCTGATTAAGATTCTCTCTCTCCCTCTGTCCCTGCCCCCCCTTAAAAACACAGAATGAGTGAGAAAACCCAATCAAATCATAGGATTACCTCAACAGAAGCAGAAAAGGCATTTGTTAAAATTCAGCATCCAATTCCAATGAAAACTCTTAACAAGGAACTCAGGAGAGCCTCCTCCACCAGACAGACCTCCAGCCAGTCTTGTGTTTAACAAATACTGAACACCGTCCCTCTCAGATCCCGAATAAGGCAAGGCTGACCACTCCCGGCTTCCCCTCAGCTTCTCAAAGGTCCAAGCCAATGCGAGAGAGGAAGAAAACTCCAGCCGTCAAGACGACAGAGAAGGAAGTGACACTTACTATCCAAAGATGACATGACTGTTTCTAGGAAAATCCTAAGAAATCTTCACCCAAACACTAGAGCTAATGAGTGAATTAAGTGAGGTCAAAGAACATAAAAATCCCTTACGTTGCTACTAGCAATGAATAGCGGGAAAGTGAAGTAAAATTTTAAAAGTAACAACCACAGAAAGTCAAACACTTAGTGTGGTGGAAGGAATCCCTAGTTCCCGGCACAAAACTGAGGCCCGTGGCACTTCCTGAACGACAGGAGCGTCTTGTGTCGAAGGAGCCCTCTCGGGGCTTCTGCTAATGCAGTGACTGGAAAAGGCCCTTTGAACCACAGGACAGGGGCAACCAGAGGACTGGAACTTGTGGTCCCCCAGACCGCCTCCCCCTGGCCCCCGCAGGAGGGGAGAGGGGCTGGATGGAGACTCCATCACCCAGGGCGCACGACCTCGTCATCACGCCCACATAACGACGCTCCGCGAACAGCAGAAAGGAACAGGTTTGCAGAGCCTGCAGGCTGGTGACCTCCGGGAGGGGAGCGGAGCGCTCAGAGCATCCGGGAGCTCCGGGCCTCTCTTCGTCCGGCTGCTCCTGGGTGGAAACCTTGTCTAGGAAACTGGTAATCTAGAAAGTGAAGTTTCCCTGCGTTCCGAGACCGAACTAACTGCCCCCGAGGAAGGGGTCCTGGCAGCCTGCGACCCGCATCCGCTCCGTCAGCAGCACAGGCGGCTCCCACCGGCGACCTGCGTCTGAAGCCGGGGAGGGCGCACGTGCGGAGCTGAGCCGTCCGCCCGGGACAGTGGGACCGGACACTGCCTGGCGGCACAATTCCGTGAACCGCCTGCAGCTGTGGGAGGGAACCAGCGGCCGGCGCTGTGGAACGAGGGACGCACAAGCCTCTACGCCCAAAGGTACAAACGGCGCGAAGCAAACCTGACGGCTCACGTTAAGCGAGCGACAACCGTGTGCAGGTGTCACGCTCCCGCCGTCCCCGGGGCTCTAGAAACCAACGCCTCCGCGCGCGGACCCACCGCAGGCACGTCCAGGCGGACTGTGCACCGGGTGCGGGAACGCCAAGGGCCTCAAAGGACCGACCTTGAAAACCGAAGCGGGAAGTGGTGCAGCTCGATCCGAGGACGAGTCAAGAGCCCGTGGAGACGCGGGGCGGGGACGGAGGGCGCGCTGCACCGACAGGCAGCGCCCGCACGGTCAACCGCACCCGCGCAGCGCCGGGCAAAGGCAAGGGCTGCTCCGAGGGTTCGGGGCTCCGGAGCCGGCGGGGAGGCGGTAGCCCTTGCCGCGGCCCGGATCAGGTCAGGGCTGACCGCGGCGCACACGCGGAGGCCGAATCCGGAGACTCCCAGAGAGCAGAGAAGCGCGGGTCACCGCGGGGCCCGCGCAGGTTCCTTCCTGCGGCCTCAGGACGCTCAGATCACCAGGTTCGGCGTCATCAAACCCGAACCTCTGCCCGCGCAGGGGAGTCCGGGAGAGGCCGCAGGCGGAGGGGTCCCGACGCGCACCTCCCAGGACCCGCACGCGGAGCCCGACGTCCCGCACGGCGGCCGCGGAAAGGAAATGCTGAAACCGGGAAGAGCACGTGAGCGCCTCCCCGAGGGACCCCGGCCCGTCCGCAAGCACGACCGCGGCGGGAGGACGAAGCCGGCGCTTCCCGAGACCCGCGGCGGCGCTGACACCGGGGGACGGGTCAGCGACGCCGAACCCGAGCGCGTGCGCCAGGCGGGGCGCGCGGCAGGGGCGCGGCGGACGCGGGGAGGCGGGGTGGTTCCGGGCGCGCCGACGCGGACCTCTGCGGTGACGCGGCGCGCGCGCGCGCGCGGGGACACTCGCCCTCCCGGCGGGGCCGCGGGGGAGGCGCAGGGAGCGCGCCGTGGACACGCGCGTGCGTGGGACACTGAGGCCGCAGCGGGGCGCAGTCCGGATCCCAGCGGGTAGGGGCAGGGACCGGCGGGGCGCCCGCTCGGAGGACCTTCCCGACCCGTCCAGCCACCGCCCAGGGCCTCCACACACCGCCCCGCCGGAAGTGCCGCCGCCCAGGGGCGCGTCTCGGTGGTGCGGGCGGGAGGCCGGTGGGGCGCGGAGGGCGCGGACTCGGCCCCCAGCCTCTCTCCCTGCGCCCGCCGCTGCCCTCCAGTGCCCTCCCCGGGTGTGCGGGGCGCTGCGCGGCCAGGAGCCTGGAAGGGCCGTGGCGCCGCTTCCCAGGCCCTTCGGTCCCGCGGGTTCCCCCGTGTCCACCCGTGCTGCCCCCGTGGGACCACCTCCCCGGGCCGCCGGGTCGCCAGCTCCGACCTGCCTGGCCAGCGGGATTGCGGCTCTCCCTCTCCGAGACCTTTCTGCTTCGCTCCTCTGGGCTGCGGGCGCAGACGCGGAGCCGGAATTCGTCGTCGTCGCTGGTTGCGGGGCGCCCTGCGCGGTCTGTGCGTGTCCAGGCCGGCGTCCGGCCCAGTGTGAGGTGAGGAGTCCAACCCCAGCGCCTCGGGCGGCCACACGCCCCAGATCCAGACTCTAGATCTTGCAGAAGAGGAAGTCTGTACCCCTAAAGCACCACTGGCCACCCCCAGCGCCGGCGACCACTGTGCCGCTCCCTCTGTACCTGCACGCCCCGTGTTAGGTGGACTCCGGCCATCCTGGCCTCCCCAGGACGGGCTTGGTTCCCTCAGCGAAGGCCTCCCAGATTCCCCATGTTGCAGCATCAGGCCGGACTAGCTTCCTCTGAGCGACGCTCCACCGCAGAAGCCACGCACCGCTCATCCGTCCATCCCTTGGTGGCCGCCTGGGTTATCCAGCTTCCGGCTACTGCGGCTGCTCCGGCAGCGGCTCTGGCATGTGAGGGTCCCTGGGGGACCCCGCTCTCACTTCTGAGTGTGGACCCACAGAGAATTGCTGGGTCTAATGGTAAGTCTGTTTTTAACTTTCTGATGAGGGCCACACTGCTTCCTGCCAGGCCAGCCCGCCACATGCCCACGCACAGCACAGCACACCCTCACCAACACCTGTTCCATGACTCCCATGGTCACCATCCTCACAGGTGCGCTCCCGGCCATCCAGATGCGCATTTCCCATTAAGGACAGCAGGCCTCCTCTCAGGGCTTCCGTACGGACACTGCTTTGGACAGAGGGTTACTGAGGTCCATTGCCCATCTTCGAATTCAGTGGCGTTGCCGTTCTTAGGGGTCCTTCATGTATTTCTGGGTACTAGTCTCCTACGAGGTAAGTGATTTTCAAGTCTCTTCTTCCCATTCTGTGGGTGGCCTTTTTATCTGTTGAGTGTCCTTGATGCACAAGTTTTTAATCTTGATGAAGTGACCCAGATCCACTTTTGCTTTTGTTGCCTGTGCATTTGGCGTCACACCCAAGACATCATCTCCGTCTCCCTGCGTTTTCCCCTGGGAGTTCTATGGCTTTAACTATTAAGTTTATGCCTTTGGTTCACTTGCAGTTAGTTTTTATATAGTTTTTACATGCGGTGTTAGGTGAGCACCCAACATCCCTTCTCTCGAACATGGGTGTCCAGTTTCCCCAGCACCATCTCTTGACAAGACCGTCCTTTCCCCACTGAATGTTCTTGGCACCACTGCTAGATATCCTCTGACTGTATACAGAACAGTTTATCCCTGGGATTTACTGTATTCCAGTGGTCTGTAGGTCTGTTTATGCTAGTACCTACCACCAGACTTGATACCCCTGGAAGCTGGAGATCTGGCCCCAGCAGATTGAGTCCACAATACTGCATGATTCCACTGATATAACATTGTTGATATGACAAAATTATAGAAGCAGAGAAAACATTAATGGTTGCTAGCTGAGAAGGAGGGGTTTTAGGCGGAAGGGAAATGAGTATGGCCATAAAATCGTAGGGAGAGATCTTCTGGTGAGCAAATCTTGGTATCCTGGTATCAATGTCCATCTCCTGGTTGTAATGTTGTACTACGGTCTTCAAGATGCTGCCATTGGCGTAGGCGGGGCAAACAGAATACACAAACCCTCTGTGTTACACCTTACACGTGGATATAAGTCTATACTTATCTCAAAAAGTTTAAGAATAAAAACATGACCCTGGAGGATGCCTGAACTAATTAAATCAGCCTGTGCTCCAGTAGGGCAACCCCAGGGGCTGTTAAAACGCTCCAGGTGAGGCTGAACCACACCCAGGGGCGACCTTTTTGCTCCTGGGGCCTCCACCTGGTCCCTCTGCATGGAGCACAACTGTGGCTGTGCTGGTACTTGTCAAAGGTTGGGGAGCTGGGGAGACCTAGCCCCCTATGTGAACCCCTCCTAAAGACTGAGTGGGAGACCCCAAGAGGGATGACCTAGGGGAACAGCGCCATCCCAGGAAGAGCTAGGAGGGTGTGCAGACCCCTCATGGGAAGTCCAGTGAACCTGGTTCATGGATGGGAAGACCTTAACCATGAAGGCACGTGCTCAGGCACATGGCTTTGGCTCATTCCCTTGGCGAGGGGACATGGGCATGGGGAGCAACTGGGATCCCAGCAGTCCACTGCCGTGGGAGACCTCTTAGCCCAAGCCCTGATCAGATGTCCCTATACCCCTGGGGTGTGTGGACACCCAGCCCTGAGCCCTCTCGCCTCACCTGGGACTGTGCTCCACCCAGCCTCCCTCTCTGGCTACTGCCCCAGTGACTTGTTCCACAGCACGTGGCCACTGCACGCTACACACCAGTGCACTCCCCACACCCCAAGGCAGGGCAAGACTTGGCCCCTGTGCCACCAGCACCCACCACCACTCAGAAAGTGTAATAGCCGGATGGGCTCATTTGGAGGAGTAGGAGCATGTGAAGCTTAATCTCGGGACTGTGAGTTCGAGCCCCACGCTGGGGGTACAGATTACTTAAAAATTAAATCTTAAAAAGAGAGAGAAAGAGCCATAATGGAAAATATTCTAAATTTGATGAAAATAATAAATCCAAAACCAATAACAAAGCCAATAAACTCCGACTGGGATAAAAACAAAAACATACCAATGCACATCACAGCCAAATGGCTGAAAGCCACTGATGAGATCTTAGAAGCACCTAGAGGAGAAAAAGATAGAACAAGAAACAGAGCCAGAGATGACTGCAAATGTTCATCAGAAGTAATAGGGCAATGGAAGGATATCTTCAAGGTGAAGAAAGAAAACCCGTCACCCTAAAACTTCATATCCAGCAAAAGTATCTTTCAAAACTGAAGACAAAACACAGATATTTTCAGCAGACCAGAGCTGAAACTTGCCTTGGGGCACCTGCAATAAAAGAAATGATAAGCACATTATTCAGGTTGCAGGAAACAAAATGTAAGCTTGGGCCAGAAATAGTAAATGTGTGAGTAAATGTAAAAGCCTCTTTCTTCTAATGTTAAAATTGCATTAAAATAGGGGCACCTGGCGGCTCAGTCGGTTGGGTGTCTGCCTTCGGCTCGGGTCATGATCTCAGGGTCCTGGGTTGGAGCCTTCTGTCCAGCTCCCTGCTCAGCAGGGACCCTGCTTCTCCTTCTGCCCCTCCCCCCACTTACGCAAGCACGCACTCTCTCTCTCAGGTAAAATAAAATCTTTAAAATAAAAAAAAGATTACTGTGTAAAGTAAAAGTAATTATGGTATGTTCTTAAGAACATATTTAACAGTAAAACGTATAACAAAGGACACAGAAAGGATGGGCAGGGGACAGGAAAGAATACCGCAGGTTCTCACAATGGATGTGGAAGGAGACTAGGACGCATACACACCGTAAAACAGAGAGCAACGAAGTAAACAAATAGGGACAGCAAATAGGAAAACGGAGATGAAAACCAACAACTACTCAACCCAGAAGAAGTCAGGAAAATGGGGACAAAGCTGCTGAGCCACAGAGCAACAGCAGGGTGGGAGTTTTAAAGTCAGCACCTGGGGGCTCAGTGGGCTAAGCCTCTGCCTTCAGCTCAGGTCATGATCCCAGGGTCCTGGGATCGAGCCCCGCGTCAGCCTCCGCTCAGTGGGGAGCCTGCTTCCCCCTCTCTGTCTGCTTCTGCTCTCTCTCTCTGCCCAATAAACAAATAAAATATTTTAATAAATAAAATCAGCCACATCAATATTGAAAGCAAACAAAGTTTAGACTAAGTACAAATACTACTTACCAGACTGGATGAAAAAGTTAAGACGCAACAATAAGCTGTCTCCAAGAAACACACTTTAAATACGCTAACATACTTAGGTTAAAGGAGAAAGAACCATCGTGCCCTGGAAGCACTAATCAAGCCCCAAGACAGAGGCATCACCTCTCAGACACAGAGGATCTCGGGCTTGAAAAAATACCGGAGATAAACACAGGGACACAAGAAAACCAGCAATTTTAAATGTTTATGTACCTAAAACCAGGGCTGCAAAACACATAAAAGTTGACGTTAAAGGAGAAAAATACAAATCCACAGTTATAATTAGTGAGTTCAACACTCGTTTCTCAGTGACAAAAAGTAGAAAGGAAATCAGGAAAGACAGAGGATACTTCAACAAGCCCATCAGTAATGTGACCTAAGTGCCACGTGTAGAGTGCTCACACCCAAATAACGGCACAGCACAAATACTTCCCAAGGGCATGTGGAACATTCACAAAGATAAGCCGTCACTTGGCCCATAAAACAAGTCCTGAATTTGAAACTGTTAATATACAGCATATGTTGTCTGATTACATAATGGAACTAATTGAGAAATCAGTAATAAAAATGTATTTGAAAAATGCCTCAACTATTTGGAAATCGAATAGACTTCTACATAAGTCGCAATCAAAGAAAAAAATCACAAGAAATCAGAAAATACTGTCAGGGGTAACTGGGGTGGTTCAAAGGTTAAGTGTCTAACTCTTGGTTTCGGCTCAGGTCATGATCTCAGGGTCATGAGATCAAACCTCCCAATGAGCTGTGTGCTGGGTGTTGAGCCTGCTAAGATTCTCTCTCCCTCCCTGGCCCCCCACCACCACATGCCCTCTGTCTGAAAGAAAGAAACAAGGAAGGAAGGAAGGAAGGAAGGGAGGGAGGGAGGGAGGGGAAAGAAAGAAAAAGAAAGGAAGAAAGAAAGAAAGAAATCAGAAGATACCTTTTCTTGAACGATTATGAAAACAACATATCAACATTTGTGGAATTCAGCTAATGCAGTACCACAAGGAAAAATGTTAGCTTTTAAGTATTTATATGAGAAAAGAAAAACGGCCTAAAACTAGTGATATAAGCTTCCACTTGAATAAGCTAGAAAAGGAAAGGGGAAGTTAGCTCAAAGTGGAAGGAAAGAAATAAAATGATTCTGCTTCAGTGAAACAGAAAATAAATAGAGCAAAATCAAGGAAAATGAAAGCTACTTCTTTAAAAGCAGCAATAAATCGGTAAATCTCTGGCTAGATTGACCAAAGAGAGAAGGAAGACACAGATCACCAACACCAGGAAGAAGGAAATTTATTTAAAATATAACTAATTAGGGCGCCTGGGTGGCTCAGTGGGTTAAAACTTTTGCCTTTAGCTCAGATCATGATCCCAGGGTCCTGGGATCGAGCCTCACATCGGGCTCTCTGCTCACAAGGGAGCCTGCTTCCTCCCCTCTCTCTGCCTGCCTCTCTGCCTACTTGTGATCTCTGTCAAATAAATATATAAAATCTTTAAAAAAAAATAAAGAAGAAATACTAATTACAAGCTGGTGCAGCCACTCTGGAAAACAGCATGGAGATTCCTCAAAAAGTTGAAAATAGAGCTACCCTATGACCCAGCACTTGCACTACTGGGTATTTACCCTAAAGATACAAATGTAGTGATCCAAAGGGGCACGTGCACCCGAATGTTTATAGCAGCAACGTCCACAATAGCCAAACTATGGAAATAACCTAGATGTCCATCAACAGACGAATGGATAAAGAAGATGTGGTGTATATACACAATGGAATACTATGCAGCCATCAAAAAATGAGATCTTGACATTTGTGACAACATGGATGGAACTAGAGGGCATTATGCTGAGTGAAATCAGTCAATCAGAGAAAGACAATTATCATATGATCTCCCTGGTATGAGGAATTTGAGAGCCAGGGTGGGGGGTTGTGGGGGGGCAGGGAAAGAAAAAATGAAACAAGATGGGATCAGGAGGGAGACAAACCATAAGAAACTCAATCTCACGAAACAAACTGAGGTTCTCTGGGGGGGGGGGGGAGGGATGGGGTGGCTGGGTGGTGGACATTGGGGAACGTATATGCTATGGTGAGTGCTGTGAAATGTGTAAGCCTGACAATTCACAGACCTGTACCCCTGGGGCAAATAATACATTATATGGTAATAAAAATAATTTAGAAATAAAAACAAGAACTATTATTATTACACAACTTCAGAAAAGGATATGGGTATACCAATTCTTTTTATTTTTTTTTAAAGATTTTATTTATTTGAAGAGAAAGAGATCACAAGCAGGTAGAGCGGCAGGCAGAGAAAGAAGGGGAAGGAGGCTCCCCACCGAGCAAGGAGCCCGATGCGGGGCTCGATCCCAGGACCCTGAGACATGACCCGAGCCGAAGGCAGAGGCTCAACCCACTGAGCCACCCAGGTGCCCCATGGGTAGAACAATTCCATATAAATCAGAAATTAGAAGTAAAATTCTTTATCTGCCTAGGAAATGCTTAAGAATCTAGAAATACAGGGGCACCTGGATGGCTCAGTCTGTTAAGTGCCTGACTCTTAATTTCAACTCAGGTCATGGCTTCAGGGTCTTGAGCCCTGAATCAGGCTCTATACTCAGCAAGGAGTCTGCTTAAGATTCTCTCTCCAGGGGCCCCTGGAAGGCTCAGTTGGTTAAGTGTCTGTCTATGGCTCAGGATATGGTCCCAGGATCCTGGGATCAAGCCCTGCATACAGCTCCCTGCTCAATAGGGAATCTGCTTCTCCCTATCCCTGTTCCTCACCCTGCTTGAGCTCTCTCTCACAAATAAAATGTTAAAAAAAAAAAAAATTGTCTCTCACTCTGCCTCTCCCCCCCACTTACATTCTCTAAATAAATCTTAAAGGAACAACAACAACAAAAAGAATCTAAAATTCTAAATATTAGTGGAACTAGTAAAGTGAGTCCATCCAGGTTGCAGGATACAAGGTCAACAAGCCAAAATCAAATGTGTTTCTACACACTAGCAATAACAACTGGAAAACAGCTTTTTTAAAACCTAGACAGAACTCGAGAAGCATAAACTATACAAATTTTTGTGAACTAGTGAAAAATGTTTTAAAATGTGATCTTCAAAAGATACCATTAAGAAAATGAAGAGATTCTCTCCCTCTCCCACTACCCCTCCCCCCACAAAGAAAATGAAAAGGTAAGCCAAAGACTAAAAGTATTCATAATGAATACATATTTGGAAAGAGACCTTCATCTACGAAATAGGAAAGGCTCTTGTAAGTCACCAGTAGTAAGACGACAAACCACCACATGGGGTTCCTGGGTGGCTCAGTCACGCATCTGCTTTCAGCTCAGGTCATGGTCCCAGGGTCCTAGGATCCAGGCCCACATCAGCCTCCCTGCTCAGTGGGAAGCCTGCTTCTTCCTTTCCCTCTGCCTGCCGCTCCCACTGCTTGAGCTCTCCATCAAATAAAACCTTAAAAGAAAAGAAAACCCACCCAATTTAAAAATGGGCAAAACATGTAAAAACACATCACAAAAGGTGAGGCAAAGGGGCACCTGGGTGGCTCAGTGGGTTAAAGCCTCTGCCTTCGGCTCAGGTCATGATTCCAGGGTCCTGGGATCGAGCCCCACATCGGGCTCTCTGCTCAGCGGGGAGCCTGCTTCCTCCTCTCTCTCTGCCTGCCTCTCTGCCTACTTGTGATCTCTGTCAAATAAATAAATAATATCTTTAAAAATTAAAAAAAAAAAAAGTGAGGCAAAATGGCAACATGCGCATGAAAAGGCGCTCAACAGCACCACGGAGCAGACAAATCCAAATCAGAAACACAGAGACACATCACACCTACTTGAGGCGGATCACATTTCAGCCGAGTTACGCGATCAAGGCTTGGCAAGGGATTTGAAGCAACAGGAACATACATACTGTGGAAGAGTGTGAAATGGTGCAACCACTACGGAGAATTTTTGGCCATTTCTTATGAAAACACACTCATAACCCAGAAATTAAGTTCCTATGCATTAGCCCAAGAAAAATAAAGAGGCATGTCCAAATACATACTTTTACACAAATGCTCATAGCAGTTTTATTCATAAAAGCCAAATCTGGAAACCCAAATTTCTATCAACAGGCGATGAACAAAGGTTTGTCCGTACAATAGAACACTACTCAGCAGAGAGATACCCAAACACATAACTACTTGGTTGAGTCTTTACAACATGCCAAAGCAAAAGAAGTCAAGACACATAGAATTATATACTGTATGGGTCCATTTATGTGAAGCCCTACAAGCGAAACTAATCTACACTGACCCAAAGCAGGTATTTGGGACTAGGGCACAACTAACTGGGAAAGGGCAAAAGGGAACCTGTTTGAATGATAAGAACGTTATTTTTCTTTATTTAATGGTCGTTACACAGGTATATGGTTTCTCAAAACTCTGTACACTTTAAATATGTGTTTTACTGTATGGAAACTAGATGTCACCAAAGTTGATTGAAATGGTCTTGATAATCTCTTTTCTGTACCATTTGTAACATCTCTAGTAATGAGTTTTCCAGAAGATGTACTGTATGCCCCTCTTTATCACTCACCCCTGAAGGTTTCTAGTGTTGCTGGAATTTAAAAACTCAGAATATGACCATATTGGGGGGGGGTGTTCATGTAATTTCAAAACTGGTTGTTTTTGTTAATGTTCAGAGAAAAGAAAATCAGAGGCAGCAACTGAAAGTTGGGTAGACCATTATCTACTGTGTACTACAGCTCCCCAAAGAGATGTCTACTGCCCCTCTCCGTATCTGCAGATTCCTCTCCCAGGTCATCCTCTTCTCTAGCTGCCATGGCACTCGCTCTCTCAGTTCTAGGGTCACCTCTTCTGTGAAGCTGGCCCAGATCCTCCACACCAGATCAGTCTCCTCCTTACCTATGCTCCTACACAATATGGAACTTCTACTTCAGCACTTAACTCTGTGCAATGATCTGTCTTCCCCATCAGAATCAACAATTTCATCTGTTTCCCAAGTGTTCAGACCCAGTCCTTTTAGATCAATACATTTTCAGATAAATGAAAAAATGAGCCAGAAAGCAGAGAAAGTGACCATAAGAGATGAGGTCAATCGTGGAACTGCTGAGACAGGAAACCTTGAGCAGTGCACTGCAATTGTGTGGCCCTTGAGTGGATTAGAAAAATACACAGGCAGCCAGGTGAAGACAACACTCCCCAACAGCAAGGAGACGGTCATGGGTGAGCTCTGAAGGCATAAACCCGAGGCGCGCTGGTCTTCCACTAGCTACTGCTTACAACTTCCAAGTTACATAGAAGCAGAAGACGACAAAGCCGAGAGAGAAGATACTTCCAGCAGACCAGCAAATTATATTGTTACAAAACAACAAAACCCAAAAACGTAAACTACAGCAGCACAAGGGAGAGAAGAGCCAGTGACATGCAGATCCGGCTGCGCTTCTTACTGCCCTGCACCAGGTGCCACGGACACATGAACCCATCGACTATGACCAAGTCCTTAAGGAATTAGTGGTGTACTAGTGAGAGATGGTAGATAAGAACATCATTTTGATACACCAAAGCAAGTGCAGTAATAGAAGTGCACGCCAGCAACACGAGCACAGAGGGGTAGCTGGCTGAGCCTGACATGGGTCTTGACTCCTGGTAAGGAGCTAACCAGGTGTGCAGTGGAGAGCGTTCAGACAAGGACAAAGAGGAGGCAAGTACAGCTTGGGTTAAGCGGGAATGTCAAGCAGTTAGAGCTGCTGTGGCGGGAGGTTAAGGAGTGGGAGATAAAACTCCAGGAAGCAAAAGGCCTTAGAAAGCAGGACTGGGAGCTTGGAAATTATCCTAAGGACAATGGGGAACCAACCTGTGGTTTGAAATAACGAAGGTCTTTCTCCAACTTGCCTTTTTGATAGACCGAAATTAACAATGTGATATTCTTTTAAGTATTAAGATTAGATACATAGTTCTGCTTTAAAAAGTATTTTTAACTCGGATGGACTGTAACTGTGCAGTAACATGCAGAAAGCTTCTTTAGACCTAGCCCCTCCCCCAGCATTATTCCAGCTCCATCAGCTGTCCAGTCACGTGGCTCTCCTGACGTCACACATTCGTAGTGGGGAGGACAGCAGCCCAGTGCTGCTGCGCAGTGGTAGGTGACAGCCCAATCTGAAAGCGGCCCTATCCAGGACTTTGGAAAAAGCCGACACATCCAAAGTCATACCAGTTAGGAGTCATGCTACTCCTTCTAAACATCACTGAGTTGGAGAGTAAATATTTTATAAGTTATCTGTGTGTTCCCCCTCACCTGCAGACTTCTCACCCACATGCATGGCGGTCTTACTCAAGGGAAGTCCCTCTTGGTGAACACCTTGATTATTTTTAAAGTTTGGGGTTGAGTTGAAGTCTTTCCCATACTGACTACATTCATAGAGTTTCTCTTCAGTATGAATTTTCTGGTGTTGAAGGAAGTTTGACCTTTGAATAAAGCCTTTCCCACAGTAACTACATACGTAGGGCTTTTCGCCAGTATGAATAATCTGATGCAAAAGCAGCTTGGAGCTCTGAATGAAAGCTTTCCCACAGTCCTTACATTCAAAGGGCCTATCCCCAGTGTGGATTTTCTGGTGTTCGGTGAGATGGGCTTTCTGGAGAAAAGCTTTCCCACATTCTTTACATTCATACACTCTCTCTCCAGTGTGGATTTTCTGGTGTCGAATGAGGTACGAACTCAGAAAGAAAGCTTTCCCACATTCATTACATTCATAGAGTTTCTCTCCAGTGTGAATTCTCTGATGCTGGGTAAAGTTTGATGTCTGGCTGAAGCGCTTCCCACACTCATTGCACACATAAGGCCTTTCCCCGGTATGGATCCTCTGATGCTGAATAAGCTTTGAACTCCGAATAAAGGCTTTCCCACACTCGTTGCATTCAAAGGGCCTCTCTCCAGTGTGAATTCTCTGATGTTCGATGAGGTCTGAGCGATGACGGAAGGCCTTCCCACACTCCTTACATTCATACTGTTTCACTTCTGTGTGGATCTGATAGTGTCGAATAAGGCTAGAGCTCCTAATGAAGGACTTTCCACACTCATTACACTCATAAGGTCTTTCTCCTGTGTGAATTCTCTGATGGCGAATAAGCAATGAGCTCTGGCTGAAGCCTTTCCCACACTCCTTGCATTCAAAAGGCCTCTCCCGGGTGTGAACTCGCTGGTGCCGAACCAGGTCTGAGCTGTGATGGAAGGCTCTCCCACACTGCATGCACCGGAATGGTTTCCCTCCTGTATGCGCTCTCTGGTGCTCAGCGAGGTCTGCGTAATGAATGAAGTCCTTTCCACACATATTGCACACATAGAGTCTTTCCCCAGTGTGCGCTCGCTGATGCTCAACAAGGTGAGAGCTCTGGCTGAAGCTTTTCCCACACTGCTCACATCTGTAAGGTTTCTCTCCAGCATGAGAAATCTGATGTCTAACTAGGTCCGAGTTAAATGTGAAGCTTTTGCCACAAATCTCACACTGATGGGCTTCCCCTTCCACAAGCTCTCTCTGGAGAAGGAGGAGGTTGGAGCTTAGAACTGGGCTTTCTCCTGATTTACTGCCCACCCGAGCTGCCTCTCCTGCTTGGATCTTCCAATGGGTAATTGTCACCCCCCTGAAACCACCCTCCTGAGGGGGGCAGCTCCCCTCTGGGTTTCCCAAAAGTCCCTCTAATCTGGGTGCAGGGAATGCCCCAGACTCAGAGGCAGGGGGCTCCATCACTGTGAGTGTTTCTGACATGTTCTCAGGCAGATTTCCATCCTCAGAAATTCAGGCTCCAGAGTCACCTTCTTGTCACAAGTTTCCTAGGTCAGAATCTGAAATAAAGGAAAATAAGATCATCTTTTCCCTTTGTCAAGAGACAGGAATCTAGTGGAGCAGGTGGGGGGTAAAACACATTCAAAGAGTGGGAAAGAGGACTATTTCCTCTGCCCACACTCTTTACCCCAGTGTGCATCTTAGCTACCTACTTCATCCACTTGAGAAGGCTTCTCTGGGGCTCCACCTCCAACACCCAACTCCAGGGACAGAGTGGCTGGATAGTAGATAGGGAGAGATGTGGCTTGGACTCTTAAAAAATTAAGACATATTTCCAAAGAAACACAGATGTACTGATCTTGCCACCTCTTCATTGTCCTCCTTTCCCTCTGTACCCAGCTTAGATCCCATGTTCTATAGTATTATGTTTATTTTGGGTTACATACTCTAATCATCCTAACTCCCCCTGCCCTTCCTCTATCATCCCTGCACGGGAAAACCCCAACTTGGGTTAAATTCCATTTGCTTCCCATTCTGTGTCTGCATCTATGCCAACTGAGCTCTCTCTACACTTACAATCCCTTGGTTAATGGGACCCTGAGAGCTACCAGCAATCTCCACACTTTCCTCATTCTCCTAAGAGATCACCCCTCCTTTGTCCTCTCTTCTCACCTAACATTCCCTCCTCCCTCTCAGCTGATGCCCTTGTTTATCTCAATGAGAGGAGAGAAGAAATTAGATGAGAATGCCAATATTCTCCTACCCAGTCTACCAATCTGTCTGTCTATACCCAAGCCATGGCCTCCCTCCTTACATGTGTTATGCTGTCCTTGATCCAATTTAGAGTGAACACCTCCATCTGGGCACTAAAACCCATGCCTCCTCATCCACTCAACGGTACCAAGGCTCCCCTGCCCAAGTCTAGAGCTGGAATGTTCACAGCACGTCCACCAAAATAACCAGTAAGGGGATGGGCAGATTGAGGAGTACTCCTACCTGGGAATAATACAGAGCAATGAAAAACTGCTATACAAAAGCAAAGGCGAGCCGAAGAAGGTAGGCACGAAAGAGTTCATGTTGCATGATCTGTTCACATTTAAAAAAAAAAAAAAAGAAAGAAATTTTCATTTAAACGGAATTATACAACATGTTTCTGTGCCTGCATTTTATTCATCATGTACCCGTTTAAACAAAAAGTTTTTAGTTATTTATTTGAGCGAGAGAGTATACACAGGCACAAACACAGGGAGGGAGAATCCCAAGCAGACCCTGTGCTGAGTGCGGAGTCCAACTCGGGGCCCGATCTCACGACCCTGAGATCATGACCTGAGCCTAAATCAAGAGTCAAATCTTAAGCAACTGAGCCACCCAGGAGCCCCAATATGTACCCATTTTTTGCTGAATGAGAACACATACCATAAAACTCACCATCTTTAAGTGCATAACTCAGTGTGTTTTCAAGTACTCATAAGACTGTGAAACCACAACTACCCACTTCCAGAACACGCTCGTCCCCCCAGACATGTACCTGCTCAGCACTCCGCCTGCGGAAGTCAACACTGCAGGCGGCGCACTCTTCTCACTGGCACGCGGCACACCACTGCGTGCACAGGTCACCATCTTACTTCTCACGAACACCTGAGCTGTCTGTGGTCTGGGGTGACGGTCAGAGCGGCTGCACACACTCCTGTACTTGTCTCATGGTAGATGAGGGTCCTTGTTTCTGCTGGGTGTAGACCTGGGAGTGACTGCTGGGTCCCAGGTCCTGGCACTGCTTCCCTTTAGTGGTCACCTGGTCAGGACACTTCTTCCTTTGGGAACCAGCACAGCCGTGAGCGGCGATTCTTCCCCTCCCTGAGGGGCGAGTTCATATGGTCAGGCTGCTTCCAGTGGGTGCTGGAGACAGCACTCCGGGCGGCCGGGGCGTGTATGAGTTGAGAGTCTGACTGTGTGCACCTGCACTGGCACCTGATGAAAGAGCCACACCCCACCGCCTGGGCCAGAGGAAGTACTTGGTGTGGGACAAAGAGTGGCCAGTGGGGTACACTGTGGCCAACTCAAGACTGCCCAGAATCTCTGCTCCGAGTGACAGAAACACGACCGGAAATGAAAAGGCATGTGGCCCCCCCAGCCAATGACTACACTTCCTGGAGTCCCCTGAAGAGAGCTGTGACCCCGTGACTGAGCTCCAGCCAATGAGCTGGGAACGGAATGCGTGTGCGCAAGGCCCCCACCTCCACACACCCCCACCTCGACACCCTGATGAGGCAAAGCGGCCAGGCTCCCAGGAGGCCTTGACAGCCAGAGCCACCCAGGTAGGCAAAGTGGAACCAGAAGTTAACTTTTTTGTTAGAAACACTATTTTGAATCTGTTATGGCGACTTGAATAATGCTTAGGTAATACTAAGAAACAGGCTGATTACTCAGACCAAGGCTCCCAGTGACAAAGAAGAAACTGAACCCACACACCAGTGACTGGCAACAAGGACGAGGAGCTGAGCACAAGCCCGCGGCAGGCATCTCTGCCCGCAGGAGACCAGCTTGCTAATTCACCCACCAGCACAGCCCCCGGGAGCGGCTCAGCAGGGCTCAGCGGAGCTGGGGCACGTCCCAGACGAGGCTGCTGCAGGTACCCACTGAGGACGGTCTTCAGAGTCAAAGGCTCAACAACTTGGTTTAAAAAATATGTATTTCTGCTGCTTATAAAAATTACTTTATTTTTTCAAGCTATAAGTAAATTATGCCAACTGAGAAAACAGAAACAACAGAAAACCTGAAAAAAGAAAAGTAAAAGGAACTTTACCACCACCACGAAGATGACCACTGAACATCTTCCTCTGGTCTTTTTCCTGCACTAGTACTTTTAGGAAATCAGGACTATCACTCAGTTTTACATCCCGTTTCACTTTTGCATCTTTTTAATCCGCAGCCATCGCACGTCAGATACGCACTGTAAACACACCTCAAGTAACGAATGTAGGCGACACAGACAAAATCTACACAACGAGAACCTCCGCCAATGCAACGGTCACCACCGTTAGCTGCTTCAATATGCGTCCCCTGACACCTGCTTGAACAAATACAGTTACACACTTAGTAACATAAATTCGGTTTTCAAACGCAGAAATGGGATCCCACCACACTCGTCCGTCTGCAACCGGTCCCCCGTTTGTCATATGTCCCGGCATTCCTCAAGTCTGTCCACACAGATGCTGACCTGGTCCCCTGCACACTGTCACGGCACAGGCGGTCACAGAATCCCTACTCCCATCAGACACTGGAAGGAACATTCGTCCCTGTGCCTCTGCTGTCACAAGGTACTCTGCCCACTTGCCTGACCCTTTCTCCTCCCCAGAGACGGAAGGAGCTGCAGGATGAAAGTCTGGGAGAATAACAGGACGGCGGCTCACCACCTGCTCCACGGGGACACACGCTCTGCCCCTCTATGCCACAGGGTCGGCGGGGGGCCCCGGGGGCCCCTAGCAGCTGGCATTTCCTGAGAGCAGGCACCGGGGTCTGTCTGACGCTCTGACCCAGCCTTGCCCGGAAGTGAGGTGGCAGTTGGCCACGTGCCTCATTAGTTCGGAGCTCGGGAGGGGAGACAGGGCACTACTTCCTAGGGCCCCTCGAACCCCAGCAGGCACAGTGGCAAGCAGCTGACTCACACGGTCTCACTCACTCCTCCAACCTTCCAAGGCAGCTGGTCCCTCCTTATTTACACCACAGATGTGAAAAGGGAGACTAAGAGACAAGCAACTGTCCAAGATCACTAAGCTAGTAAGAGGCAGCAGCAAGGTTCAATCCAGGTCTCCTTTCCTCCAGTGCCCAGCTCCTCAATGTGGAAGGTTCTTCCCCTTCCCAAGTGTCCCCGGTCACTTTTACAAGACCATATGGGGTATTAGAGAAGTAAGCTGATAGTTTAAGCCTTACTTTTCTTAACCAAAAAAGTTTGGGGGCGCCTGGGTGGCTCAGTGGGTTAAGCCTCTGCCTTCGGCTCCGGTCATGATCTCAGGGTCCTGGGATCGAGCCCCGCATCGGGCTCTCTGCTCAGCGTGGAGCCTGCTTCCTCCTCTCTCTCTGCCTGCCTCTCCGTCTACTTGTGATCTCTGTCAAATAAATAAATAAAATATTTAAAAAAAGAGAGAGAGAAATCAATGTGCATACCCTAATGTAAAAAAAAAAGAAAGAAAAAAACCGGAATGGAACGAACGAAAGGAAGTAAAAACACAACGCGCCTGTGACTCTGCAACGTACTGAGCTACCGTGGCCCACCTTTCTGTCGCGACACACAGAATCTGCGGGATAAACTGTAACGTGAAACTGTAAATAAACAGGTGAAGCTGAGAGAGATGGGGCAATCCTCGGAGCTGGAAACGGAAGTGGGACGCTAACCTGGAGTGGGACCCTGTGCACCGTGGGATGACAAGTGGGGGGCATGCCCTACACAGGCAACAGGAGCTTTTGTCCTGAGCGCTGGTAAAGGACTCACAGGCTGGCCCGAGCCCCTGTCTGTGCCTTACAGCCTCGAGGAAGCAGGAAGGTTTCACTCTTGGGAACACCCAGAGCACGGGCACTTGAGGGAGACACAGCCGGGAGCTGCAGGAGGATCTGCCCCCGCTCCCAGCCCCGCCCCCGCTCCCGCAGGGATGAAGGGCACTGAGAACCTGGTGTGCTCCAGTCACCAGCAAGGTGTCTCGTTTCTCGCGTTCTCACAACTATCCATGATTTGCTTAAGGCCAAACCATCTGCTAGATGCTGTCTCCTCCTCCCCCCAACCCACCCTAGGGCACTTTGGTTACCGCTCCCAAGGATACTGCCGGCCTTCTCCCCTCCTGACAAGTCCAGTGTCCTCTCACCAGTCAGCTTCCAGGACGCGAGGCAGCACGGCCACGCCTGACAGCTCCTTGAGTCCTTCAATGCCACCGCCAGGTTCCGGGCGGAGGCTTCCCTGACCACCCTCCCTCTGGCTCATGAGCGTGTCCGGGCCTTCTCAGCTCTGCCCTCTCCACATCACCCCCAAGACCTTCCCAGGAGTCCGAAATCCATCGCCATCACCGCCAGAGAGGCTGGACCCTGGGTGCGGGCTTGCGGGAAAACGCGGCAGTCCCTCCCCCCAGCTCCCCCTCTATCTGCCCTAAGAGAGGCACTGGGGTCACTGCTGGCACTAACATCCCGTGAGATGCTGCTTCCACAGTAGGGAGAACGGCTCCATCTGTGCGGATGGGGGCAAGGCACACTGAAGCCCGGGACACACGGGCATCGCAGATCCGAGATGGGCAAAAAACACCCATTTCTACCCCTCGTCGGACTGGGCCCGGGGGACAAGGCGCGCTGCACGGTGGTGATGAGCACACGTCTACACGGTCCGAGGTCCCCGCTTGCCTCCAGGTGACATTCCTGGGGAACCTCAGGCCGAGACTCCGGACGCCGTGACGCAACCCGAGCGAGAAGGAGTGACAGGTCCCCGACCTGGGCGGACTCAGCCACGGGGACCGATAAACACTTCCAGGAGAACGCGAGCCTTTAGGAAAACCGCCCCCGCGAGGCAAACCGCTCTCGCGCCTGGGAACTCCTCCCGCCCGAGGTCCGGAGACAGGTCTGGTCCTCCCGATTCCGCCCCGCCTCCACCCCAGCGGGCATCGGGGGCGGCTCTGCCTCGCCTCCCGCACCAGGGCGTCCAGACCCCGTCCCTCCGCCAGGACTGTCCGGAGCGCTCCGTCGGGCGCCAGACACAGGCGGCAGGCCCGGGGCGAACGGCAGCGCTGCCCGCCCCGGACTCGTGGCCCCCGCCCCGCGGCTCAGCCCTCAGGCGCTGCGAGCAGCACCCGAGCGACGCCGGGCGCGGGATCCTGGCGCCCCTCGAGGAGGGTGCGCGTTCGCGGGCGCCGAGCGTGTGCGCCCAGGGCGCTCCCTGGGGATAGAGGGCGCGGGCCCGGGCCGCAGGCCGTGCCCACGACCCCGGCCCGCCCCGACGACTCCGCCGCCCTCGCCCCCGCCCCGCGGCCGAAAGCCAGCCACTCACCCCGACACCGGCGGCGACACGACGGCCCGCCGACAAAGCCCACACCGCCGCCCGCTCGTCGCGGCCGGAAGTCGGCCGAGGCCCCGCCCGAGAGCTTCCGGGGCCGCTCTAGGCGCCCCGGGGCCGGCGGCCTCTCGGTGGTGCGGACTTCCGGTCCCGGCCCCTGTGCTCCGGCTTCCTCATCGCGGCGTGTCGTCTCCGCGGAGCTGCGCGTCTCCGCGCCGTGGCCGGAGCGCGGGGACGGGGGCGGGGGCGGGGGCCGGCCGGGGCCTCCCGGTCCTTAAACGCAGCCCCTTGGCAGGCGGGGGCTGAAGCCGAAGACGTCGGGGCGCGGGCGCGAGCTCCCCGCCCTGGGGTCGCCCGGCCGACCGCCCCTGGGACCACGGCCTGCAGCTGGCCGTGCGGCTCGTCCCGGGGCCGCGGAAGCCCCCGGAGGGAGCCCGCCCCGCGCGCCGGAGCTGGTGTCGCGTTGGGCCCCGCGGGGCGGGGGCGGGGACGGGGACGGCTCGGTCGGGAAGTCCCGCGCGCCCGGCCCCACCTGCGGGGGAGGCGCGGGACCCTTCCGACGGCTCCGCGGCCTGACAGCGGGGGGCGAGCGACGGGGCAGCGCGCGGAGGCCGGAGAGAGAAGGCCCCGCCGTGCGTCCGCGACAGCGCTTGGCGCGGCTCCGGGCGCGCGTGAAGCCTTCGTGGGGCGGGCGCGCCGGTCCCCTCGCAGGCGTGTGCGGCTCCGCGTGTTGGCGCGCGTTGGCCGGCTGCGCCCGCTCGGACGGCTCGCGGCCCTCCTCCAGGAGCGCTCCTCGGTTTCCCGCGTTTCTCGGCGGGTAGGGAGCGCAGGCCGCGTGCGGCATTCCGGTCCGAGCGAGGGTTCCTCCCGGCCGCGGGCCTGGAGACGCCGTCGAACGCGCGGGCGCTTAGCCTGCTGCCGGGTTTGCTTCTCGGTGACCGCTGGTTATGCCGCGTCCGCGGGAGGGACGTTCCCCTGCATCTTCACCAGCCCTTAGTGTCCGGTTTCGGCCGGTCCGAGGGGCGAAGAGCAGTATCCTGGTTTCTGTTACCAAATCAGTGACAGGTCATTTGCAAGCATGTGGTTGCTGCTAATAAATTCATGTGACAAATAGTTTTGCCAAATGTATCCTCCCAGGCGACCGCAGTCCAGCCCTAGAACACCGTGCTCCCCAGGCCGGTACCTGGGCTCCTCCCGACTCCTCCAGCTGCTGCAAATCCATTGCTGACGAGGCCAAACCTCCATATTCATCAGTTGTTGGAGGCCACGATAAGGCTTGAGACGAGGACCAAACCAGGCCCTGACTTGTGTCTAAGTCCCTTTAAGTCCAAATACCTTAATAAAGGGTTACGGACAGGAAAGGTTGAGTAGCACTGAGAAAGGGTCTGTGCTATATGTCGCGCGCTCGCCTACGTGACTTCCCACACGCCCTGCTTGGTTGATTGTATTCGTTGGTCCTTGTTCTGTACCTCCCATAATCCATTGCCTGGTTGATTGTAACTTCTTGTATCAATAGTAGCTAATGGCATGAGCCGGGACTACCTGGCATCACAGATTTGTTTGTAGTTAATGTCAACTTGTTAGAGGAACTTGTGGTTACTCCTTCTATTGTGGTCTGCCTTATAGATGCTTGTAAGATGTGGAATAAAATCAGCCCTGTTGGACATCCTCAGTGTCTCTCCTGCCGCCATCTCTTTGTCTCTTCATTTCTTTTCACCATCCTCTTACCCTCGCGTTTTCCTGGTCGATTTGTCGCGCTGCCCGCGACAATCAGTCACCTGAACGGATTAACTCTGACTGAAATGCCCTTGCCCCATTCGTCCACTGGGCTGGTGGTCTTTTTCCTTGTGATTTGGTGGACTTTCTTTTCAGCCTGGATACAGATTATTGGCCTGTTAATATGTTGTGAATGTCTTGCCTTTACAGCTCACAGAGTGACCTGTGCCCTGCACTAACACTCGTGTGTTCAGGCCCGTTTGTCTTTTCCTTTGTGATGTGTGCTCTGTTCTGCCCTCCGCCCCAGGACCCTCATGGTGCTGTCTTTTCTCAGAGAGCCCTAACGTTTTCACTCAACCACCTGGAATTTATTTCTGAATATGATGAGGTGTTGGGGTCTGATTCTTTCCCATACGATGAGCCAGTATCCCCATGAAGAGTTAAACAGGCCGCCCTTACCCACCGCCTTATTGAAGACAAGCGTCCCGAAGACTGGTACTGAAGAGAAATGAGTGTTGCAGCCGTAGGGAGTGGAGGCAGGTGTGGGTAAACTAGGACGTGATGGGTCGTGATAGGTAGGGAGTTACAACATGCTTCGCTGTGATACGCGTGGTCCACAGGGGAGGCCTGCGAAGAAGCACCCCCCCATCCCTATTTAAGACTCAGGGGCTCCTGGCTGGCTCACTCTGTGGAGCTCGTGCCTTGATCTCCATTGTGAATTCTAGCTCCGTGTTGGGGGTAGAGAGTAAAAAAAAAAAAAAGTCTGAGAAATAGGATGGTGTTGAAACCAAGGGGTCAGAGCAAAGCTGGCCTCCCCCAACCTTCAGCGCAGGGCTGGGCTGCACCCGTGCTGGCGGCCGGCCAGTGGGAGGCTGGCAGGAACAGCGCCCACCCGGGGCGGGATCTGCAGACGCCGTGAGGGCTGTCCTGGCTGGGGCCTCCGTAGATGGCACCGGAGGAAACGTACGTGCATTTCCAGCCTACAGAAATGCTTGCTGATTGTCTGGTTTCTCTTCTGGGGTGTGTCTCCCAGGAAGGACTCTGCTGGTGGTGCCTGGGTGATTGTCACTGTGGGAGGGCCTCCTGCCACAGGCTTCTGCGGGAGCTCACACCCCGGGAATAGACCAGCTCAGTGGTGCTTGAGTCTGGTTGCAGAGAGCTGTTGCCATGACAACTTGGTGCCAGGTGCTAGGCCACCCAGGCAGACCAGCTGTGTGGCCTCTGCTTAGCTGTGGCTGTCTGCCCCCCACCATATGCACACCGGACCCCAAGCCCACATCTGGGTTGTGATGACTGTTACACTAGCCCAGTCAGAGCAAGGTTTCTGAAGCGGAACGAAATCTAGCTGGAGTTGGGGAAGGACAGTATTCACAAGGGCTGAGATGCTGGCGCGTGGGGACTCACAAGGAATGGTTACAGTCAGCATCGCGAAAGGGCCCTGGGCCCCAAGGAGGTGTTCCTGACCCCCCTCACCCTCAGCGCACCAGGGAAAGCTTCCTGGAGGAGGGCGTCTCTTATAGATGCCTCAGGGGAGAGAGGACGGCCTCTCTGAGAACATGGGCGCCTGGATGACACCGTCGGTGAAGCTTCGCCTTCAGCTCCAGTCATGAACCCAGGATTCCGGGGTGGAGCACCAGGTCGGGCTCCCAGCTCAGTGGGACGGGGGAAATGGGGGATGGGGATTAAGGACTGCGCTTAGCCTGAGAAAAGAAAAAGATGTCAGATCTTCCAAAATTAATCTAAAAGTTTAATGCAATTCCCATCAAAATCTCAAAGAATTTTAGTAGACACAGATAAACTTACCCTTAAACTAATATGCACAGGATAGGCCCTAGAATAGCTAAAAAATAATAAATCAATAAACAATAAATCAATCTTGAAGAAGGAGAATAAAGTGAGAGGCTCCTTCTACCTGATACTAAGACCTACTGCATTGCTGTTGGCATCAAGCACATGTGGCACTGGTGGAGGGACGGATACTGAGGTCTGTGGAGCCAGATCCAGAGCCACGTCCAGCTGATTTTGACAAATGTACAGAAGAAACGCACTGGAGTCAATAATGGAGTATCAATACTGGCTCATCAGTTTAAAAAAAAAGGGAAATAGCCAAACTTGGATTCTTTTGGTTAAAATTTTGGTCAGTTTTATTAATAAGCAACAGTCCATCTCCAATATCTGTGGGTAGTGCAGATTCAAGAGTGACCTCATTTTCCACGTGAGACCACTGTTTGCTCCCTGAGAATCGTCCAGTGTATGCGTAGCTCGGCAGGGCCTTCCGGCATCCAAATTAGATCTACTTGCTTCAAAGCACTTAGCGTTCCCATCTCGGGTCCAAGGTCGAACGTGATGTGTTTTTCCAAGATGTTTCATCTTTGGGCCGATCCAGAAAATACTGTGTTTGATCTTCTAGTTGTGCTAGAGGATGTGATCATGATCAGCACCACTGAAGTCTGGTCTCCCAGGACACGATACATGGCATCAAAAAAAAAAAAAAAAAAAAGCTGAATGGATTTTTGGCCAAAAATTCTGGTTTGTTCACTTTTCTCCAAACTTCTCAGTGCCAGGGTCATCTTCTTGCCCTCATTAATATTGTAAATCAGTGCCTAAAATTGTTTCTTGCTTTATTCCAGTCCTTGCCTTAAGTCAAATGTGTGTTTCATCTAGACCTACATATATACAAATTCAAGAGAATATGAGTTAATATTGCAACATATTCCTCAGCCACTATTGCAAATACTACATTAATTTCTGAGTACTTCTGGAATTGCAGATCAAAACAGGAAGAAAAGCAAGAAAATCTGACCTGTGAGTTAATTTTTTGCCTACCGAGTGCCTCTACCACTCACCTTCCCCTGCACAACCCACAGACTTTCAGGCTCCAGACAGAGCCCCTGAAGTGGGAGAAAATACCAGCAAATCACACATCCAACAAAGTATCTGTATCCAGAATATGTGACACATTCTCTGAACAAAGAAAGAAAGATAATTTAATTAGAACACAAGAGATCTGAACAGACACTTCATCGAAAATATAGGGACGCCTGGGAGGCTCTGTGGGGAAAAGCCTCTGCCTTTGGCTAAGGTCATAATCTCAGGGTCCTGGGATCGAGTCCCGCTTCGGACTCCCTGCCCCGTGGGGAGCCTGCTTCTCCTTCTCCCTGCCGTTCCTCCTGCTTGCGCATGCTCTCTCTTTCTCTCTGTCAAATGAATAAATAAAATCTCAAGCGCAGTGCAGGGGCCACACAGCCTCTCCGTGCCATTCCCAGGACAGGAAACCACTGGGCTGCCTGCTCTGGCCGCCCTGGACAGACCGAGGCTCTGAAAACTACCATTTTCCAAGGAATCTGGATTGTATTTTGAAAACGTACATCATTGAGTTTGCAACCTAGGTGGGCTCTGAAGGCCGTTTGCACCCAGATGGGCTCTGGAGCTTTGGGACGGCCTCTCATCCCACAGCCCCACAAGCACCTGGCCAAGCGTATCCGTGGGAGACGAGGTTCGTGTCTTCACTCGGTTCTGGCTTTTTTCTTTTCAGGTGATTCGTTGCCACAGGATGTCATTGTTCCATTTTGGGCAGGTGAGCCCCAGACACCTGCATCAGGTAGGAGCTGACATCCTGCAGTCACTTTGGTGTGTGCCGATTTTTTTTTTCTTAAGTCAGGTGGTATGAAATGTTAAAGGTGTGCATTTTGCTGAAATTGTTCTTTATTAGGACGCCTGGGAGTCTCAGCTGTTAAGCATCTACCTTTGGCTCAGATCATGATCTCAGCGTCCTGGGATCAAGTCCCGCATTGTGCTCTCTGCTCAGTGGGGAGACTCCTTCTCCCTCAAATAAATAAAGTCTTTTTAAAAAATAAAATAAATTGTTCTTTTCTAGCCAATCATTCCACAGAGAATAAGTGTACCACCCAGGTGCCCCGAGATTGACTTTTTTTTTTTTGCTGTTTTTTACTTTTTTTTTTTTACTGAGTTGAAATTCACATAACATAAAATTAACCACGTTGAAGTATAGAATTCACAGATATGTTCACAAAGTTGTGCAACCATCACCACCATCTGGTTCCAGAACATTTTCAACCCCCAGAGACCTGCGCCCATGAAGCAGTCCCTCCCCATTGCCCTCTCTCCAGCCCAGGTCCTGGCAACCACTATCTGCTTTCTGTCTCTGTGGATTTGCCTATTCTGGGTGTTTCCTGTGCATGGAATCATAGAGCGATGACTTTCTCTGTCTGACTTCCCTCACTTAACAGATGGTTCCAGCCCCACCCCCATGCCGTCTCGAGAACCAGTACTTCATTCCTTTTTACGGCCAAAGAATATTCCGCGGTGCGGGTATGCCATAGTTTGGTATTGACGAATATTTGGGTTTCTTCCACCCTTTGGCTAGTGCGTACATACTGCTACTGCAAATATCCCTGTCCAAGTTCCTGTGTGGACACGTCTCACTTTTCGTGGGCATATACCCAGGAGTGGAACTGTTCAGTCATAAGGTAACTCTGTACTTAACTTTCTGAGAAACCACCATACTGGTTCCCACAGTGGCTGCAGCATTTTACGTTCCCACCAGCAGCGCATGGGGCTCCTATTTCTTCCCATCCTTGGCAACACTTGTTCCCCTTTTAGCAGGAGTATTACCGTTGGGGGTGTAGTGATGTCTCATTGTGGTTGCAATTTTCACCTCTAATTTCTAGAGGGGTTGAACATATGCCTGTTGGCCATTGATATATACTTTTGTAATGTCTATTAAAGTCTGCCCGATTTTAATTGAGTTATCTTTTTGTTATGGGGCTTAAGGGTTCTTTATATGTTCTGGATTCCAAACCCTTATCAGATATATGATTTGCAAATATGTTCTCCCATTCTGTGGGCTGTCTTGTCTTTGTTTTGTTTTAGTTTTTAATATTTATTTATTTATTTATTTATTTATTTAAGAGCAAGAGGGATAGGTGGGAGGAGGGCCAGAGGGAAAGAGAATCTCAAGCAGACTCTGTGCTGAGCACAGAGCCTGATCCAGGGCTCCATCCCACAACCCGTGAGATCATGACCTGACCCAAAACCAAGAGTCGGATGCTCGACTGACTGAGCCACCCAGGCATCCCTGTGGGATGTCTTTGCAGTGTCTTGATGATGTCCTTTGATGCACAAATTTTTAAAAATTTATAAAATTCAATTTGTCTGTTTTCCTTTTGTTGTTTGTTGATGTCATATCTAAAAATCCATTACCAAACCAAGATCATGAAGATTTACCCCTATTTTCTTCTAAGATTTTTTTTAAACTTTTAGTTCTTACATTCAGGTCTTTGATCCATTTTAAGTTAACTCTTGTATGTGGTGTGAGGTAGGGGTCCAGCTTCTTTCTTTTGCGTGTGGAAGTGCAGCTGTCCCAACCTTGCTTGTTGAAGAGACGATCCCTCCCTGTTGAATGGTCTTGGCAAACTTGCCGGAAATCAGCTGATCATAGATGTATTTCTGGACTCCCAGTTCTATCCCATTTGTCTCTATGGCTGTCTTCCTGCCAGTAACACAGCATTTTAGTTACTATGCCTTTGTAGTTTATTTTGAAATTCAGGAAGTGTGAGCCCCCCAGCTGTGCTCTTCTTTTCCAAGACTGTATTGTCTCTTCTGGGCCCTTTGCAGTTCCATGTGAATTTGAGGATGGGTGGAGGAGTGCTGACCACACTGACTCCATCTTTGGTCTCCATCTTGCTCATGCCCACACGATGGCCTCCCGGGGCTGGACAGTGTAGGGAGGTTAACGCGGGCCCTGTGGGGAATGTGGGAAGGCTTGTTTTGATCTTCCTTAGAGTGATGCGCAGACGGACCCATTTTAGATGGTTACCCTTTGTTGTTTGCTTATTCAAGGTTCAAACCCTCTGCCCCTCTTTCCTCCCAGCCCAATAGTTCACAAGGATTGAGGGGGTGGTTTTCATCTTGCTTTAAGTCAAGAAGTCACAAACAGCATTTTTTTTTTTTATGAAGGAGAAAACCTCCCACTTTTTGACTATTGTGAATAACGCTACTAGGAATACAGTGCCCAGATATCTGTTTGAGTCCCTGCTTTCCATTCTTTGGGGTACACAGCCAGACACGGGACAGCAGCTGCCACCCCATGTCAGAGCCCCACCAGCAGGGCACGAGGGCGCAGATATGTCCACACCCCTGGCAACACTGGTTGTTTTCCATGTTTTTGACAGTTGCCATCCTAAACGGTATGAGGTATAAATGCATGGTTTTTGCAAGAAGTAAAAATTGGCATTAGTACTTGTTTTGTGTTACTCATTAGTCCTCTGCTCCCTGCCCCCTTGCTCCTTGAAACAGACTCTCCCAAGAAATAATGCTGGAGTATTGTGAGCTGGGGCCAGCCGTGCCTACATCCCATGGCTGGGCCCAAACCAGTCACTGTCACAAGCACATTTCATGAGACTGCACCAGGACCAGTATTTATAGCCTATGATGACGAGCTTCCAAAAATGAAAACAAAAAAAAAACGATGAGTATTTCACTGATTTTACTCATTGTAAAGTGGTACAGGCTTTGACTTAAATGAAAAGCTTAAACAAACAAACAAAACATGGTGGGGGCACATGGGTGGCTCAGTTGTTAGGTGTCTGCCTTCGGCTCAGGTCCTGATCCCAGGGTCCTGGAATTGAGCCCCACATCGGGCTTCCTGCTCAGCGAGGAGCCTGCTTCTCCCTTTCCTCCCCATTCACACTCTCTCTATCTCTGTCTCTCTCTCTCAAATAAATGAATAAAAATCTAAAAAAGAAAAAAAGACATAGGCTTAGGCAGAAATTAAATTTTAAAAATTTAAAATTAAAAAATGAAACAAAGCAACAACAACAAAAACTTTGGGGCGCCCGGGTAACTCAGTCAGTTAAGCATCTGTCTTCAGTTCAGGCCATGATCCCGGGGTCCTGGGATTAAGTCTCTCATTGGGCTCCCTGCTCAGTGGTCTGCTTCTCCCTCTGCCTCTGCCTGCTGCTCCCACTGCTTGTGCTCTCTCTTCCTCTCTGTCTGACAAATAAAATAAAATAAAATAAAATAAAATAGAAACATGCAAGAGTAATGTTCCAATAAATATGTGATGTTGAGAAAATGAGAAACAAAAATGTTTGTATGACCATGAGGGAGAAAATTCTCACAAAAATAAGCCCAAATGTACACCTGCATCCCAATGCTTTCTGCATCAATGTCCACAATAGCCAAACTGTGGAAAGAGCCCAGATGTGCACTGACAGATGAATGGATAAGAAGATGTGGTTCATATACACAATGGAGTATTACTCAGCCATCAGGGGACCAGGGTGGCTCAGTGGGTTAAGCCTCTGCCTTCTGCTCAGGTCATGATCCCAGGTTCTGGGGTCGAGTCCCACATCGTGCTCTCTGCTCAGTGGGGAGACAGACTCTCCCTCTCCTGTTCCTCTGCTTGTGGTCTCTCTCTCTGTCAAATAAATAAATTAAATATTTTAAAAAAGAATGAAATCTTACCATTTGCAATACATGGATGGAACTAGAGGATATGATGTTAAGCGAAATAAGTCAATCAGAGAAAGACAACTATCCTATGATTTCACTCATATGCGGAATTTAAGAAAGAAAACAGAAGATCACAGGGGAAGGGAGTAAAGTAAAATAAGATGAAATCAGAGAGGGAGACAAACCATGAGAGGAACTGAACTCTAGGAAACAAACTGAGGGTTGCCAGAGCGGACCGACTGGAGATGGGGTGACTGGGTGGTGGGCAGTGCGGAGGGCACGGGACGGAGCGAGCACTGGGGTTGCAGCTCATGAATCTGAACTCTGCGCCTGAAATGAATGATACAGCGTGTTAATTCATTGAATTGGAATTAAAAAATAAAAATTTTTATAAAGCCCAGAAGAAATTTTAATAAAAACGACTTTCTGACCGTCCCCGATGAAAGCATAATGGCAATTAAGAAGAGCTGGAAATAAACGGAGGTTTTCTTTCTACTATCGCCGCCTTCTAAAGCGGGACGGAGAAGAGACACGGGAGCGCTGCGCGGGGCGAGGAGTTCCCGTCCTAATTCGAACCTTCGCCGGGTTCTCCCCGCGGCGGGCGGATTCGGGCCGCGCTCCGGCAGCGGGGCCGGGGGCGGGGAGACGCGCGGCGCGTTTCCGGGCCCCGCACCGCTTTGGGGTTTATGGGCGATTCCAGGCGCTCCTGCCTCAGCAAAGCGGTTTCTCCAAATTGAAGCAAAGTGAAAACAAAAAAGCAAACCCCCAAACGGTAATGACTTAGGAAAGTGACTACTTTGGCGTTCAGGGTCACTCGAATGCGAATTACGTGACACAGTTTGATTATAACAACACAATTAGTAGCTGGGGAAACCCTCGCCAGAGAAGGAGGTCGTGCGGGGGAGCGCCCGGCAGCCCGGGGAAGAGGCGGCCTCGGGGTCACCCCTCCCCCATCCCCCGAGCGCCCAGACGCGGGGCTCCAGTGGTGCCAACGCCCAGCTGCGCGGCGAGCTCAAATGGGGTGAGCCCTCCTGCGGGGTGAGCCCTCCTGCAGGGTGAGCCCTCCTGCGGGGTGAGCCCTCCTGCGGGGTGTGCCCTCCTGCGGGGTGAGCCCTCCTGCGGGGTGAGCCCTCCTGCGGGTGAGCCCTCCTGCGGGGTGAGCCCTCCTGCGGGGTGTGCCCTCCTGCGGGGTGAGCCCTCCTGCGGGTGTGCCCTCCTGCGGGGTGAGCCCTCCTGCGGGGTGAGCCCTCCTGCGGGTGAGCCCTCCTGCGGGTGAGCCCTCCTGCGGGTGTGCCCTCCTGCGGGGTGAGCCCTCCTGCGGGGTGAGCCCTCCTGCGGGTGTGCCCTCCTGCGGGTGAGCCCTCCTGCGGGTGTGCCCTCCTGCGGGTGTGCCTTCTTGCGGGGCGTTGTCCACACCGCAGCGCAGCGCACGGCTCGCCCGCGTGAGCAAGGCCGGTTGCCGGGAACTGCTTGCATTTACAGGGAAGGCCCGCGGGTCCAGGGGTACCAGTCACCGGGGGACCCTACGGACCCGGCAGACCCATCACGGTGGCGGGGGAAGGGCGAGGGACAGGGCAGGGCTTGTCACCCGGGGACCCAAAGGACCCGTCCGGACCGTGCCCTGGCCGTCGTCATCCCTTCGGCCCCGGCAGCTGGCACCTCAGCCCCTGAGGCCGGCCCACGGACGGCCGCTGCCCCTCGAGCCGCGGACCAGCTCCTGCCGCTCTCCGGTCCTGAGGCTGCGGAGTCTCGGCGTCCCCCACCCTCCCCGGCTGGGAGAAAGGTCTCCGCCCAGCACCCGGAGGCAGCCGCGGCTGGACCCGCCCAGCCCAGGCCGAGCAGCGAGAACTACATTTCCCAGATTGCTGCGCGTCCCCGGACTCCACTTCCCAGCAGTGCCCGGGGCGTCCCCGAGGACTGCATTTCCCAGAGTGCCGAGGGCAGGCCCGTAGGTACCCTCCCGGTTCCGCCCCTCCACCTGGCAGCCGCACGAGGCTGGAGACTCAAGCCCCTGCCGGAAGCCGCTCTCCAGGCGACGGGCGGGTCGCAGGTGAGAGGGCGCGGGGCGCCGAGGGTCCCCGCGGGAAACCCGGCGTGGCGAGCCCGGGCCCGGGCCCTGGCTGTTCCGTGACAGCCGGAGAGTCCTGAGGGGTGGCGGGACTCCGAGGGCGTGGAAGGGGACCCGGGGGCATGGGAGTGGCGTGGGAGGAGTCCTCACCAGCTCGCCAGCCGGCTGCTGGATTGCCCGCGCGGTCAGGAGCCGCTGATGTCGGGGCAGGGGCAGTGTCCCCTCCCGGCGATCCTGACCATGGGGCCCTGCAGCCGGGTCAAAGCCATCTTGCAGGGACGCGAGCAGATTTTTGGCCCAAGGATAGAGTCCTCAAGGGTGGTGGTGCCCTGAGGCCTGTCCGGTTCTGAGCCGGAAGCCCCACTTGCCCAGGAGGAACTAGGCTGGCAAAGTCTCTCCTGGACCAGCTGGCCGAGAGGGTGGGCATTGAACCGCAAACAGGGCGCTGCCCGTTCTGTGCCTGTGGCATGTGAACTTTGGCTGGGACTAACCTTCATGATATGGGCCAGGAGCCCCCAAACCCAAGATCGTCTGCCTGACCACCTGTCCGCTCGAGGTGTGCCGACTGTCCTCTTTCTTGGCGCAGTGTGGGTCTTGGGTTGGGCCTGCAGGGCGCAGTCTGGGACCAGGCTCTCTTGGTTGGGTGGCAGCCCCAAGGCCCCTGTGCAGATCTCGGGCTCCCTAGGGAATGGGGCTGGGAGGGGAAGACTGAGGCCATCTGGGTCTCTGTGGTCCTCAGCAGGCTCTCTTTTCTCCCTGTGGTCGGAGGGGCGTGGGGTGGTTCTCATCCTGTTCCACTCGCCACAGGGAACCCTGGGCTAGCCCGTGGATGGTTGCTGTGGGATCCAGTGCTAAGGGGAATGACCCCAAGCAGGGGCATCTCCAGGGAGTGGGGTTCTGTCTGCCTCCCACCATTTGCCTCCACAGGTGCAGCCAACATGAGTGAGCCTGGAGGGTCAGTCCGAGTCCTAGTGACAGGGGGATCTGGGCTGGTGGGCAGAGCCATCCAAGAGGTGGTAGCAGATGGAGCTGGACTGCCTGGAGAGGACTGGGTGTTCGTCTCCTCCAAGGACGCAGATCTTACGTGAGTGGACCCATCCCTGGAGCAAAGCCTTTAGACCCAGAGCTCCAGGCCTGCCCTGTCCCCGAGCCTGGTAGCCTCATGTCTGGGTCCTTCCTGCCCGGTGGCTGGCCTGGCTTGGGTGTGTGCAGCTCTGCTTCTCAGCAAACATCCTCAAATCTATTCCTGGAAGCTCACGCCCTCATAACAGCCAGTGCCTGAACTGGCCACTTTCCTTTTTGGCAGTACCTCCTGCCATCAGCCCTGCCTCCGGCCTCCAGTACCCCAACCCCAGGGTGCTAGTTCCTTCCCTCAGGCCTCCAGGGGACCTCTGATGGCCTGACTCCTCCCAGGGACGCTGCACAGACCCGAGCCCTGTTTGAAAAGGTCCGGCCCACACATGTCATCCACCTTGCGGCAATGGTGGGGGGCCTGTTCCGGAATATCAAATACAACCTGGACTTCTGGGTGAGTGTGAAGGCCCCGTGCCACACTGGGAGCTTCTTGGTTGGTTTCCCGTGCTTATGTTTTGGCCCCAGGAAGTCCCTGAAGGTCAACCTTGGCCCAACCGGGTGGGGGTGGTCCCTGCGGAGTCCCCAGTGATCCACATTTGCTTGGCAGGTAGACGGGCAAGCTGGTAGGCCTGTGGGCCCAGTAGGAGAAGTCATGGAGCTGACTGGGGGGCTGGGGGAACTGAGAGAAACCAGTATTTGCTTCTTGACCCTGGTAGGGTTGGTTTCTACCCCTGAGCCCTCTGGGCCTCTAGACCCTCCTGCTCCCGGACTTCTGTGGTCCAGCCTTCTGGGGTGCAGAGATGTGAGCTGGGCTCTGGGTCTGAGGCATCTGGCCTGGGGGCGCGAGGTGTGGTGGAAGGGGCAGGAGGAGAGCAGAGCTCTCTGCCTACAGCCCTGCTCCTGCCAGGCTGTTCCCCTGAGGCTTGACCCCACTAGCTCTGGGCATCTGGTCTTGGTGTGATTCAGCCCTGCATCAGGCACAGCGATGGCAGAGGCTCAGGTCAGATTCTGCCCAAGGCCCCTGTCATGCCAGAGATCTCCCTGTCTCAGTAGCAGTCTTCCCAGAAGCCTGCCTGGGTGCCGTCTCTCCCTCTCCTGCCCAGTTTCCTTCCAGGATCCAGGGAAAGGGGGACAGGGGAGGAGTAGGGCTGGCCAAAGCTTCTCTGCTATTGGGTGGTGTGGTTGGGTGGGCTCCTCGGGGTAAAGGAATGGAGGGACCCCTTCTCCCTGTCCCTGCCGCTGGGCCAGATTGGGCCTGCCCTCAGCATCTGTGTGGGCGAGGTCCAACGCTGAGCTAGGGGGGTGTGGTCCTGGCCCCCGGCCCCCTCCCAGAGCCCCAGGGCTGGGGTAGGGATGGGGAGGATGTAACAGGTTTGGAGGGGCCGTGGTTTCTGGAAGGTCAATGCTGGGAGGTGTTGGCTTGTCCCAGGAAGCGGTTGGGGTGAGCTGGCTCAGGTGCTGCCCTTGTGGGATGGACCAGAGTGTGTCCAGCTCTGTCCCCGGGTCGGGGGGCAGGTATGGGCTGCAGTCCTGCCTGGAGGGCCTCGAATCTGCCCTGCCCTCCCACCCACCCCACCCCCCGCCACGCCAGAGGAAAAACGTGCACATCAACGACAACGTCCTGCACTCGGCCTTCGAGGTGGGCGTGCGTAAGGTGGTCTCCTGCCTGTCTACCTGTATCTTCCCAGACAAGACCACCTATCCTATCGACGAGACCATGGTGAGGGGCGGGGCCAGCGGGGGCGGGGCCAGCGGGGGCGGGGCCAGGAAAGCAAAGGCTCCCCTGCTCCCCTAGATCCACAATGGGCCGCCGCACAGCAGCAATTTTGGCTACTCCTATGCCAAGAGGATGATCGACGTGCAGAACAGGTCCTCCGCCCGCGCGTCCAGCTGAGACCCGACAGGAAAAGGGAGGAGGGCCCCGTGGGTTCCCCGGGCGGGGCTCCCACCCTTCACAGCCCTCTTCGCGGGTCTTGGGTTTCTGCATCCATGAGGCCAGGGCGGGTGCGGTGGGTCCGCGGTCCCAGGGCAAGGGCCGGAGGAGACGTTGGGACTTCGCAGGGCCTACTTCCAGCAGCATGGCTGCACTTTCACCGCTGTCATCCCCACTAACGTCTTCGGGCCCCACGACAACTTCAATATCGAGGACGGCCACGTGCTGCCCGGCCTCATCCACAAGGTGCACCTGGCCAAGAGTGAGTGCCTGCTTGTGGGGCCCCAGGGCCTCAGCTGGGAGGAGGCGTGGTGGCTGGCACAGCCCCCCCCAACACCTGCCCCCTCCCTGAATCTGCAGGCAGCGGCTCCGCCCTGACGGTCTGGGGCACCGGGAGGCCACGGAGGCAGTTCATCTACTCACGGGTTGGTGTGGGGCGGTGTCTAGCTCTCTTCCCAAATGTTTCCTGGCTGGCCATGCTGGCTGTGGGAAGGCCATAGCGTGAGGGAGCCAGGGAAAGGAACGGGGGTCCAGGCTGAGCAGTCACAGGTCCTCCCTGGGTCCCTATAGGCACCTGGCCCTCTGGGCATCGCCAGGCGCAGCACTGAGCTCAGTGAGAGACGTGACTCTCTGTTGGGGGGGAGCTAGCTGAGAGCCACTCAAAGGGAGAGACTTCTGGCCCCAATGGAGCCCGGGCTGTGCCCTCACTGAGCAGAGCACCTAGGAGGGGTGGCCTTTGGGCCCATGTGGCCGTAACTTGTGGCCTTTGACCCTGTGTGACTTCTAGGACCTGGCCCGGCTCTTTGTTTGGGTCCTGCGGGAGTACAGTGAGGTGGAGCCCATCATCCTGTCAGGTGCGTCCCCCTCGGTGCCGCTGCTGCTGGGACAGGGCAGAGCCCATGTCCGTCCTGGGAGCAGCTAGGGTTGGGAATGAGTATTGTGGGGGACTGGGTGACAGCGAGCCCAGGCAGAGGAGGCCTGACCTGGCTGTTGGCCCCTGCCTCCCCCGCCCCCGCTCCCCCACAGTGGGCGAGGAGGATGAGGTCTCCATCCAGGAGGCAGCTGAAGCTGTGGTGGAGGCCATGGACTTCCGTGGGGAGGTCACCGTATCCTTTGGCTCTGATGCACCCAAGATGGCTCTTCCCCTGGCAGCTGGAGAGGAGGGGTGGTGCTCTGTCCCCAAGGCTCCCCCTGGGAAAGGCAGAAGAGGTTCAAGGGCAGGCTGGGGCAGGGTCACCCCTTCTGCTGTGGCCTTGACCAGGCACCTAGTTTGATACAACCAAATCGGATGGGCAGTTTAAGAAGACGGCCAGTAACGGGAAGCTTCGGACCTATCTGCCCAACTTCCGGTTTACACCCTTCAAGCAGGGTGAGCCCCCTGGTCCTCCCACGGCTCTCCCACCCATCCCTCGGGACCTCCTATCCCCGCCTTCCTGGCTTGGGCGTCCCTGCTTCAAGCTGCAGACCCCTTCAGGGTCTGGTGTCCAAACCCTTGTCGGGGAGGCAGGACACAGAAGGGGTAACTGCCTGTGTCGCCCGGGTCTCTGGCCTCCCCCCGTCCTCCAGCGGAGATCAGTGCAGCCCCAGCCCTCACCTGCCACCACCTGTCTCCTGCCCACTTCTGCAGCTGTGAAGGAGACCTGTGCTTGGTTCACCCAGAACTATGAGCAGGCCCGGAAGTGAAGCGTGGCGTGCGGGTAGGCTCCGGTTGCCGCAGAGGCCTCGGAGACAGCAGCCTCAGACCCTGCGGGAGTGGAGGGCACTGCCTGGCAATCTGGGCCCACCTTCTACTCCTCTGCCAGGGTGGCTCTGGGCAGCTGTGCAGTGGGGCTGCCATTCATGTCTGTCCTCAGGGAAACCAAGGGCTGGCCAGGCCTGGCACCTTGCTCCCCGACACCAGTCCTGGGGTCCTGAGTGTGTCCCCTCCTAATCCTGCTCTCCCACTCCCTGGGAGGTAATAAAGTCCATTTTCCCAGGCCTGGCCCCAGCAGCTCTATGCCACCCCCTCCCACCACAGGCACTGTCTCCCTGAGCCAGACTAACCCCAGGCTAACCATTCATCTGCTGACCGCTCAGCCTGCTGGGCCAGGGCGGCTGACTGTCCCTGGAGTAGTAGGGCAGCAGCGGCTGGCAAAGCAGGTGTGCAGGTGAGAAGCAGGCCAGCTGTAGGGGGTAGGTGGTGGCTGGTCAGCTGGTGGGGATGCAGGGTAGGGTACCTGTAGCAGTCCCAGCGGGCGCCATGGCCACAGCTTAGTCTTTCCATGGATATCATGTGCAGGCCTGGGTGACCTGAACTCCCTGGGCCTACCTGTCAGTGCTGGGACTTTGTGGGACAAAGCGGGTGCCGGCTTTGGACAGGCTGAGTAGGCATGTGGATGGATCCAAGGGGAAGGTGGTGAGCGGCCCCCAGGAGAGAGCTGTACCAGGCCTGGGCCCTCCTCTGCGTAGCCCTCAGACGGCAGCTTGTGATGGGGCCTAACCTGCCCTTCTCCCGTGGACAGTAGCGGGTGTCACAAAGGAGGCCTGCTGGGCCTGGTGGGTGGGGGTGAGCCACACAGACCTTCCGGATCTCAGCAGGAATCCAGCCAAGTCCCCAGGGCGGTCAGTCAGTACTGGGGTGTGGACCCAGGAGTGCCCAACTCCAAAATCCTCAGATACTTTCCCTGGCTCCAGACCTGCCCCTGCTCCTGGGTCACCCTCTGTCGTCCTCATGCTGGTGGCTCCCAGACTCCTTTGGACCCCAGAAGTGCCTGGTGCCATGAGAATTCTTTCCTCTGTTCAGGCATCATGAGCCACTCTCCACTGCTGTGAGTGTGCAACGGTGTTTACTGCAGACGGGGTGGGGCCCCCAGCTGGAAGGCGGGTCCTCCAATGGCTGCCCATCCTCCACGGCCAGGTGGCCTTCTCACTCGCTCAGGGCAGGGCCCACACACTGTGGGGGTAGTGCTGAATGAATGAGGGGGTTTTAGTGTTGAAGCTCTTAGAATGTGTCAAAGTAGAGTTTAGAATAACAAAACATTTTTTAAATGCAGTCTTTATTTTTTTGAAGATTTTATTTATTTATTTATTTGACAGATCACAAATAGAGGGGCAGACAGAGAGAGAGGGAGAAGCAGACTCCTGGCTGAGCAGAGAGCCCAATGCGGGTCTCAATCCCAGGACCCCGAGATCATGACCTGAGCTGAAGGCAGAGGCTTAAACCGCTGAGCCACTCAGGCGCCCCTAAATGCAATCTTTAAAGAAACCTACAATCTTAGATTTTCAAGCCTTATTTTACCCGTGTCAATTAAAAGTTAAAGTACTCCACCCCTACCCTCCCGTCAGTTTCTAACAGGGCCGCTTGCCGCCACAAGCACTCCATCGCCCCGCCCCCCACTCCCTTGGACCAGCAAGAGGGGCCGGGTCTCCCCTGGAGACCCAGGCCTCAGGAAGGCCTCTCCTGCCTTCTTGCAGCAGCCTGGGAGGCCCAGGAAAACCGGGATCCAAGCTGGTTGTTAGAGCTTCTTAACCCCGTTCAGCGACAGGCCGCTGCTCCCATTCCCCTAGCAGCGCCCGCATTACGCTGGCACCTGGACCCGCTGCGGCTTGGAGAGGGGCTGACCACAAGCCCCGACCTGGCAGCTCTGCCCTCCGCACCTGAGTCCACTCCCCGGCTCCAGAGACACCGGCCAAAGGCTGGCAGGGCTCCGCTCCCCAGCTCCCAACATGTCCCGATGGTGGGGTGTGGGGTCCGGGGTCTAGGCCCTGCCGGCCCCGGCCTTTCATCAGAGTCTGGGCGAATGCTTCCTCCTGGAAGCTAAGCTGCCCAGCAGCCCCCGCCGGAGCGTTCCGGCCTCTGCAGCGTCCTCGCGAGGGACACCCACCGGGCACGCTCCAGGGCGCAGACCGCGGGGACAGAGTCAGAGGAACCCCCACCCTTTCCGACCCTTCGCCTTTGAATGGAGCCTCTCAAGCGGTCTACACCACGCACCCGGAGCCTGCCACGGCGAGCTCGGGCCCGGAGAAACGGCCTGGCGGACCGTTGGGTGCCCCGCCTCCGCCCCCGCGGCGCCCTGCCCCGCGCCCCGCGCTCTCTCGCGCTCTCGGACCAACCAGCGGCGGGACAGGGACTCGCTCGTGAGCGAGCGTAGAGCGCGGAGCCCGGAAGGGGTAGGCGGAGCGTAAAGCCCCGGGAGCCAATCGACGAGGACAGGGGCGAGGTGGCGTAGCCCATTGGCTGGGCCGAGGGCGTGGGGCGGGGAACGGTCGGCTCGTGCCGGGCAACATGGCGGCGGCGGTGGCGGAGCCGGGGACTGGCCCGCTTCGCGTGGGCTTTGTAGGCGCGGGACGTATGGCGGAGGCCATCGCGCAGGGCTTCATCCGAGCAGGTGGGGCGCCGCGGGCGTGGGCGCGTGGGTCCCCGGGTCGAGCCAGCGGGCGTCCGACGCGCGCCCGACGTGCGAGGGAAGGGCTCGCCTGCCCGGGGGGATGCGCCCCGGAGAGCCCCTGGGCGAGGAGCGAGGGCCACAGGCCAGCCCTCCGCGCGGGTCCGCAGGGTGGGCGGGGGCGGACCGCGGACTCTGCTTCCTCAGCGCGGCGGCCGGGGTGCGCGAGGGCGCGTAGAGCTGGCCGTGCCCGCGGCGGCCGTGGGGCTCGAGGGGCCGCGGAGCCCTGGACATGGGCGCGGTCCGAGGTGGGACGGAGAACCGCGTGTGGTCGGGAAGACGGGGGACGCGCAGCGAGCGAGAAAGTAGCGTGTCTGGGTGGTGGTCAGCGCTGGCGCGGGTGGCGTTTTGCTTGCGTTCGGTCAAATAAAGTGTATCAGCGGCGACTTTGTCTTTCTCTCCCGCTCGCTCGACGTGCCTGCTAGGAGCTGTGAGGTGGAGTATTTGGCGGCGGCATTGCCCTCGGGCAGCACCACCGCAGAGCTGGGACCTCCACTAACTTCTGGTCCGCCGCCTGGGCCCAGGGCTTGGCCTTTGAGACGGCGACTCTGTCCTGTTTGTGTGCCAGCCCCACTGCGCCGCAGGCTGCAGGTGTCCTCCCCGTGGGCAGTGCGGCCCTTTGGGGAGAGAGAATTCTCCGTCCTTCTCATTGCTGGGTGTGTGGCCGCTTTCCTGGTCTCGCCCCACTAGATGCTACTAGCATCCCCACAGTTACGACAGCCGTAACTGTCCCCAGAAGTTACCACGTGTCCCCTGGGGTTGAGGGGCAAAACTTCCCGGGTGGAGGACCACAGTGCTGTCCTGGTCTTACTCCACGGGATTTGGAAAGCTTTATGTGCACGTTATGGGCTGGCTTTCCGCCCTCAGCCACAGGCAGGGTTCAGAAGGGTCAGAATCATCAGAAAATAGTTGAGTGCATGTCACAGGTGTTTCACCTGGGAAACCTGGCTGTATGGCTTTCCTCCCAGGGCTGTACAGGTTTAGTGTGGAACACAGCACTGGTGCGTGTAGGCACATGTGGTGGTGTCATTGTCATGACTAATCAACTCTGTGTTCTGGTTGTGGGATGCGCTTCTGCCTTCCTATTAGCCGGTACAGAAACTTAATCTCCCCAGCCCTGTACACCGCAAATGCAGGTGGTGCTCGTAGCCTCTGCTTGGACATCCCAGCACAGACACACCCCCAACACCCAGGGAAGCCCAGGCCCTATTGTGTCCCCCTCCCCACTGTGCCCAGTCCTCCACCCCAACCTTCCCATCCCTGAGTGCTGTGTCCTCATGAGACTAGGCAAGCTCTTGGGCCCTGCGTCTAGCCCGCCTGTGGATTCAGCAGGGCAGGCAGGTGGTGACGACTGACAAGCAGAATAGAATGGGGCTGTGTCTGGTTCTGGGTCTTAGAACGCCCCTGCCAAGCACTTGGGTTCTGACAGAGTGTCAGGCCAGCTATGGGCCAGGGTGGCCCGGATGGCTGAGCCTGACTCGCGCTTCAGTAAGGGACAGGCCAGGCTGGTTCCCACTCTCCCTTCCTCCCACCCCACCTCTGCACTGACCCTTCTGCTTTTGCCCCTCTCCAGGGAAAGTGGAAGCTCGGCACGTACTAGCCAGCGCGCCAACTGACAGGAACCTCTGCCACTTCCAGGTGAGCCAGGCCCCAGCTCTTCGGAGTTGAGGCTTTCCTGGGGGGCTCATGGTGGCTCCTGGCCCCTGTCCCTCTGAGACAGTTCCTGGGGCCAGGGAAGTGCTAAACTTTTGAGACTGGCTGGGCTGGACTGGAAAGGGGAGGCCAAAGACCAGAAGAAAAGTCAAAGTTGCAGAGCGCTAGGACACAGTGAAGGGTTTGTGTGCTCATGTACGTGCACATGTGTGCATGTGTGTTGGGGGGGCAGAGATGGTTGTGGGCACTCACTGGGGTCAGTGGGCGCGAAGAAATGCTGACATCGGGGGTCCTGTGAGGTGCAGGGTTGGTCCTGAGGGAGAATGGGTAGTCTGGGTGAGTCTTGGCCATTGGATGTCGGGTGGTGCAGGCACTTGCAATGGGAGAGACCCATGGGGGCCCCTGGGGATGCAGGGTGGCCTCCAGCAGGTAGGGCCATGGTCTGGGAGGTCCCATGTACCCTAGCCCCGATCCCACTGTCCGCACTGCAGGCTCTGGGCTGCCAGACCACCCACTCCAACCGGGAGGTTCTGCAGAACTGCTTACTGGTCTTCTTTGCTACCAAGCCCCACGTCCTGCCCACTGTCCTGGCAGAGGTGGCCCCTCTGGTAACGTCTGAGCACATCTTGGTGTCTGTGGCTGCTGGGGTCTCTCTGAGCACCTTGGAAGAGGTGAGTGGCCCGGGGTGGGCGGGGGGAGGTTATGTGGGAGCTAAAGGGTCTGACCCCAGAGTCCGTTCTGCTGGTCTGAACTTCCCTCCTTTTGCCATCCCAGACTGGTGGCAGCCTGGGTTCAGCCCTTTAGGAAGGTGGCATGGGTGACACCTGCGACTGACAGCCTCTCAGACCAACCCCAGCCTGAAGAGATAGGCAGGTGGCCAAGGGGGCTGGGACTCAGGCTCTTGCTGGCACCCCACCCAGGACGCAGGGGAGGGAGCCCACAGCTGGCTGCGGCAGGAGCCTGCCTTGCAGGGCCAATGCCACATGACCCCTGACTCCAGCTTCTCTCTGACCAGCTGCTGCCCCCAACGGCACGGGTGTTGCGGGTCTCACCCAACCTGCCCTGCATGGTTCAGGAAGGGGCCATGGTGATGGCCCGGGGCCGCCATGCCGGAAGCAGTGAGGCCAAGCTCCTGCAGGCCCTGCTGGAGGCCTGCGGGCAGTGCGAGGAGGTGCCTGAGGCCCACGTGGACATCCACACTGGCCTCAGTGGCAGCGGTGTCGCCTATGTGAGTGTTGCCTCGTCCCCCACCCCCAGGCCAGCCCTTGGCAAAGTGGAGATTTCGAGTCCCTGCAATGACCCCAGCCTTTGGGATTCGATGACTTGGTTCTTGGGCTGCCTGTGAGCTCGACTCTGTGCTATGTCGTTCCATTCTTGGGCCTTTGTCCAGTCAGACCCCTGGGCTCAAGCCTCAGGCCCAATTCCTGCACTGGTGGCCAATGTTCTGGGCTGTGTTTCTGAAGGTTCCAAGCTTTCCCCAGACTGGGAGCTACGTGCGGGAGAGTGTTGGCTTTGACAGTCCCCCCGACCCCGCTTCCAGGTGTGTGCCTTCTCAGAGGCCCTGGCCGAGGGTGCCATCAAGATGGGCATGCCGGGCGGCCTGGCCCACCGCCTCGCCGCTCAGACCCTGCTGGTGAGTGAGGGCAGCCCCTGAGGGCTTGTGGGAGGGGGCATGCGCTGGTCTGTCTCCCGGGAGCAGTCGGAGGAGGGACAGCAGGCCCAGGAAGCCTGGATGGAGATTTGGGATGGGGGTGGGGCGTGGAGCAGGCTGAAGCGGGCTGCACCAGAGGAGAAGAGGCTGCCCGCCTCCCCGAGTCACCCCCAGGGCCCCTCTCCCCAGGGGACAGCCAAGATGCTGCAGCAGAACGGGCAGCACCCAGCTCAGCTGCGGACAGACGTGTGCACGCCAGGCGGCACCACCATCTACGGGCTCCACGCCCTGGAGCGGGGTGGGCTGCGGGCTGCCGCCATGAGCGCCGTGGAGGCCGCCACCTGTCGGGCCAGGGAGCTCAGCGGGAAGTAAGGAACAGGTACTGGCTGTGGGCTGCCCACCGGCCCCCCTCCCCCAGTCCCAGCCTTCCCTGCCCCCTCCCCTGGGCTGCAGCTCCCCCACCGTGAAGGAGCCTTCTGGGCTGCCCCCACCCCCGATCTCCAAGGGAGCAAATGAGAAGGGACAGGACTAGAGGGGTTCGTAGGCAGGGCATCCCTCGCCATGGGAACCACCCCCACACTCCCCCCCACACACACCCCCCGGCCAGCGCAGGGCAGAGGCATCAGCAGTGGCCACCATCGCAGGTGACTGGGGTTTGGAGGGCTGGAGCTGTGGCAGTGTGGGCCAGGGGCCCAATGTGCTCAGCTGGTGGGTCGGCCCTTCCAACAGCTGTGTGACTGCAGCCAGCTCGGGGTGGGGGACTGGGGGAGGACCTGGATACTGCACGGGAGATAGGCTCCCCCACTGAAGCCAGCGCTGGAAGGCCGCCACATCTATTTTGTCCCCAGGTTGATCTGCCATGCATGGGACGGTGGCAGGTCAGCTACAGGGAGCTAGGCCTTGACCCTGCCAGCCCGTGAGAAGACCCTGGGGCTGAGGAGAAGCCGCACTGGGTCCTTCCCTTGGGGAGCCCCACGAACAGAGCCTGGGTGGGTCTGCTGCAGTGCCGGTGCCCAGCAGGCCAGGGAGGCCCAGGGGACGTGCCCAGCCTGCTGCAGAGCAAGGACTTGGCTTCAGCTGCGTGTGGCCCTCCCCCGCTAAGCTCCTGGCAGGTGGCAGGCAGAGCTGACCCTGACAGCCGGTCCCTGGGTCATCCCCGAGGGTCTGCTGGCCTCTGGCTGAAGGACGTGGCCCTTCGGCGTATCCCCGCATGGAGCAGCCAGCTGGGGGTGCCAGGAGCTTGGGTCCCAAACCAAGGCCCTGGGGCCTTTGGGTGGACGGTGGGCTGCCTGCCGCTGCCCCCCACACCACCCCCGTGGCTCCTGGAGCTCCCCCACCCCACCAAGGCCCTGGAGTGCCGGGACTCCCCTCGCTCCCACCTGCTGGCCCGCCGATGCCAGGCCCCCACGAGGTGGGAGTGGGCCACCTCTGGTTTGCGGCCAGTCAGTCCCGTCGGGTGGCGGCTGGTGACACCCTGCAGCAGTGCTCCCCTGCTCCTGCCCTCCATCCCCAGCCTGGCCTCCCACGCACGTCCCCAGATGACTTCTGCACCTGACCGACCTGGGAGGTGGGAATAAAGGCGCTGTCTGATTGCACTGAGTGACCGATCTTTAGGCTGAGAAAGCAGAGTCCAGGGGCCCGGAGGTACCTTGAGCTGAGGCTTGGGCCCTGGGAGCTGGCAGGGTGCAGGTGGTATGGGGATACTGGTCACTGGTCCTGGCTGTCGGCCCTGTGGGCTGGAACCTTTGCTCCTCGCCCCCCGGTGTATGGTGGGTTCAGCTGTGCGCCTTCTCATACAGCCCGAGAACCTGGCTGGGACAGGGGACGTGGGACAGAGGGACAGGGGACGCACCTCTGGCCAGCCCAGGCGGGAGGGCAGCCGTGCCCTGGACAGGACAGGAGTCATGAGTGGCTTTGGGGGTCAGGCTGCAGCCTCCTCACCGGCTGCCCACAGCTCCCCTCGTAGCCCATGCTCAGGTTACTTGAACTTCTCCTTTCCTCAGTGTTCGTGTCTCCCTCACGTTTTCAGATTATGAGGTGTTCTAGATCTAAGCATTGCGTCAGAAATTACAAAATTAAGACTTCAGAACTACCTGCTTGGCTGAGGGTATAGAGCACGGAACTCGATCCTCAGGATCACGCGCTCAGAGTCATTTGACGGAGAGATTGTTTAAATAAGTAAAACAGGGTGCCTGGGTGGCTCAGTTGGCAATGTGTCTGCCTTCAGCTCAGGTCGTGACCTTGGGGTCCCGGGATCGAGTCCCGTGTTGGCCTCCCTGCTCGGCGGGGAGTCTGCTTCTCCCGCTGACCTCTCCTCTCATGCGCTCTCTCTCTCGCAAATAAATAAAATCTTTAAAAAATAAAGTAAGTAAAATAGACGCCAAAACTCAAAAAATATATATTAAAATAAGACTTTGGAACAGGGACACATAAAGTTGACACGAACCTTTATTATAATGCACGTTGGGCCCATCTGACTGCGTGAATTGCCCCATTAGCAAGGATGGGTGTGAAAAGGTCCCTCAATAGAGCGTGCACCCCAAAAGCCCCTGCTCTGCCCAGGATACACTCCTAGAGTCAAGCCTCACCGGCAGGCACTCTTATCTGAGGACAAACAGCGCCCAGCTCTCCACCGCGATCCTGACTTGCTGGGCTGGGCTGGGAGCCGGGCTGGAGGGCACGCTCCTCCCCTCACCACATGCTGACTTGGCCCCCACAGCCCACCGGTTGGCTGGGGGTAGCTTCCCAGGCCTGCAGCCCCTTTCAGCAAGACCGTGCCTCTCAGACGGGCTCGCTTTCCTTCAGTGTGGTCTCATCCACCCCAACAGGTGCAGATCAAGGGCAGTTTTAGCAGAACCTGCACACTGGCCTGTCTCCCATCTCCTGCACCTCCCTTTCCCAGCCCACTGCCAAGCCCACTGGAGGCCCTAACGAGGACCCTCACTGAGAGCCAATTTTTGGAAGCCATTCAGCAGAGAGAAACCCAGGCCCAGGTGCACCCTTGCCTGGTGCCCCTGTGAGCCCTGAGGTCTGCCTCTCCAGATAACCCCGGGGGCAGGCCTGGTAGAGCAGAGGCCAGGGCCTCCCAGCCCTAGGTCCCTGAGTTGCCATCAGATGTTATAAAAGGTAAGACCTCCCAAAACCCCGTGCCACCTGCTTGGGTTTGAGTCCCAGGACCAGCCAGACGGCCAAAGGGGCCTCCAGGGCCATGGGCTTGAGTCAGTTATTAAGTGGGTGCACAGTCTCCAGCTGGGGGCTGCTGCCCTGGGCCTGGCGAGTCAAGCCCCTGCCCCCAGATTTTTTACACCCTCCCTCAGCTTCCAGATTTGAGATCTATGTGTGTAACCCACCCACAAACAGTACAGTTCCACGGGATAATTTCTGTTCTCAGACTCGTGAGGAAGTTGCTCTGGGGGCTCCCTCCAGCTGCCTCCGCAGTTCATGGCTGCCTCCTCCCACGAACACACCGTCCACCTACAGCAGGAGGATGTGAGGCAGGTGGGGGTGGAGAGAGGGTAGAAAGGCCGCCCCTGGGGGACACGGCTGGGCCGCGGACCAGCAGCCGGCCTGCAGCTAGAGCTGGGTGGGGACGCCGAGCACTGCGCTCTTTCTCCCAAGTGGAGCCCCTCAGAAGCCTGGGTGCTGGGCTGTGGGAAGTGGCTCCTTAGCCACAGCCCTGGCAGTGCCGGGAGCGGTGGGGCTGCCTCGGAGGAGCACTAAGGCACTGTCAGGCTGTCCCCGTGTGGCTGTCAGTACCACAAGCCCGCTCCGGGTGGATGGCGTGGCCAGTCCAGGGAGCTTGCTCGGTCCCTGGTCAAGTCACCAGGGGCCCAAGTCTAGAAGGCTGCTAACCCCATAGAATAGGACAGCGGTTTGGGAGTGGAATTTTAAGGAAAACTAACAATCCCAGTGGAAGAGAAATCTACACTCCCTGCTGCGTCCAGCACCTAGGGATCCCCAGTCACTGGGCCCCATCCTCCCTCCCCAGCCTCTGCGGAGCCAACCTCCAAGACCAGCCCTAGGCTGGAAAATGAGACACCATGCTGGCCGCCAGGCAGGGCACCTGTAAAAATAGGTGTAACGTGCTGAAAACCAAAACGGAGCGGTGTGCCTCCACGATGACTGCATGGCCAGGCATGGGAGCCGTGAAGCACCAGAGCTCCCGACTTTCAAGAGTGCCGGCCCCTGTACAGTGCATGTGATGGGCCGCCTGGGAGGAGGGAGGAGGTACAGGCACCGGGCTCAAGGTCTCAGCCCCACAAGGGCCAGAGCCGGGAAACCGAGCGGCTCTGATTAGCGTGCTATGTCGTGTGTGTGCCCAGGGACCCCGGCTAAAACCACAGACCCCACGAGAGTGCTTGCCCAGGGAGGAGATGTAGGAGCCCGGGGCCCCTCTTTTAGCCCCCCCTCAGGAAGATGGTGGACTGGTGGAGCAGAGCCTCACAGAGCTCCTCCAAGCCAGCCTGGGGCTGGGATCCCTGGAGCCCCCTGAGCCATGGGGTGGGCCATCCCAGAGGAGGGAAGGAGAGGAAATGGAAGACTGTGTGTGTCCCCTCCCTCCAAGTGCAGCAGGAGAACAGCCACCGTGGGGGCCACTCAGGCTGACTCAGTCACACCCCGTCCTCGGGGACTGCAGGAGAGGGACCGATGCCCCCCAGCCTCCGGGCCATGCTGATCAGGGAGCGCAGCTGCACCAGCTTGGGGGGCCCCACCTCCTGGGGGTCCTGATTCTCCAGCCACCGCAGAGCTGTCTCCAGACCCCGGACAGCCTCCCCAGCTGTGGGCACGGCAGCCTCCTCCTCCTCCTCCCCACCCCCCATGACAGAGGGTAGGCTGGCCAGGGTGGGAGGGGCAGCAGGGACCAGCACAGGGGGCCGGCCAGGGCCTGCGTCCTCTCTGCAGCTGTCGGGCAGCCCCCCGTCATCGTCCAGGTGCAGCCACTTGGCCACCTCCTCTGGCGCCAGGCGCTTGTAGGCCAGGGCTGCAAGGTGCGTGAGGTCGCTGAGCACCCGGCTGTGCTCGGCGGCCTCCTCGGCCTGGCAGGCCGGCTGCCCGGCACACTCCTCGGGGGGCCGGGGCTCGAAGGCCGCCCGTAAGCCCAGCAGCCAGCACCGCTCAATGCTGCCTGCCTGCACCAGGTCCCAGGACAGGCCGGCCAGGTAGAGCATGTCCTTGAGCATGAAGCTGTGCATGAAGTCCAGCGGTGAGCCCCCCGCACAGGACACGGCCAGCCTCAGCAGCTCCCGCTTGTACAGCTGCTTGAAGGCGGCTACAACGCCCTGCTCCAGCGGCGCCGGGATGTGCGCCCGGCTGCTGCCCTTGGACAGGAAGAGCACGCGCACAGCCCCGTCCGGGGTCTGGAGCTCCTCTGGGGGACTGAGGGGCTCAGGCCGACACCGCCGGAGGGTGTCCTCGCTGTCCTCCAGGGCGGGCATCCTGGCTGCTGGGCTGGGGCAGGGCGGGTGGGCCACCAGCAGCACAGCCTTCTGCTGCAGGCAGCTGCGGCGCAGGTACCGCCTCACGCCGGGGACGAACTCCTCGAAGAACCAGCCCCTCAGCAGTGGACGGCTGAGCCAGGCGTCTGGGCTGTAGCGGTAGGAGGCGGGGAACTTGTCCTGGTTGTGGTGGCGCAGGCTAGGAGGGTCCGGCAGCTGCCCGATGACCAGCGGCTTCAGCTTGTGGCTGCCGGTCAGGTTGGCGGCCAGCAGCACGGTCACCCGGTCACCCCGCCAGCGCCGGCCGCAGGCCCCGGCGCCGGGGTCCCCCGCGCCCAGGGGCGCGGCCTGCTCCGGAAGCAGCTTCCAGTAGAGGCCAGTGACGTTCGCGTTGTAGATCTGCTCGTCGCCGTAGCCGCCCTCCGCGGGGGGCGGCGGGGCTGGGGCCCGGTCTGGCAGGGGCCCTGCGCCGGAGCCCGGGGGCTGCGCGGGCTCCTGCTTGACGGGCGGGCCGGGCGCGGGGCCCGCGGCCAGGGGCTCGGCCTCGCCGTAGATGCGCTGGCTGGAGATGCCGTGGCGCTTCTGCCAGCGCCAGAACCAGCCGTGGCTGGCCTTGAAGGTGCACTCGGGGCCGTAGATCTGGCGCGCGAAGGCCTCGGCCTGCGCCTGGATGAGCGGCCCCGACAGCGGCACGCCGTGCTGCCGCAGCGCCAGGAACCACGAGTAGACGGCGCGGTCGATCTCCTCCTCGTTGGCCAGCCGCATCTTCTTGCGCTGCGTGCCCACCTCGCCGCCCAGCTGCTCCAGGAACCAGCGCAGCTTCGGCTCGTCCTTGAGCCAGCCGCGCAGCGTGCCGCCCGGCACCCCGAAGTCGCGGCACACGCTGGCCTGCCGCTCGCCGCCCTTGACGCGCTCGATGGCCTGCAGCTTGTCCTTAATGGAGTAGGCCTTGCGGAAGGCCATCTTCACGGCCACGCGGGGCCGCGGCCCGGGCGCCGGAGGCGACGCGCGCGCGGCTGGGGCCGGGGTGGGCGCGGGAAGCCGCGGCGGCTGCGTGGGGCACCCGGGCGGGGGGTGGCGGCCGCGGCGCGGAGCTGGGGCGGACGGGGGGCCCGCGGGGTACATGGCTGCGGCGGCGGCGGCGACGGCGACGGCGGGGGCGCGGGGGCCACACGCCGGCCCGGCCGGCCGCGCGGGGCGGGGCGCTGGGGGCGGGGCCGGCCGGGCCCTCCCCTTTGTCTAGCCAGCTCTGGGGGCGCAGGCGCGCAGGCCCCGTCGCCCGGCCCCGCCCCGCGCACCGCCCGGCCCCGCCCCGCCGGCCGCGCGTCCTCCGGCGCTTGTGGGCCCTTCCGCCCCGCCCCGGCCCGACGCGCCCACTGCGCCGGCAGGGGAGGGGTCGGGTGAGCCGCAGTCCTGCCCCCGGCCGCCCGCGGCGGCCCCGCGGGGACACGGCGAGCCCCGTGGTGCTCTCGCAGTGCCTGCCGTCTCGGCGGCCGCGGGGAGCGTTTTGCCGCGCCGGGGGCCGTGGCGGCGAGGCGGGTGGTGCGCGGGAGCCGCCTCCCCCCGTGCGCGGCCCGCGGCGTGGTACAGCCCGCTGCTTCATTTCCCGTGCGCGGCGCGGCCGCCGCTTCCTTTCCCCAGCCGTCCCGGGCCACGAGCGCTCCTCGCTGGTCGCCGCGTCCTTGGCAGGCGTGAGTACCGCAGCCCGCGCCCGGAGGGGCCGCACGCGCCGCGGAGACCCCAGGGGCCGGGGCGGGGGTGCGGCGGACGCCGGGGGTGCGCCCGCGGCTCTGCGGCGTCAGTGCGGGCAGAGGGCGCAGGGGGGCGGGGCGCGCGGGCCACGTGGCCGGGCGACCCAGCCGCAGGCCCCCGGCCCCGCCGTGGCGCCGGCTTGGGAGACAGCGGCCGCGGGATGGGGGGCAGGAGCCCCTCCTTTGTCCAGCGCGCGCTCGTCGGGTACCTGCGGCGCTCCGGTCCGGTGCCTGGGGGGTCAGCGTCGGCCCAACCCTCGTGGAACCCTGGCGGTTCGTGGACGCGGGAGAGAGCAAGGACGCGTCTGCTGAGAGACTTGGAAGAAACGCGCAGGGCTCTCGGAGCGGCTTGGAGCCATGACTTGGATAAGGTGGCCCCGGCAGGAGGCGCCGTGGAAGCCAGTGTCTGAAGGGGTGTGGGCGATTCCTCCCCGAGACGGGGACACTGTGAGTGCGGGGCAGAGGGAAGGGCTTCTCCTGGAGCCATGGAGCTGGGGGGCTGGTGCGGTGGAGGCTGAGAGTCAAGGTTCCCAGAAGGAAGTGCACCCTGGAGCAAGGGAAGTCGTTGGCTTAACTTGGTGGGGGCGGGTTCCGGTTCCCGCCCCAGGGGGAGCACCGCTTCAGTTGACCCTGGCCGGCGGCTGGGAGGGACACGTTTTAGGAGGCGTCTGCTGGAGCGTGTCTGACACCCCGACCTTTTTTGGGTACCCTGAGCCTGTAAGTGTGCTGGCTCAGAGGGGACCTGGTGCTTCCTGAACCTTCCGGGCCCAGCCCTGTGGATGGCATCGTCTTTCGGAGTGACTGACACATAAGCCTGTCACCTCTGTGGGACAGTCCGTGTTCTGGGCCTCCTGCCAGACCTGGGGAGTGCCCTCCAGGCCACCCTTTTCTTCTCTGGAGTGGGGCTTGCTGTGAGGTTCACCGCCCAGGGAGAGCCCTTGATGGGCCGGAGACAGCTGCCCTCTGGAGGGGCTGGTGCTGGGCCACGTCCGCAGCGTTGCTCGTGGGGAGCACAGTGAGGGTACCAGGGATCAGCACAGGTGGTCAAATGGGCTTGACCCTCGTTTTTGTGACAGTAGCTTTCTTGATGATTTTTTTTTTTTTGAAGATTAACCAAAAAATTATTTTTGGTATGTGGTGCACTGTATTTTTCGGGGACTGCAGAAATGCTGGCGAGGGTGTGTGTTGAGCCCTAGCCCTGTGCTCACAATGTAAGAGGACATGTAGGTGCTTAGAGTAGGTGGTCACGTGGTGCTGGTGTGGCGTGAGACCCGGGTCCCCAGTTCTTCCCCTCCCTGGCTGGGGCTTCCCTTCCCCACTCCGTCCATCCACTGTGTGGGAGGCTTGGGGATGCACACGGGGACTCGAGTGTTTACTGGAAGATTGGGGAAGCATGTGTGGTACTGGGGTCACCCCGAGGGAAGGCGGTGCAGGGTCCAGGCCGAGTAGCGTAGACCAGGCTCTGGCAGCTGGGACAGAAAAGAACGGACAGGCTGTGGCATTGGAGGTACGGACATTGTTGTGCCTGCCTGGGGTTGTGTGGGCAGCTGCGGCGGGAGCCCTGAGTCTGATGGCATGGGGGGCCCCTTTTCTGCCAGCGGGACAGGTTGATGTTTCTGAGTGGGGCTTGGGGTTCCCCCGCACAAGGCGGCATTCCTGCCTTGCACAGCTAGCCTCTGTGTGGACCGGTGCCGACCCGGGCAGCTTCCGCTCTGTGCGGCTGTTCTTGCGGGCTCGGACATGCCAGTGCTCGTCACTGTGCCTCAGACACGGGAGGTACCATGGAACGCTCTGTGGTGAAGCGCTGGTCTGACCCCGGGGGCCCAGAGGAGAGGAGTTGGCCTGCAGATAGCCCCGCCCCGTTCCCCCTGGTCCTCATGTCGGGTCCCACTTCCCCTGGACGATGGGCTCTTTGAGCCCTGGGTGGACAGTTGGGGAGCTCTTCCGTGTGTGACGGATGGGATGGTGTCCGGAGGATGGGAGAGTGGTGTAGAGGGCAGAGCTGGGGGAGAGGGGCAGCCCTTCGCAGAAACCTTCCCCAGTCACGCAGGCTCTCAGAGGCACTGGCACTTGGGTGGGCCCAGCCATGGCAGGCCACATCATCCCTTTCTTTGATGGCCCTCCAGCCAGGGGTGTCCTTTGGGGGTCTGCTGCCAGGTTCTCTTCCCACCTCTGAGAAGAGCTGTGCCTACCTACGCCTGGAGCATGGGTTCGAGTCCATGCGGTCCTGAGTGCGGATGGCGCCTGGTTGGGACGGTGGCCAAGGAGGGGCCCGTCTGTAGCCAGGACGAGCTCTGCTGCTGGCTGCTTTTCTTGAAGACCCCAGCGGCTGGGTGGGGTGAGATCCCCCGGGGGCCTCCTGCACCTCCAGCCCTTGGGGCCCCCTGGGCAGCTGAGAGGGACCACGCCCGCTCAGAGCAGTGCAGGCGGCCTGAGGCACCGGGGCTGGGCCTGAGTGGTGGCCACGCGGCTATATTGCCAGGCCGGTGAGCGGACAGGGAGACACTGGCAGTCCCGTCCACTTTCAGGAGCAGAGGGTGGGGACACTGCAGGGCCCTTCCTTCTGCGTGTTGGGTCTGGCGTTCTTAAGTCGTCCCGTGTCTCGCCCCGTTACTGGCGAGCCATTGCTGTGCCGTTGGGAGAGATGGTAGGAGGGGGCCCACCTGTTCCTCGGCAGCCTGGGGTCCCCGCTCTGTGACCAGAGGCGTGTTTGGCTTCTCTGAGGCGTTCGTTCAGACTCAGACTTGCTTTTCTCCTGCAAGAGATGGGTTTCCAGTTCCGCAGCTCTTCACGGAATTAGGGAGCTCTTGGAGACGGGGGACGGAGGCTGTGGAGCTGGGCTCTTGCATCTGAGAGGGGGGCAGGGGGAGTACCCTGCCGGCTGGTCCTCCAGTGTCCCCGTGGGGGTAGTTGGACCCAACACTGGCTTCGCTGCCTCCGGGTGACACAGCCAGCGGGAGTGGCTCACTGTGGCCTGTGCTCCTGCAGGGTCACTGACTGTCCTTGGGCCTGGCGCGCGCACACACACATCCCAAGGGTCCCCAGAAGTCCCCGTCTGTCAGGGACCTGATGCTTTCGTGCCTCTGCCTGTGAGGCAGAGTTCCTGCTGCAGAAAGGAGGCAGATCTCCAGGGCTCTGGTGAGGGGGCTGCTGGGGGGATCCCGGGGCGGGCCGGGTCTGGCTGTCTCAGCTCCTGAGCTGCCTCCTTTTTTGGGTTTGGGGTGGGGCACAGGGTGTTTCTGGCCTGTTTTCCCACCTGAGATTGGGCGAAAGCCCCGTCCTTGCGTGCACAACAGGAGGACGGTCTTGTTCACGCCTGGCATGGTGGAGCACGGGCCCTGGGTCCGCGGCTGCTGAGGCCCGTGGACCATGCGTGGCTGTCTTGCATCGTGTCCAGCAGCCAGGTTTTGTGGTAGCACGACAGTGGGGCTGGGTAGGGGTCCTCTGTACAGCTCCAGGGGGCCACTGGGGTGCTGGCTGACCTCTCCGCAGGTTGGAACAGGTGGGAGGGTGCTCAGAAGGCGTCCCCCAGGGCCTGCCTGCCTGGGCTCCGGATAGCGACAGTCCGGAGAGGTGCTCATTTCGAGGGGCAGCCGAGTGGGTGGACTCTGTCGCCTGCTGGGGTTTGGGTGGTGGGCGTTTCAGGTGCTCGACCTTAGTTCACCCCACCACACACCTCCGGCCTCCTTCCTCCACGCCTCTGCAACGGCCTTGTGGCTTGCTTGTGCTGCCCTTTCTGACTGCGTCTAACCTTGCTGCTTTCTCTTCATGCCATCCCAGGAGGCCCGAGTAAAAGTAAGTACCCCTGTCCCCTGCCGCGGCGTCCCCTCCGCCTCAGCCGGGGAGCCCCTGGTCCGCTTGTCACAGCATGCTGGGCCTGGCGGGCCTCCCTTTCCTTGTCTGCGACATGGAGGTGCTGGGTTCGCTGGAGCTCGGCTTTGGTCCCGTGGGGTAGGGTAGCGGCAGGGCTGCGCGTCTCCGGGTTTCCCTGGACTGAGCCCGTTCCTGCCTTGGGGAGGGGGCACCCCCTGAGCAGGCCAGGAGTAGCTGGCCGGCTTCCGCCTCTGGGCAAGAGTCTGCGGTGATGTTGGGAGAGACAGGGACAGCATTGAGGCCGATAGGGGCTGGCAGGGCCTCCACGCTGGGAGGCTCAGTCTGGTGCGTGTAGCTCGAGGGGTCCGGCCAGCCCAGCCCCGGGCTGTCCTGGTGAGGGTCTACCAGGGGCTTGGTGCCAGAAAGGCTGAAGGGCAGACAAGCCCTGCCCAATTGGCCTGCGGTCTCCTCAGGGACAGTGGGTGATGTCACAATGCTTTGCCTCCTGGGCACCCGCTCCCACCTCCCACCACTGCCTCTGCCGCCAACCTGGCCTTGGTGAGTACCGCTGCCAGCCTGGGGAGGAAGGCACCAGGCGGGGGTCAGAGCTCTGTCCACGCCTGGGGCTCTTGTGCCATCAGAGGCCCCCAGCATGTCCCTTCACAGTACAAGGGAGACTCTTCCCCAAATCCCGGTGACTGTGGGTGTCCCACAGCTGACGTGTCCCACTGGGTAACGAGAACCAGGTTTTGATTTTGTTAGGAAAGGGATGTCGACCCTGTATAGATGGTGGGAACAGTTTGCTGTCCTCCCTGCGGAGCCCTCGTCTTCTGGAAATGAGGGCCCAGCACGTGGGTGCCCCCGCATAGGTCACTGCGTGACCCCACAGAAGCAGGGGACCCCACATCCTGAGGGGATGCCGGTCAGCCCCCGGGCAGAGTAGCTCCTGGGTGTTGGTCGGCTGGTGGGGGTCCTTCTGCTTTGGGGGAGCGGGGCCCGGAGTCAGATCTGTGGCCGGAAGGACTCTGCCGCTTGCATCTGTGCCTCTGGAAGCAGAGAGTGTGCTCAGACCACTAGGTGCGCCCTAAGAGCAGACCGGCTTCTGCGTCTTTCTGGCCTTGACCACTGCTGGCCAGAGGCTGTGATGGTGGCAGTGGCTCCAACCCGTAGTTCAGGTGACCGTGGTCTCCAAACTGGAGGGAACAGCACCTGTAGTGAGGAAGCTGAGGCCTGGTCCACCGTAGCAGACGGGACCCAGAGCCCCCAGCCTGCCTTCCATCGCCGGCCTGGGGAGGCGCCCCCGAGTCAGATGGCGCTGAAAGGAGGGGTGGGTGTCCTCATGACACTCTAGGGCCCAGAGAGGGTCAGGTGGCCTCCCCGAGCTGTAAGCACAGCCAGAGTGGTGGGCGGACGACCGGCAGTTGCGGCTGACAGGGGGGCCTGGTTCTTCCCCGATGTGGCCCTGCCAGGAAGGGCCTTCCGGCCTCCGCTCCCCTAGGAGCGTGTGCCTCCCCAGGGCAGGTGGGCCAGCCTCAGAGACCCCCGGAGCGACTCGAAACCAGAACCGGCAGTGCTGTGGGCACGCGGCCAAACGTAGCAAAATCAGAGGCCGTCCGGTGAGAAGTGTGGATGAGCAGCGAGCGATTTTTCAGCACAAGTGTCTGTTTTGTGGAACACGCTTGTCCCAAGAACGACCCATTGTTGCTTCTAGAGTCACATTAAGTGCGCGCACCCTGTGTGTCGTGCAGCAGTGCTCTGCAGAGGCTCTGGGAGAGGAGGTGTCTGTGGCCGACGCTGGGAAACGGTGTTGTCTAGACCCCGTGCAGAGCCGGGTGCCTTAGAAGAGATGAGTTTTGCAGTGAAGGGAGCACAGACACGTGTTTGCTCTTTGCTTCCCTGAGTTTCCCGCGGACTTGACTCTAGGTCCTTGCTTGCTACCGCATGGCACCCCTGTTGGGGAGCACCCCCCGGCCCACCAGCCCCTCAAGTCAGGCTGAGGAGGGGGGTGGGGCCGTCCTCCCGTGGCCTGCTGTGTTGCAACTGCCTTCTTGTGCTTGCTTTTTAACGCTGTGCGGAAGATGAGGAGCGGGAAGGCCTCCTGTGCCCTGGAGACGGTCTGGGAGGACAAGCAGAAGTATGGGGAAGCCGAGCGGTGTTTCTACGAGCAGGAGGCCACACGAGCCGCCGCCACCCAGCAGCTCCCGGCGGAGGGGCCAGCCGTGAATGGGCCAGGGCAGGAGGAGGCCAAGGACGCCGAGGAGGCAGGTGCCCCCGACAACAGCGGCACGAGTGACCCCAGGAAGAGCCTGGATGGAAAGAAGCCGCCGCAGAAGAAGAGGAAGCGCTCCCCCAAGAGCGGCCTGGGCCAGGCCGACCTGGCCTTGGTGGGCCTCTCCGCCGACCGCGTGTGGCTGGACAAGCCCGTGTTTGACCAGGCGGAGAGCTCCTACCGCCAGAAGCTGGCGGCCGCGGCCGCCCAGACAGCCCAGCCGGCCGCCCTGGGCCCCCGGGGCCCCTGCACGCACGGAAGCCAGGTGGCCTGCCACCACGTGACCTGGGGCGTCTGGGTCAACAAGTCCGCCTTCGACCAGGCCGAGCGGGCGTTTGTGGAATGGTCTCAGGCCCTGCTGCTGGCCGCCGAGGGGAGCGGCCGGCCGGGGGCTTCCGACACAGGCCAGCAGCCCGCCGCCCCCGACCGCCAGCCCAGCCGGCTGGCCGCCAGCCCATCCCCACCGGGCAGCCTGCAGGCGCTGGTGCGGGAGGTGTGGCTAGAGAAGCCCCAGTACGATGCAGCTGAGAGGGGCTTCTACGAGGCCATGTTTGACGGCCACCCCCCGGGGAAGGTGCGTCTGCAGGAGCGAGCGGGCCCGGCCGAAGGGGCCCGGCGGGGCCGCAGAGACCGGCGGGGCCGCAACACCATGGGAAGCAAGCGGGTCGGGCCTCGGCGGGTCGACGGGGAGGCCTCGTCTGCTCTGCCCTACTGGTACTTCCTGCACCGGGACGCCGAGGCCCCCTGGCTCAGCAAGCCCGCCTATGACAGCGCGGAGAGCCGCCACCACGCTGCTGAGGCCCTCCGCATGGCCTGGCGCCTTGAGGCCGCGTCTCTGGCTCACCGACCCAGCGCCCGCTCGGGCCCGTCCGTGCCCAGCCTGAGACCCAAGTAGGAGAAACGCGCCGTGTGGGTTCCTGGGCTGGGGCCCTGCCTACGCCTCTCCCCACCCCCGTCCCGGCACAGCCTCCCCAGCACTCCTGGACCCGGCCAAGTGGGATGCAGGAGTGGGTCAGGCAGAGGTAGCTCCTGGGGCCGTGAAGCAAAATCCTCCCAAAGGTTTGGGGCTGTAGCAGGTAGGAGGGGGTGAGCACAGGGCTGAGTTCGTCTGGTGTAGGGTTTCCCTTAAGGGCAACTCCCAGAGGTCCTTCTGGCTGTCACACAGCAGGGCAGGGGTTTGGAGAAAGCTCCCGGCCCAAACCCCACTGGGGAACACGTGGGAGCCGGCATGTACCCCCGCTTCCCTCATCTGGAACCACCTCTGAGGGGAGGTGAGTGTGTCTGGGACACAAGCCTGCTGTCTCTTGAGCACCCTGGGTCTGAAGGACACCCCTGGAAGAGACTTACTTGCCTCTAGCTTGGGGACCCAGGGCTTTCCCCAGGAGGGTTCCAAGTGGCACCAGTGGTGGTTCCTGGGTGCCTGGGCCTGGAGAAGGGCGGGGGTAGAGTCGGGCGGCCCAGCAGAGATGACCGGCTCCAAGGAAACGCTGCACACGCAGCAGCGGGACAGCGTGGGGTGTGGGTGGCTGCGTGGGTCAGGCCTCCAGGGAAGCCGTGCCACCCTGGCCCCGCGTTCCCATTGGCAACCCCACATCTCCTCGGTGGGGTTGGATATGCTGTTGGACAGGGTGTGGGACCCCCTGTGCGGGAGTGTCTCCATCGGCAATGTGGGGGATCCTCGAGCTAAAACTCTCCATAGCGGCCTGGCTTCTCCTGACCGGGGTATAGGGGTAGGGGGGAGGAGAGTCACGGGACCTGCTCCCTTGCGGTCACCATGGGTATACTTGATGAGGTCCAGTGATAGCCTGGGGCCTTGGCACAGAGAGTTGGTGAGATGGGGTCATTTCTGTCACCCTGGGTCAGGAGCGGGAGGGGCCGTGCTCAGTGGAGGGAGGGCAGCAGGCAGGCCTGGACAGAGCCGGGAGTTCTCAAGCTTCCTGGCCTTGAGCTCGGAGAGCGTCCCTCGTGTCTGTTGATTTTTGCCACGTTAGCATTGAAAACAGAAACGCTGGAAGTACTTTATTCGTTGAAAAATAAGTTTGTTACTTGTTACGGTTAACGACTTGCTGATTTTTCTGTGAGGATAGTTCGGCGAGCAGGGCGACCTAGTTTGACTTCTCTGAAATTCTCTTTAGTGTGTTGCCTAACAGGAGGCAGCTGGATTCTCACACTGGCTTCTGCATTCAGTCTGTTGACGTGAATTGTCTGATGGACGTAATAAATTGAGCCTTGCACAGATGCGTGGTTGGAAAGGAGGGCCCTGGGGACCCCTGGAAGTTCCTCACCCCAGTTGGAGAGCCACTGGTTTTGGGGACAAGCCTGGGAACTGCCAGTTGAGAACCCAAGGGGTGGGGGCGGGGATGGTGTGTGTGAGGAGGCTGGTTACAGACTGGGTTCAGCCATGCCAAGACCACCTGTGCTCTGACCCGGACCCCTGGCCACCCTTCCCTTGGTAACTGGGCTGTTGGTGGGGTGCCCATGCGGGCCAGGCCTGGGGCCTTCAGGGATGCCCCTTTTCCTTCCAGTGGACTTAGTTTCTCCTCCCCTTTGTAGCAGGAAGATGGCTACAAACTTCCTAGTGCACGAGAAGATCTGGTTTGACAAGTTTAAATACGATGACGCAGAAAGAAAATTCTATGAGCAGATGAACGGGCCTGTGGCTGGCTCCTCGCGCCAGGTAGGGGGGGACTCGGAGCACGAGGGGGGTTGGCCAGAGGCTGGGGTGGGGTCTTTGGAGGCGTGGCCCTGGATAGGGCCTGCTTGTGGGTAGACCATTCCCCTCCACAGTTAGAGCACTGGACACACTGGTGCCGATCAGGACGGTGTAGGCCTGCGCTGGGCCTGCAGACTGGGCTCCCTCGGGCCTTGTCGTCCCGGCTGCAGGGCTCCGGCAGACGCTAGCTCCTTGCGCTCCTTGCCATTCTGCCAAACTCTCCTTCTGTGCCACTCTTGCTGCCTCTCTGTAGGAGGCTTTGTCTCCCCCCACCCTTTTTTTTTTAATTGTTTTAATGGGGGAGAAAGAAAAACGACTGGTTCTTTCTGCACTGTCTACAGGAGAACGGCGCCAGCGTGATCCTCCGAGACATTGCGAGAGCCAGAGAAAACATCCAGAAATCCCTGGCCGGGGTGAGTACCCGCCGGCCTGCCTGGCACGGTCGGTCTCATGCCCAGCGGCATGGCTGACCTTGGCTGACCTTGGCCCCGGCCCTGCCGCTGAGCATCAGGCCTTCAGAAACAAGTCAGGGCAAGGTGTGCAGTGCTGGGAGATGCCCACCCCCACAGGAGCCCTCCCTGCGGAGCCTCTGGGCTGCTTTCTGGGGGTTGCCCAGGACTCCTTCCCGTCTTCACCCCGGCTGCTGCTCAGGGCCACCCCTGGGCCCATGCCAGTGGCCTCTGGCACACTCGCTCTGCAGGCCGAGGCCTGGACACAGCTGCCTCGATTGGCACCCTGCGTGGGGAGGAGCCTGCGCAGTGCATCTGCCGCCCTTTCCTCTTGCTCCCTAGGCCCTGCCTCCCTAGCAAGAGGAGTTCCCGGGCTGTGTACCGTCCAAACAGACAGAATTTGAGGCCCAGAGAGGGGCTGTGCCACCAGTTTGGCCTCCCAGGTCCCAATTGGGATCAAGAGAGGGCAGGGCCCTGTCCAGCTCCGGTCCCAGCATGGTGGGGCAGCTGTGTCCCTAGGAGGAGACAGACCCGCTGCTCGGCCTGCCTGAGCCAGCAGAGCCAGGACGTGGTTGTCTTTTTGCGACATGTGCTGTCCTGTGTTTAAAAGCCGAGTATGATCAGAATTGTGTTCCTTCTGGGGACTTTCTTTTCTTTTTCTTTTTTTTTTTTTTTTAATTTATTTGACAGAGATCACAAGCAGGCCGAGAGGCAGGCAGAGAGAGAGGAGGAAGCAGGCTCCCTGCTGAGCAGAGCCCGATGTGGGGCTCGATCTCAGGACCCTGAGATCATGACCTGAGCTGAAGGCAGAGGCTTTAACCCGCTGAGCCACCCAGGCGCCCCCCTTCTGGAGACTTTCTAGGAAAGACTCTTTCATTGCCTTTTCCAACCTGAAGCAGCCGCCTGTGTCCCTTGGCCCGTGGCTTCTCGCCAGCTGTGTCGGGACTCAAGCCCCTGCTTCCTCATGTCTCCTTCTCTTCTGCCTCTCGGGCGCAGGGACCGCCCAGGTCCCCCAGCATCCTTTCTCCGTCTCCAGAGCTTCCACTTGGTCCTCTGGGCAGAGTCCCTTTTGCCACCAGAGGTCATCGTTGTAGCAGCTCTGGGAATTAGTACATGGGCAGGCGGTTTGGACGTCCCGGCTCCTGGGCTGTCGGCGGGACAGCTCTTGACAAACCCCAGGGGCTGTTGCCACTGCGGGGCCCTTCTTTCTGCTTGGCCGCCACTTGCTGTTTCCTGCCCCAGGCCCGTGTGTTAGACTGCAGCCCCCGGAAAACCAGGCCCGGGGATCTAAGCGGCTCTGGGCCGGTTGCCCTGGGAGTTCCTGGGCCGCGGACACTCTCTCTGCCCGGGTTAGGGGTTGACTGCTGGGTTCTGGTCTTGGGAAAAGCATGTGGGCGTCTACTAGGACTTGGGGGCTGAGTTGCTGTGACAAAGCGGCCCAGACTAAGGGCTTACACCAACTTTATTTCCTCAGTCTGGAAGCCAGAAGTCCAAGGTCAAGGTGTAAGCAGGTTCTGAGCCCGCTTCTGGGCATGTGCGTGGCCCTTGTTCTCCTGTGTATTTTCATTGTTTTCCCTCCAGGTGTCTGTGTCTAGCTTTCCTTCTATAAGGACAGTAGTCAGAATCAGGGCCACCCTAAGGAGCTCAAGGTAACTGGGTTGCCACCGTGGAGGACTGATCTCCAAGTAAGCTCGTGTTTTGAGGCCATGGTGGGGACTTCAGAGGCCTGCTCTTCAGCTGCTGATAGGGACCCAGGACAGACCTTGCTGGCCCAGCCCCAGGCATGGATTTGGGTCGGAGAGAGCTGGGATGTTAGAACCCAGAGCTTCCTGGGCATTGTGCGTGGTGGCAGGGGTAGGGTTGGACGTGGGGATGGAAGATGGCACTGTCCCCTGTGGCCCACTGTCACTGTCACAGGCTAGGACTAGACAGGGTGGCCTCAGTCTGCCTCACAGGCTGGGGCTGGGGTCTCAGATGGCCTGGCATCCTCAGTCCTTGCCTGGCTCAGGGTCAGGGTGGGTGAGGTCGTCCCGGGGCATAGATGTCAGTGAGAGGCCAGGGGAGGCACACAGGGCACGGTGGTGGTAATGCAGTGGCCACCAGCCCCCAGGGCTCTGCCTGCCACTTCCCTTACTTAGCCTTGTGGTCGGGGGGTGGGGGGGGCTTGCCTGGAGCTTGCCCCCTTGAGACCTGTCAGCAGGCAGCCCCCACTCAGTGGTGTCCACATCCTGCGGCTGGACCCCGATGGATTTGCTCGGCCGGTGCTGAGCCCCCAGGAGAGGGGAGCCAGGCCTGGCTGTGTGGGCTGAGGGAACAGGAGGGGATGGCCGGAATTTCATTCCCATGTGATGGAAACTCTTGGGAAGTGCTGTTGAGAATGGCAGTGGGAGCTGAGTGCTGGGGACACGGGCAGGAGAGGGGCCATGTGCCCGGTGGCAGTGGCCAGGGCTTTGGGAAGCCCTGCCCAGCTTTCTGCGGGTGGGAGAGGGCTTGAGCTGAAGGCAGGGAGTGCCTGTGCTCCTGCCCCAGCCCCAGCCCCAGCTGCGCGGCAGCTGGTCTGCCTCTGGCTGGCTCTGCTAGGAGCCAGAGGTGGGAGCTGCTGGGTCATGGGGACGGAGAGCACTGGCCTGCATTGCTCACTGACCCCCAGTAAGGAGCTGGGCGCCTGCCATCCTGTCCTTTCTGGGGCCCTTTAGCCCATCTGTAATTTGGGGTGCATCAAACACAGGAGAAAGCCGTGGGCTTGCCCTCACGGAGGGGCTTCCTGTCTACTCTGTTGGGGGGGGGGTGTCGGCCCCTGAGGTGTAACATGGGCTTGAGATGCGGCGCCCTGCTGAGTCCGGTGACGCAAGTTCCCGGTCAGGGAGGACCCCGAGGGAGGCTGGCAGGCAGCTGTGCCGCCCCAGGTCACCCAGAGCCTTCAAGGGCTGAGCCCGTGGGCCAGGTGACAGGTGTATGGCCTGGGGGAGGCAAGGTGCTATGAAGTGTCTGTCCCTGGCACAGAACAGCTCCTTTTTCTACCCTCACTGGGCCCTCAACTCTTTTCTGTCCCATCTGCAGTTCCAAGCTGTGCTGCCTGGTCCCATTAGGGCCCTGGCTGTCCCAGGGTTATGGGCAGTGACAGCCAACTGTGGGTTCGGCACTACCCCCTGCCCGGCTCCCCTGGGCCCTGTGCTTCCTGCTTGGGTTTGTGCTCACAGGGCGTCCTCCCCACCTGGGCTGGAGTATCGCAGGTGGACTGACCAGGGCCAACAGGAGCTGCTTCCTAGTGTCCAGCCAGTCCCCCACACGTGTTGAGGTTCTGATTCTTGGTGGCTGTGAACCGGGGCACCCCGGGAGCAGGCTGGGGGTCGGGGGCACATCCTCACTTCCCCTCTGCCTTCCAGAGCTCAGGCCCTGGGGCCTCCAGCGGACCCAGCGGGGATCACAGCGAGCTTGCCGTCCGCATTGCCAGCCTGGAAGTGGAGAATCAGAGCCTGCGAGGAGGTGAGTCTCTGAGCCTAACGGGTGGGATGCCCGCCCTCCCTTGCCCCCTGGTCCCCCACTAGTCCCCCGCCCTTGGACCCAAACCCTCTTTGCCCCCACAGTGGTACAGGACCTGCAGCAGGCCGTCTGCCGGCTCGAGGCCCGGTTGAGTGCGCTGGAGAAGAGCTCCCCCACCCACCGGGCCACAGCCCCACAGACCCAGGTGAGGACCCTTCTCAGACCAGGGGCCCTCTGCCTGGGCACGGGGGTGGGGGTGGGGGGCAGAAGGTGCTCCTGGCCCTCACCCCAATGGGGGCCTGGCGTCTTCGAGGCCCCTGGCTAGGGTGCCGTAGCTGGGGCCCCTGTGGCACAGGCCTCAACCTCCCCACCCCGCAACGGCAGCACGTGTCCCCCATGCGCCAAGTGGAGCCCCCTGGTAGGAAGGCAGCTACTGCCGCGGAGGACGATGAGGACGATGCCATCGACTTGTTCGGCAGCGATGAGGAAGAGGACAAGGAGGCCGCGCGGCTGCGAGAGGAAAGGCTGCGGCAGTACGCCGAGAAGAAGGCCAAGAAGCCTGCGCTGGTGGCCAAGTCCTCCATCCTCCTGGACGTCAAGCCTGTGAGTGGCCCACCCCTGCCTCTGCCCCCATGTTGCCTTGGAACCGTGGGCTGTAAGCCTAGACTGCTCGGGGGAAACGGGACATTCCCTGGGGTCTGTGGACCCCGACCCAGCCTCTGCACGCTCTCCCCCCCGCAGTGGGATGATGAGACAGACATGGCCCAGCTGGAGGCCTGCGTGCGCTCCATCCGGTTGGACGGGCTGACCTGGGGGGGCTCCAAGCTGGTGCCCGTGGGCTACGGCATCCGCAAGCTGCAGATCCAGTGTGTGGTAGAGGACGACAAGGTGGGGACCGACCTGCTGGAGGAGGAGATCACCAAGTTCGAGGAGCATGTGAGTGGCCAGGCCCCCACGAATACCCATGGCCTGGTGGGTGGCCAGAGTGGGTGGGTCTTCGGGAGACTGGGCCCCCTGTGATGAGTGGCCTTCCTCCTCCTCAGGTGCAGAGTGTCGACATAGCTGCTTTCAACAAGATTTGAGCGCGGGCTCCAGGCCTGGGTGTGTGAGGCCCCACAGCCATTAAAGACTGAGCGTGCACTGTCTGGCTCCTGTCTTCGTCTGGGCCCCGGGGGCGGGCACATTCAGTGAGCAGCACTGACGGGCTCCGGGCCTCACACTTGGCCTGCGTCTCATTAGTGCCCCAGCTGGGCCCCTGTCCTGCTGCTGCTCCACCAGTGACCCCAGGGGCCAACCCCACCCTCCCTTCTTGATCTCAGCACGGTGTTCTTGCGGCTGTGACCTAACTCTCCATCTGCCCCTTGTCTCTGTCCCGACTGCCCTCCTGATGGCACTCCGCCCTTGGTTACAAGGGGCACGCTGAGTTTGAGCTGCTGCAGCCAGAAACAGTGGGTCGCCCCCTCTGCAGGGACTGCTGGACCGTCTGAGGCACGCGAGGCCCCCCCTCCACTCTGCCTCCTCTGGGTTCCATTCCCTGCCAGGCTGACCCCATGGGAGCAGAGGCGTCCAGGGAAGAAAGGTCCCAGCGGCCGTCCAGGCCCTGCTGCTGTGACGACTCATGGGCCAAAGTGGGGCCTGGGGGCGACCATGCCAGGCCTCTAGCAAAGCCTGGCCGACTCCTTAGATGAGGCCCCTGCTGTTTCAGCCCTCCGTGTGCAGCCCACTCTGTTCTGTGGCCTGCCCGTCCCTCCCTCCCTGGCGACCTGGACCCTGGACAGGCCCAGGATAAATGACCCTGTGGAGTCGGCCCGCAGTCCTGTCTGGGCAGTACTTGGCCCTGGCGGCCTCTCCCTGGACTGTTGGCCAGCATGCTTGGTGAGACAGCCATTCTCTGAGCTGGGGATAAAGGGTGTGCGCTTTGGGGACTTCTGGTCAGAACTGCTGTCCTCAGGGGCCCCCCCTTGATGGTGGGGGGCCTGAGTACAGGCTGTCCCCATTAGGTGCAAAATTCTGGGTGCCTGCCGAGGGTGGCCCAGCGGCCCCCTTGCTCTGTGTCAGCACCACACTGGTCCCTGAGCCACAGTGTGGCACCACCTACGTGTCCTTGAGGAGCAGGTTCCCTAGTCCCTGCCCCGCCAACCGGCTCCAAGCTGGGTCAGGGGGCGGGGCCTCAGCCGGCCTCGCTCCGCGGGCGGGGGCGTCACGTGGGGTGGGGGCGGGGCCGGGGAGCGGGCGGTGCCGGCGCGGACTCAGCAGGGCCGAAGTCCGTGCGGCCGGGCGAGATGGCGGCAGAGCAGGACCCCGAGGCGCTCGAGGCGCTCGCGGCAGCTCGGCCGCTGCTGACCGACCTCTACCAGGCCACCATGGCGCTGGGTTACTGGCGCGCGGGGCGGGCGCGGGAGCAGGCCGAGTTCGAGCTCTTCTTCCGCGGGTGCCCGTTCGGCGGCGCCTTTGCCCTGGCCGCGGGGCTGCGCGATTGCGTGCGCTTCCTGCGCGCCTTCCGTCTGCGGGACGCAGGTAACCCCCGCCCCCCGCCCCCGCTGGACACCTGCGCCCCCGGCGGATCTGCCCCTCCCCCATCCCCACTCCCCGCTGACGAGCCCGAACGACGCTTCCGCCCGCCCCGCGTCCCCAGTGGCCCAGCGAACCTCCCGGGACCTCCGACGAGCCCTGCACGGCCGGCGGTAGCTCCAGCCCACCAGGGCCTCTGTCGCCCCCAGACGTGCAGTTTCTGGCCTCGGTGCTGCCGCCCGACACGGACCCCGCCTTCTTCGACTACCTTCGTGCAGTCGACTGCTCCGACGTGACGGTGCGGGCCCTGCCCGAGGGCTCCCTTGCCTTCCCCGGCGTGAGTGCGGGCCGAGCGGGGCAGAGGGCGCGGGCCGAGCGGGGCAGAGGGCGCGGGCCGAGCCGGGCAGAGGGCGCGGGCCGAGCGTGCCGGGCGGCGCCGAGCTTACCCCACCCCCGGGCCCCCCTTGACCCCGCTGCAGGTGCCCTTGCTGCAGGTGGGCGGGCCGCTCCTGGTGGTGCAGCTGCTGGAGACGCCCCTCCTCTGCCTCGTCAGCTACGCCAGGTGGGGCCCCGCCCAGCTGGAGGTCCACGGCGGGACCGAGCTGGGCCCCCTGGAGGACCAACGGGGACTTCCGGGGGGCGGGCCTTCCGGATGGGACGTGGTTATGCCCGGGGAGCGGAGCGCGTGGCCCCGGACTGTGGAGAGCACAACCCGACCCTGCTCCCGCTGTGGGGGGCCGCGGCGCCGTCATGACCCTCAACGCGGCTCCCTTGATTCCTTGCCCCCCCGGCAGCCTCATCGCCACCAACGCTGCGCGGCTGCGCCTGATCGCGGGTCCGAAGAAGCGGCTGTTGGAGATGGGGCTGCGCCGAGCCCAGGGCCCGGATGGGGGTCTTACGGCCTCTACCTATAGCTACCTGGGCGGTGAGAGCCCGAGGAGGGAGGCAGGGGCCCCGGGAAGGAGGAGACTCCCTCCAAGCCCTCCAGCCCCACCTGACGCCATCCTGACCCTGGCGCCCTCCTGACCCTGGCGCAGGCTTTGATGGCAGCAGCAATGTGCTGGCAGGACAGCTGCGGGGCGTGCCCGTGGCGGGAACCCTGGCTCACTCTTTCATCACGTCCTTTTTGGGCACCGAGGTGCCCCCCGACCCGGTCAGTACCTCTCTTCCCCGCTGCTGCGCCCCAGAGGGCAGACCCCAAAGCCAGTCCTTGCCCAGGGGAGGGGTGGTCTGGCCCCTGCTTCGCGCAGGCAGGTGGGCGGCCCGGCTCCGCTGAGCCCCCCGGCAGGTAGCCCCAGTGCTGCGTGGGGAGCGGGCAGTCCTCAGCCAGGGGTTAGGCAGTCCTCACCCTGCAGCATGGGCTGCGCGGCCTTCACTGAGCCCCTTCCATAGATGTTGGCCCCAGCTGCCGGCCAGGGCCCCAGAGTGGATCTGGCTGCTCGTGTGGAGGCGTGGCTGGATCGCGTGTGTGCCCATCTAGGACGGGGGGTGCAGGAGCCCCACCGGGGGGAGCGGGCGGCCTTTGTGGCCTATGCCCTGGCTTTCCCCCGGGCCTTTCAGGGCCTGCTGGACACGTACAGTGTGCAGAGGTGAGGCCCAGGTTCTCCCCTGGGTGGGCCCTGCAGAGCAGCTGCGGCCCTCATCGAACCTCATCGTTCCTGCCGGCAGGAGCGGTCTCCCTAACTTCCTGGCCGTGGCCCTGGCGCTGGGGGAGCTGGGCTACCGAGCGGTGGGTGTGAGACTGGACAGCGGTGACTTGCTCCAGCAGGCCCAGGAGATCCGCAGGGTCTTCAGGACCGTTTCGGGCCAGTGAGTCCCGTGGGGCGGCTGATGCCCACTGAGAGATCCTCTTAGGGGCAGGAGCCTTGGGCCGGGGCCGAGGAGGGTGCAGTGTGTCTCTCCCAAAGTGAGGAGGTCTGATCTGGTTGCTGCCAGAGGAGAGACATCGGGGCCTTGGCAGGGAAATCAGGGATGGGTTAACCTGGGCGCCCATAAGCAAAAGGCCAGGGCCCATGTGGCCGGAGGCAGATGGTCAGGTGTGAGGGAGGGGTGCGTAACCGGGGAGGGAGGGCTATTCGGTGCACCAGGGACCGTCTGAGGGGCTGCCCCCATCACAGGTTCCAGATGCCCTGGCTGGAATCCATCTCCATCGCCGTCAGCAACAACATTGGCGAGGAGGAGCTGGCCCGGCTGGCCCAGGAGGTGGGGTAGGGCAGGTTTGGGCCAGAGAGGGGCTCAGGGGGCCCTGGGCCTGCAGACGCTAACAGGCTTCCGTGCCACCTTCTCTCTCCTGGTCCAGGGCAGTGAGGTCAACGTCATTGGCATCGGCACCAGCGTGGTCACGTGTCCCCGACAGCCTTCCCTGGGCTGTGTCTATAAGGTCGGGGTGGGGTCTGAGACCCAGTGGGGTGGGCCCCAGGGACCACTGGCCGGGGGAGGAGAGTCCAGCAAGCCCGTTTCTGCAGCTGGTGTCCGTGGGAGGCCAGCCGCGCATGAAACTGACCGAGGACCCCGAGAAACAGACGCTCCCTGGGAGCAAGGCCGCGTTCCGGCTCCTGCGCGCCGATGGTGAGGCCTGTCCCATGCCTCCCCCTCCTCCGTGGTCCTCCTCAAGTGCCCAGGCCCCCTGCGTTATTCTCGGCACACACTCAGGGTCTCTGCTGTTGGACGTGCTGCAGTTGGCGGAGGAGCAACCCCCCCAGGCTGGCCGAGAGCTCAGGGTCTGGCCTCAAGGGGCCCAGGAAGCCTGGACCGTGAAGCCTGCCCGTGTGGAGCCCCTGCTGAGACTCTGGGTCCAGCGGGGACAGGTAGCCGCCTCCAGCTCCTCCCTTAGTCTGCTCCTTCAACCCAAGTGGAGCCGGGCCTCTGACCCTGACCGCGGACCCAGCCCTTGCCTTCCCTCTTCCCTCCAGCTGTGTGAGCCCCTCCCATCTCTGGCCCAATCAAGAGCCTTCGCCCAGCTGTCCCTGAGCCATCTGAGCCCGGACCACAAGCGGCTGGAGCAGCCTGCCCCCTACCCCGTAGGTGCTCCCTGCCCCCATGCGCCCCCACCCCGCCCCCCTCCTCCGCCTGCCTCCCCTCCATCCCTGTGGCCACCCATCATCCTCTCTCCTTACTGTAGGTGGCGCTGTCTGATAAGCTCCGGGCCCTGGTGGCCAGCCTGCTGGCCGGAGGGTCCTCATGAACACGACGGGGTCAGGGCCACCTCAGACCAACACGAATCACTCACTGGCCTGCACACCTTGTCATGTGTCTTTCTTTACCCATCTTGCCGCTCACTGGACCCCCAGGGCCTGCAAGGGAGGCTGCCCTTGGGGGTCAGCGCCTGGGTTCAAGCTCCCAGGGAGGCCCAGGCTCTGCCAGGGTGGGGAGGCGGCCCGGGGCTGGGGTCTGAGGGTGGCCGGGCGCTAGGCCGAGGCTGGCAGTCGGAGGCTTGTGCAGCTGGGCTGTGGGGCCAGGTCAGGCTGGAGGGAAAGGGGGGCTCCTAGTGCCCACCTAGGAGTTGGTGCGGTTATTGCAGGAGGCTGGGGAGGGAGAGCCACGGGTTGGGATGAGGAACCGAGAGGGTCTTGGGGATTTCCGGGATCCAGGGGTGGCCCCAGATTCCCACGCCAGCCAAGGGCACTCGGTGGAGGAGTCAGCAGGACCCCTCATGCCCTCATGCTCGCCAAGCCCAGGAGAAGCCCGGGTGTCCCTGGCCCCTGCGGAGGCCGCCCTGCAGGACTCAACCGCGGGGGGGACGCTGTGCTCGTGGGCGCCACACCATCTGCCACGGGGCCAGCCAGGCCCGCCTTGGGGGAAGCCAGCTCCCGACCCCGTGGCCTTACTGAGGAGAGGAAGGTTTGGGGGGTGTGTTAGAGCCAGCGCAGAGAGGAGCAGCTCTGGGCTGGTCTGGCTGCTGTGCGGACAAAGCCGGTCAGGTGTCCGCCGGCGTGGGTGACTCGGGTTCCACCAGAACCAGCCGGGAGAGATGTTCTCGGCCCCGTGGGGCAGGGGAGCCAGGCTTCTCTGACCCTGGCAGCACCAGGTGGCCAGGGCACGCAAGGCGGGGTGCTGGCTTCCCGGGCGCTTCTGAGAACACGTCACCTCTTCAAGCATCTGTGGCCAGACTGGCTCTTCCGGACCCCAGGGCTGAGGCGGGGCCTCTGCCCGCGTCCCTGGGGGAGGGTGACAGGATTTGGGGCAGAGGCCCGGTCAGGCCAGCCCTGCGGAGCGCGAGGCTCGGACAGATACAGACTCACAAACACCCAAGGGCGGAACCAGGCCCAGGTACCCATGGGGCACCGCTGCCCAGCGGCACACTTCCTCGTGCCAGGACCTAGGAGCCTGCGCTGCAGGGTTGGGTGGAGGGGGACCCTCAGAATGGGCCAGGACCCAGATGGCCCACCGCGACGGTGGCAGGCCCCTGTAAGGGCACCTGGGTGCCGGTGGCGCCGCCCCCTCACCTCTGCTCCACCCCGGGCCCGCCTGAACTCAGAGGTGGTGACACCTGTCTCAACCACCCTCCTCGCCAAGATGTCTGGCTGGGTCGGAATGCCAGGGGGGCAGCCCAGCTCCGGGCCCCAGGCAGGGCCTTAGCTCAGGGCTGGGCCCTGACTTCTGGACCTGGACCCTGCCGGGGTCTCCTCAGGGCTGTCCACACCAGCCCAGAGGGGTCGGATGTCAGGGCGAAGAGCCCTGGTCCCCCTCTTCTTGCAGAACCACCATCCCAGGGATCCTATCCCTGCCCCGGGGCCCTGAGGGCAGACCAGCCCCCCCCGCCCCCACACCCCAGCTTCAGGCCAGCTACTCACTGCTAGCAGCAAGGGCAGGAGGGCCCTTCACGTGCCCCGGATATGCACACCTGGGGGTGCGTCTGGGGAGCGCCCCAGCCCCCACCCAGGAAGTGCAGGAGCACACACGCATGCACGACCACGCCTGCCCCGGTCCTGCCTGCCCAGGGCCGGCTTCTAGGTCAGGTCCGGGCACGACTTCCCAGAAGAAGCAGCGGCAGGCGCTGCTGGATCCAGCCGCGAGGCTTGGGGCGTGCCGGGGGCCATGGCTTGGGGGGCGTGGGGCCAGGCGCGCGGGGGCCCTGTGGGGGCTCTAACCCTGACAGCTCTGGCTGAAGGGATCCAGGCCAACCAGGGGCAGACCCCAGGTCGCTCTGCCCTTGGCCGTCAGCCCGGACATGGGCTTGAACCTGAGTCGGAGCCTAAGAGTGCGGCTGCCATCCCCGCCCCGGGCTGTGAGGCCCCTGAGGGACCCTGTCAGGTGAGTGGGAAGGGAGACTGCAGGGACCACACGAAGGAAGATGGGGTTGCTGGGGGAAGACAGCTGGGAGAGTCAAGGGCACTTGGTACATCCCACCCACCCTGCCCTAGGACCCCCCGAGTTCCCGGGAGGAGAGGGCCCTTGCGGACCTGGCAGCGTACACAGCTGCCTGCCTGGAGGAGGCCGGCTTTGTGGGGACCCAGGCAACAGCGCTCACACTGTCCTCAGCTCCGGAGGCCCGGGGCCAGCCTCTGGAGGCGCAGGTGAGCCATCGCCCCGGCCCGCCCCCAGCTCCTGCTGTTGAGTTCTAAGGTTGGGGCATGGCTGCACCTGCCCCGCGGGGGTGGGGCGACAGGTCCCTAACGTCTGTTCCTCCCCGCCAGGTGTACGCCCTGGTGAGCGGGCTGCTGGCGCAGGTGCCCAGCCTGGCCGAAGGGAGGCCCCGGCGGGCGGCCCTCCGGGTGCTGAGCGCGCTGGCCCGGGAGCACGCTCGGGAGGTGGTGTGTGCGCTGCTGCGCAGCTCGCTGCCCCCAGACCGGTAACCCGCCTCACCCAGGCCAGCAGCCACATCCCCAAGGCCCCCAAGCAGCTTCCTTCCCCCTTCCTGACTGGCTGTGGAGTGGGGGGGACGGAGCCTCTGAATTGCCCCGCCCCCACCCGATTCCCGTCCTCCATCCCTTCCCCACCCCCCACGCCTCGGGGGTCCTCCGGGGTCCTCAGGGCTGTCCTGGCCTGGGGGCCTGCCTTCCCCCTCCAGGTCACACTGGGAGCCCAGCCTGGGGCTCCAAGGTGGGACGAGCGAGCCAGGTGGCGGCTTCTCCCCAGCGTCCCTGGCTCTTTGGTCAATCTGCCCAGGAGAAGTTCTCTTGGGTTTCCTTCTGTACAGTGACTGTGCCCAACACCAGGTCTGTCGCCCTGCTGGTGGCCCCAGGGAGTCCCGGATGGCCCCCGCCGGGCAGCTTAAATTTTTCCTCTGGGGTGGGCAGGTGGAGTGCCCGGGGGATGGTTTCCCGACTCCTCCCCAGGCTGGAGTCCTCGTGGCCGCCTCCCACCCTGACCTGGGGACTCCCCACATCAGACCCTGTCTCAGCGGCTCCTACCCCCAGGGCGGCGGCTGAACTGTGGCCCAGCCTGAGCCGGAATCAGTGCGTGAACGGGCAGGTGCTGGTCCAGCTGCTGTGGGCGCTGAAGGAGCAAAGCGGGCGGGAGCTGGAGGCCTTGGCGGTAGGTGAGGGGCCCACGCAGCCTGGGGCCTCCCCCAGGACCTAGGGGGTGGGAGGGTCTGGCCCCGGGGTGGGGGCGCCAGGGCGGCAGGCCCAGCGCGTTCGTCACGTTCCTCAAGGGTCCGAGGCTTCGTCCAACTCTCCAGCGGCGGAACCTGAGCCGGGCTGCTTGTTCCACAGGCCACTCGGGCCCTTGGGGAGATGCTGGCTGTGTCTGGCTGCGTGGGTGCCACGCGGGGCTTCTACCCACACCTCCTGCTCCTGCTGGTCACGCAGCTACACCAGCTAGCACGGGGCGTGCGCGCCCCTGGCTCCCCGAAGGGGTTGGGCCCCTCGCAGCGAGGGCCGCCGCACAGCCACGCCAGGTGAGGGCCGGCAGCAGAGGGAGGGGGGGCGGGGCCGGTGCCCTCCCGGCCCCTCCGCCCACCCGCTGCCTGCCCCTACCCAGCTGCGCGGTGGAGGCCTTGAAGGCCTTGCTCACCGGGGATGGTGGCCGCATGGTAGTCACGTGCATGGAGCAGGCTGGAGGCTGGAGGAGGCTGGTGGGAGCCCACACCCACCTAGAAGGCGTCCTGCTGCTGGCCAGGTGCTGGAGGGGGCGCTGGGGAAGAGGCGGGGGCAGGAGGCGGGGCCGGCTGGAGGCTTCTCCAGGGGCGGGAGGGGAGACGAGAGAGCACCCCACTTCCCCCCATCCAGTGCCATGGTGGCCCACGCGGACCACCACCTGCGAGGCCTGTTCGCGAACTTGCTGCCGCAGCTGCGCAGCCCCGACGACACGCAGCGCCTCACGGCGATGGCCTTCTTCGCCGGGGTGAGCCTGCTTCCCACCCGGCCGGGGAGGGGCGCCGGCGGCGTGCGGCCGCCCTCGCGCGCGCTGACCGCGTGGCCCCCCACCCCCGGCTCAGCTGCTGCAGAGTCGGCCCACGGCGAGGCTCCTGCGGGAGGAGGTCATCCTGGAGCGGCTCCGGGCCTGGCAGCTCGACCCCGAGCCCACCGTGCGCTGGCTGGGCCTGCTCGGCCTCGGCCACCTGGCGCTGAACCGCGGGAAGGTGAGGGACAGGGCGGGGGACGGCGGACCGGGCGGGGGCCGCGAGGGGCCGCCCACGAGTCGCTGCCCCCGCAGGTGCGGCACGTGAGCAGGCTGCTGCCCGCGCTGCTGGGTGCGCTGGGCGAGGGCGACGCGAGGCTGGTGGAGGCGGCGCTGGGCGCGCTGGGGAGGCTCCTGCTGCAGCCTGGGGCGCCGGTGCGGCTCCTGAGCGCCCAGCTGGGGCCGCGCCTCCCGCGGCTGCTGGACGACGTAAGCCCCGCCCCTCCAGGCCGCGCCCCCACCCCCCTTCCGGCCCATCCCTCCTCCGCCCCAGACCCCCACCCCCGCCAGGCCCGCGGATCACCGTCGGGACCGCAGCCTTCTCCGTCTGCCCTGACCGCGCCCTCCCACGCAGGCCAGGGAGTCGGTCCGCGCCTCGGCCGTGGGGCTTCTCGGGACGCTGGTGCGGCGGGGCCGGGGCGGGCTCCGGGTGGGGCTCCGCGGCCCCCTCCGGAAGCTGGTGCTCCAGAGCGTCGTCCCTCTGCTGTTGCGCCTGCAAGATCCCAGCCGGGAGGCTGCTGAGGTCAGCTGCCCCCCAAGACTGTCCCATTGCTGTCCCCACCCACCCCCACCCGTCCCCACCCTGCGCAGCTCCTCATATTTCTACGAGGACCTCAGGTGCAAGTGTCCAGGGCTCCCGGGTTCCTGGTCATTCCTGGACCACTTGCCCTGGGCTCTTCCACCTCTCATCCTGGCCACACGCCTCCGGCTCCCTCCAGCCACTTTCTGGACCCTAACCCTGCTCCCTTCCCCTGCCCTAGAGTTCAGAGTGGACCCTGGCCCGCTGTGACCAGGCCTTGCGTTGGGGCCTGCTGGAGGACACGGTCACCGTGGCCCACTACGACAGCCCTGAGGCCCTAAGCCGCATCTGCCACTGTCTGGTCAGTAGGGGGAGGACGGTGACAGCGATGGGGTGTGGTCAGCTGCCCACTTGGCCCAGTATGCACCAGGGTACTACCCCCAAAACTCGGTCTCCTCACTCTCCCAGCCAAGGCGGTGGCCGGTCTAAGACCTCTGGCCCTGAGGCCTTGCCCTGGGGGTTCCCCTGGGCCCCGTGGGCTCTGGGCTGACATCTGCCACCTGCTTTCCATGTGGGATGGGTCCTGCGATACTGTCATGACCCTGTCTGCCCCCAGGTTCAGCAGTACCCAAGTCACACCCCCAGCTTCCTGAGCCAGACCCAGGGCTACCTTCGGAGCCCACAGACCCCTTTGCGCTGGGCCGCGGCCGTGCTCCTAGGTGAGTGAGGCAGTCCTGGTGTCTGTCCCTCGCGCTCAGAGCTCTGGGAGCTGGACCAGTCCTTCCCTGATGGGCGCCGGCGGCCAGCGCTCACGGGCATGTCTTGGTCCAGGCTTCCTCGTCCATCACACCAGCCCTGGCCGTGTCAACCAGGACCTGCTGGACTCCCTGTTCCAGGGTGAGGGCCCAGCTCGCTCACCCGCGTGTGGGGTTCTGGAGAGGCTGGGGGCGCTAGGTCGCAGTGGATGGGAACGGACGGGTGGAGGGCCAGGGGCCTGGGATACGTTGTGGTTCTGAGAGCTCTCTGGCCCTGCCTGAGCTGCCCTGTCCCTGCAGACCTGGGACAGCTGCAGAGTGACCCAGAGCCCGCCGTGGTCGCCGCGGCTCATGCGTCCGCCCAACAGGTGGCGCTGCTGGCCCGCGCCCAGGCCCGGCCCCGCCGCCGGAGTCGCCTCCTCCTGCACCTGCATCTCCTCCGCTCAGGCCTCTGGCACCGCCGCTGGTCCCCCCGGCCCCCACCAGTCTACCCCAACAGCCCGTTCCAGCCCCGGAGCGTCATAGGCCGCTGGGGCTGCCTGGGACCCGGCTGCGCCTGAGCCCGAGCCAGCCTGGAGGGTCCCCCGGGGTCGCAGACCAGCAGCGCTCGGCTCCGTGGCCAGTCCTGGCAGGGGCAGGTGTGCAGGAGCGGCTCCCCTTGAGGGCCCCCCACCCTGGGCCCCGGGCCTGGATGCGCACCAACCCTCCCTCTCTAGGGACGCACCGCCATGACAGCCACGCGACCCGGGACCGTGGGGCCTTCCGTCCAAGCACCGTCTTGCCTTCAGCCCCCCTTGCCTCTTGCCCGCGTGGGCCCATCTGTCCCCACTCAGGCCAGCAACCTGAGTGTGCCCCACTCCCCCAACTTGGATGGCACCTGGCACCTAGCTGGGGTCCAATGGGGGACACGGTGACCCTGGCCCAGCCCCGGGAGCTGGTGCCACGAGAGGCCGCCTGTTTGCTGGGTCTTCAGCATGGCCCACTCTGCCTCCCCTGCCTGCCTGGGCTGTCCTCCCCAGTGACCCAAAGTCCCCCATCACATGTCCCACTCCTCGCTGGCCTGTCACCCCCAACTCCTGTGCATCGCGTCAGACCTCACCTGAGCCCTCTCTGGGTTTCCCCTGACTTCCCCACTGGAGGCTGGGGGTGGGCTTCAGGTGTGGGGTGCCACCTCCTGCCCCCTCCAGACTGAGCCTTCAGGTGGCTCCCCAGTGCCCTCCCTGGGCTGGAACGAGGACAGAGTGGCGGCATGTGCTGGGAGGAAGCGGCTCTGGGTCCTGGCGGACCCCTCCGCCCAGAACGCCTATCTTGAGACGTTCTCTTGCCTTTCCGGGCCCACCCCCCAACGCCATGTCCTCAGAGAGGCCTTGGCTCATGCCGCCTCTTGGAGGGCTGGGACCCGTCCCACCACGTCTGGGGACCCCCTTGGGGTCCCGCCTATCCCCTGTGGGAAGTGGTTAAAATAAACACAGGTGGATTACAGGGGTCTGGTATGAGTCTAGGAACCAGGTCTGGGCCAAGGGTGGAGTCCTGATGACCGTGGCCTGGTCCAGGTTCTGGCTCAGGCTGGGATGATAGATAAGGCAGTGAGTATCGAACGAGGAGTGAGGGTCAGCCCGCCGGGGGGTTAGAGTCAGGCTGGTTCAGGGTCCGTGTTTATGGCCAGGGAAGGCACGGGTTCACCTTCTGAGACAAAGAGAAAGCTCCGGAGCTCAGGCAGGAAGGACGTTAGGGTTAGGTCCACGCAGCCCCAGGAGGACCAGTTTGTGTGCCTGTCAGACAGCTGTGCTCTGGTCCCCGCTCCGTCCTCGCGGCCGCAGCGGGACGTCCTCAAGTTCCCCGGGCAAGCTGCTCTGCCGAGTTTGCTTGGGGAGGGCCGGGGGCCCAGCTGCGTGGCCGGTCTTCTCCGGCGGGGCTGGGTCCCAACACCTGGCAGGCCCCTTAGCCCCACGGCAGAACAGCAGCGGGACCGCGGCGCAGCCCTCCCCCCGCCCCCGCCCCCGTGCTCCCTTCCCGGATCTGGGGCCGCCTCAAAACTCCGTGAGCCTCTCTCCCTCGTACACTACATTTATTGACTCTCCCAACGCACGGCCCCGGGACAAACTGGCCACAGGCTGGCTGGGGCTCTCGGCCCCCGGGGGGGCGGGGGTGGCCGGGGTGGCCGGGTGGGCTGGAGCTGTGTCTCACGCCCGTGCCCCTGCAGCTGCCCAGGGGAGCCGGCGAGCGGCTCAGCCCCAGCAGCTGTCCGGGCTCAGCCCCAGCAGCAGCGCCAGGCAGGAGAAGAGCGCGCAGGTGCGGTCCTGGGCCTCTGGCTCCCAGCGCACCTGGGGGGCGTCCGCCTGCACCTCCAGCCCGCATTCCTCCAGCAGTACCCAGGCAGGCGTCTCCGGGCCCCAGCCGCTCCCCAGGAGCTCTGGCGGCAGGGACACGTCCCTACGCTGCCGCCACGGGCTGCTCTGCGCCAAGACGCTCCCCACCTGCTAAGATGGGGAGGGGAAGGTTGTCGTGAGCTGCGCGTGCCCGCCTCCCCCCATCGCTCCTTCCTAGGACACACCCGGCCACCCACATGTGCTCTTACCAGGTCGAACCGCCCAGACAGCTCTCCTGTCTCCAGCATCTTCATGAGCACCGCACGCTGGGTCTCAGTCAGCACTGGGGGGAGACTTCCGTTCAGAGGGGGTTCCAGAAGGCCTGGCTGGACAAGCCCCTACCCCTGCCCCTCCCGGCCCCACCCCTGGAGCCTCTCACCGGCCAGTGCTTCCGCCAGGTAGAGGACAGGGCGTGCCAGCTGCCCTTCCAGCTCCCCGGAGCTGTGCACGAGGCACTCAAGGACGGCGCCCGCTGGACCCTCCAGGGTAGACACCAACCCACAGCACAGGCCCTGTTCCAGCTGGGGACGCGCGGCCGACCGGTGAGTCCGAGCGGCTGGCGCGGGCCCGTCCCGCCGGCCCTCCCGCACCGGGGCTGCTCACCTCGTCCTCCAGAGTTTGCAAGGCCCGCTCTTCCCGCAGCACCTGCGCCAAGCCCGCGAGCAGCTGCCCGCACAGTTCCCGGGACAAGCCCTGCAGGGCCTGGGCCTGGGCCCCCACCTCTGCCTGCAGGTCCTGGAAGTCTCCCGTGAATGCAGGACCGACCTCAGCACACCCGTCTACGGCGAGAGGACTAGGACTGACCTTGCAGAACCGTGGTCAGGAAGGGCAGACTCCCGGGGGGGTGGGGGGGCGGAAAGGGGTGCCCGCCCACGTTCCTGGGGTTGTCGAGCAGGTACTGACCTGACTGTAACTTTAAGCCTCCGGAGAGCTGGTGGTCGCTTGTGGGGCTTTCAAAAACCAGCTGGCGGTCTGGGTGGGGCAGGGCAAGTCAGGCCCGGGAGCAGGACCCTTGGCCACACTGTCCATCACCACCACCCAACTCTGGCAGCCCAGGCCACACTGTCCATCACCACCACCCAACTCTGGCAGCCCAGGCCAGGAGTGAGGCTGGGGCGAGGCTGGTGTTGTTGCAGTAGAGCACCCCTGCCCCCGGCGCGCGTGTGTTTCCTCGGGCACCCGGGACCCCGGCCGGGGCCTGCTGGCCGAGCTGGGCTGCGCAGAAGGCCCCGGGCTGGGCGGGATGTGCCCACCTCACCTTCGTTGGGTGGCCTGAAAGTCTTCTGCCTCTTGCCCTTCTTGTCCCAGTAGAGGAGGACATCTGTAGCCCGGTGGGAGCAGAGATCGGGGGCAGGTCGCCCAGTGACCCCAGCCTCTGCCTCACCCCCGGGGGCTACCCTGCCCCCTCCTAGGCCCGACCACGGCTCCTAGGCCGCCCGGGAAGCTGGGCCTCCTCGCCTCTCTGCCAGGGCCGCAGGAGGCACCCCAGTCTCACCCCAATCCCAGCTCACCCCAGTCAGGGTCAATGAGCAGCTGGGCCACTTGGAAGGCCAGGACGCTGCCCGCGGGGATGCTGACCTTCTTCTTCCGGCTCCGGCGGTCCTGGCCTTGGCCCTGAGGGGCGGAGAGGGGCTCGGGACTGGGCTCTGGGTCATGGGCTGAGTAGGCTGGGTGCTGGTGGTTGGGGTCTGCCTGGGGACAGGCTGGCCTCCCCGACCCATGCCCAGTTCATGGCCCACGCCGCACACCTGGAAAGATAAGGCTCCAAGCAGCGCAAATTGCCCGGAGCCCTCGTGCTTCTGGGTCTGGCTGACCGTCACCTCCTCCTGCGTCTGCAGCACCTCTGTCACCACAAACACGTCGCTCTTGCAGTTGCGCAGCTGCCGCAGGACCATGTGCTCGGGCCGTCGCAGGCGCCTGTGGCAGGTGGTTGACCTGGAGGCGGGGGTGGGGGTGGGGTCCTGCCCTCCCCTGCTGTGGGCCACGCTGCTGGGGGGCTGCTGCGGCCCAGGAGCCCAGGAGCTCCGGGGGGCCTAGGCCCGGGATTCCTATCATTCCCTCCCTGTGGGCTCCCAACAGTGTTCCTGGGGGGTGGGCCGTGGTGGGGGGAGGCCCAAGACCCAGGAGTGCTCCGTGGACACCGGCAGACCCTGGAGATACCCACCCCCTCGGCCGCTGCTTATCTAGCGGCTCCTCCTCCCATTCGCTGCCCCTCCCTGGATTGAAATTTCAAAGCTCTACCCTGAACTACTGTTCCTCGTCACCCCGTCCCCGTGTCGGCTCTGCCGGGCCACGCCGGCCCTCAGGATGCCGTCGCCCATCACCTGGGCGGCCTCCTCCCCTTCTGCCGGACTTGGCGTGCCCCTGGGGCCTGTACTCCCACCACCCCGGCCACCGTGCTGACCCTTGGCCTTTCACGGCCACCTGGTGACTCCTGATGCCCCGGGCTGGTGACCCGGGGACTGCTTGGGGGCTCACCTCTCTCGCTTCATGGCGTCCCAGACGTTGGGGTCCACTTGCCGTGTGCACACTTTCATTGAGATCCTGAGGTACTCGGACACCGACGCCTTGACCGCGAGCCTCCCCTGTCCTGCGGCTTCCAGCTCCCCGCCGCCCAGTGCCTCCCCGTCCGTGCAGTCGAAGACGTGGATGGGCGTGCTTTCTTTCACATCTAGAGCCAGACCAGAGCTGAGGCCCCGTCCCCCCGTCGGCCACCGGCCCCGCCCGCGCAGAGGGTTGAAAAGTCCCTGTCGTTTGAAGGCAGAAAGCCCAGAGGCGTGGAGCGGGCAGCCGGCCGCCATCCCTCCCCTCCCAGCGGACGGGGTACCTGGCTCTGGGGCACCAGGTTCCAGAATGTCCCTGATGGACAGGTTGATGCTCGTGTAGCGGGCTTTCTGGAACCAGGACATTGGGAACTTCCTGCGCAACAAGCAGTAGGGCTGGAAGCCGGCGGAGCTCTGCAGGCTGTCCACGGGGGTCAGCTTGCCGCCGTGGTCCAGCTCCCGGACCACCCTCTTGATCACGCCCTCGAAGGTAGATGCCATGGCTCCTGAGGAGGACAGATGGGCCAGCCGTGTTGCCCTCAGCGCCAGAAGAGTGGGAGATGGGGGCACCAGTCGCTGCTTGGATGCCTCCACGGGCAGAACGCTCCACTCCCGCTCACCGCTCAGTGTCTGCCCCGTCACCCCTCGCAGCCTCGCTGGGGGCTGGTGGGCGCCTCTAGGCTGGGATGGGGTTCACAGCCCTCTGTGGGGCTCAGGCCACCCGCGTCTTCCGTACTGTGGCCAGAGTGCCCACAGGAAGCCCCGGAGAGCCCGGGACTCTTCGTGCTTGCTGGGCAGGGGGGCAGGGGAGGGCAGAGGTCTCAGGGTGCCCCCCAGCCCCACGCTCTCGCTGCTGCACCGGCCATCTCCCTGGGTGAGGCGTTCAGAAGGCAGGAGAAACAGCAGGGACCACCAAGCTTCTGGGGACTGGGCAAGGGGCCCACAGCAAGGTTCTGTCCCAGCGTCCCCAGCTTCCAGGAATGCCCTCTAAGGCTCTTCCTGTGCCCAGAGTTCCATGAGCCCCCAACCCGAGGCTGAGGCTTCAGGGACCAGAGCCCAAAGCAGGCCTGACCCAGGATACAGGAGGCCTGGGCCCAGGCAGAACAGCCAGCCTTTCCCAACCACTCCCGCCAGCCGGAGACCTTTGAGCCTTGGTGCTGGTCTGGATTCGGAGTGGGCCACGGGGTACCTGGAAGGCCGCCCCCTGCAGTCGAACCCAAACCCAGACGGGCTTCCCAGAGGCCTCGGGCTTCCCTAAGCTGGTCTGGGAGGGTGCTGGGACCACGTGGTCCCCCAAAAGGGGCCAGCATCGCCCCCACTCAGCGTGAGCTCCCCCTCACCAGGCAGTGGGGATCGGCACTGGGTGTGGGCTTCAGCTCACTGCGACGGTCACCCCAGGTTCCGGGCCCACGACGGGAAGCAAGTCCGCCCTGCAGTCCCGAGCTGGGAAGTGTCCAGGAAAGTGCACGGCTGCAGGAGCCCAGATCCAAAAGTGAAACTTGAGTCTAGTGACGTGACCGGCTGGCCCTCCCAGAAACGCCCCAGCCAGTGCACCCCGTGGGGCCCCACCAGCGGCCCCAGTGCCCTCGCCTCCCCCTCCAGCAGGAGGTACTTCCTGCGGCTTCCTTCTTACATCTGAAGGAGCAGACGGCCGGCAAGTGCCGCGGACATGTTTGCATCCACACCCAGATGGGAGCCGCCAGCCCGGCCACGCCATGAGGCCACTCCACACCCGCCGGCCGCTGTCACAGACCCCATAGTGCGGGGGGTGGGGGGCGGGGGCAGAGGGACCGGGGCCCCCGCAGGGGCCACAGACAACCACACTCAGCCTCGCCCTCTCCTCTCCTACGTGGGTTCAACAGAAATGAGAGCGTCTGTTCACGCACAAGCCTGCCGCGAAACACCAAAACGTAGAAACAACGCAGAGGTGCATCCGCTGAGGAAAGGGCACGGGACCTCCGTCCAGGGGAAGACCCAGGAGGGAAGGAAGGACATGCTGATGGCCCATGACACGGATGAGCCTCAAACACAGGCACAAGCTCTAGAGACAGAGTAGATGAGAGGTCACCAGGTTGGGGGGTCGGGGAGTGACGGCTGACACGTACACGGTTTCTTTCTTTCTTTCTTTTTTTTTTTTTTTTTAAGATTTTATTTATTTATTTGACAGAGATCACAAGTAGGCAGAGAGGCAGGCAGAGAGAGAGGAGGAAGCAGGCTCCCTGCCGAGGAGAGAGCCCCCATGCGGGGCTCGATCCCAGGACCCTGAGATCATGACCTGAGCTGAAGGCAGAGGCTTAACCCACGGAGCCCCCCAGGCGCCCCAGGTACGCGGTTTCTTTCGAGGCGACAAATGTGCTGCTGTCAGTGGTCCTGCTGGTTTCCTGACTCTGTATAGGCTGAAGCCCACGGAGTTCTCCCCTTTACATGGGGACGTGTATGGCATGTGCGCTTCGTCGGTAAAGCTGTCATGGGAAAGTCTGGACTCAGGTTTGAGCCGGCAGGTGAGTCAGCAGCTCCTCGGTGATCCTGCTGTGTGAGCTGAGCTGAATCACGGCCCGTGCAGGACGGCGCGAGCCGCACAGGCTTCCTTCTCCGCCTCCTCCAGCACCACTTCCCGCCCCGCTGCTACCCTGTGACACCCTGGAGGCCTCGCCGGGGTCCCTCGCGGTGGCCGAGACTCCCTGGGGGCTCAGCACGTTTGTTCACTCGGTGGGTGGGCACGCGGACCCATAGCCATCCCGGGGCAGGGCGTCCGAGGCCCCGAGGCAGCTCCACTCCCCACGCCCGGGGCTCGGGGGCAGGGACCTCCCGCTCCGCTTGCTGTGCAGCCCCCGGCTCCAGTCCAGCCGCCCGCGCCGCTGGCTGGCGTGAAAAGCGCGTCCTTGCTGGTGGGGAGGCTCCGAGAGCCCGAGGAGGGCTAGGAGCGTGTGCGTGTGTGTAGTGCGCACACGCATGCCGGTGTTCACATGCGTTCGTGTTCACACGTGTCCGTTGCATGTGCTGCTTATGCATGCACACGTGTGTGTCTTTAAGAAAGATTTTATTTATTTGAGAGAATGAGAGCGCGTGAGCATGAGAGGGGAGGTCAGAGGGAGCAGCAGAGCCCAATGGAGCTGGGAGCCTGACGCAGGAATCGATCCCAGGACTCCAGGATCCCGACCCGGGCTGCAGGCAGTCGCTCAGCCAACTGAGCCCCCCAGGTGCCCCACGTGTGTGCTTGTGCACGTGTTGCGTCTGTACACGCTTGTATGTGTTGTGCGCGATCTCGGGTTGGGGGCCGCAAGCCTACGCTGCACCCGGGGTTGCAGGTACCAGAAGGTTGTCCTGCCTGGTCCCTGCCTGGTCCCTGCACGCAGCCGCCTCTGGGGGACCGGGTCTCAGGCAGGGGTGCCAGGCAGGAGCCATCGGCGGGCAGGAGGGGCAGCACCTAGGCCACGTGGGCCACAGTGACCACGGAGGGTGGCCCGCGGTTCCCGCCTGCCTTGAGGCCGTTGCCTGGGGCTGCGACACCTCGGGCTGGGTGTGGGGGTGCGGTGGGGCGGGGGAGTCTGCTGCAGTTCCATGGCCCCGTTTCCAGTTTTCCAGCAGTAAGCAGAGTGAGAGGGACTTGCCAAGCCCAGCGCCTATCGCCCGGACGCCTGGACTCCTGACTCTTGACAGAGGTCAGCCTGACAGGACAGGAGTGAGCCTGCTGGGAAGAGGAGCTGGAGAGAAGGTGGGAGGTGCTGGCCCTCCGCCCTGTCCCCTCCCTGGTTCCCTTTCAAAGAGCAAAGGGGGCCACCAGGACGTTCTGAGGGCCAGGAGCTCTGGGGCGACCCTCTGTCCACCTCGAGCCCACCCTGTGTTATTCTGAGGCGGGTGGGGCTGCCCTGGGGGTCCACAGCCAGGGAGGACACACGTCTCTGAAGGCAAGCTGTGACCCCAGACTGAGGACCAGGGAGGGCATTTCCGTCTGGGCGCCCTGAAGTGGAGGAAACTTGCTGCACCCAGGGACTCTGCCTCCATCCGCCAGCTGGCAGGGGCTGGCAGGGGCTGGCGCAGGGCAGGTGGTGGCCGTCAGTGCAGACACTGCCATGCGGGTGCCCAGTCCCGGGCAAACACACAGGCCATTAAGATCCCAAAGATAACCCAGAGAGCTCTGGAGGGAGCCGCCCCATCACAGAGGAGATGGGACAGTGGCCTGAGGTAGCTGCATTCCAGGCTTGGAGGTGGTGGGCACCAGGGCAGGTGCCAGGGGCCCCAGGTTCTGCTGGGTCCGCGACAGGCAACCGTGCAGCCCATCACCCCCCAACCCCGTCCCATAAGGGGGAAGCAGCCCAGGACCAGCTCCACCCAGTGCTGACTCTGGCTCAGAGAGTCTGAGGGTCATGCTTTTGAGTGAGGGTTGGGTGTGGGGTACGATACCGCGGTGAAGCAGGCTCCCCGGGGTCCCGGAGGGCGGCTGTCTTCTGCAGTAATTTCCTGCTCCCTTCCCTCTGGGATGAAAGGCGAGGGGGCACCGGTGGTGGAGTGGTCCCAGCCCGCCAACCACCTGTTCCCACCTGAGGACTCCCAAGGGCATGCTTATCTAGAGGGAAGGAGTGGGCAGGGGCGTCCCCAAGGGGTGCGTGTGCAGGCTGGGTGGGCGGGAGGAGGAGGCAGATAAGGCAGGATGGACTAGAGATTTTGGGCAAATTCTGTGATTAAAGTGTGCTTGATATCTCATTCCCTTTAGACACGTGCTGCGGCCCGGTGGGGGGAGGTTAGGAGGGGCGCTCGCTGGCTTCAAGCTGGGAGTCAAGGCGGAAGTGGCCGCAGTGGGAAGAGCTCCGGAAGGAAACAGCCCGCCTGGGCTGCAGGGCGGAGAAAATCCGCCAAAGGAAAAGGGGAAGCTGTGTGTGGGAGAAGTTGGTGGTCACCAGGCGTTGGGGAGAACACAGCCCTGCGTGTACAGAGAAGTCCTCCTAATGGACTCCGGCACCTGCGCAGCCCCCTGGGAAGGAGCCCCTTGGGTTGGGGGGCCAAGGACCGGTGGAGGAAGGCTGCCTGGAGTGTGGGTAATCAGCAAGACCCAAGGAGTGTGGGGGACATGGCCAGCCAGCAGGCAGCTCAGGATGTGCCAGACGGGGAGGACCAGAGATGAGGTCTGGAAGATGCAAGTGACCTGGAAGACGGCTGTTGCGGGAACAGAGTGTGCTGAGTCTTGACAGGGGGGCGGGGCCGGGCTCACCGTGAAGGGCTATAAACAGGCCAAGGGTTTCTGCTGGTGTTCATAAGGAACGGGTCATTTGAGGGGAGTTCCTAAAAATGAAACTACTCAAAAAAGTACTCAGGGTCTTGGCACACATTGCAAATTCCCCTTCAGAAAAGGCTCTGCCGATGTCCGGAGTTAAGTGGTGTGAGCTTCCGCGTCCCTCCCCGGGGCAGACACTGAAGGCAGGTTGTTCCCGTGTCGCCCATCTGAGGGGCGTCAGGGAGGTGTGACTGTGCCTGCTAAGACCAGTATGAGTAAGTCGGCTGTAACTGATCTCCAAACCGCGCATCCTCTCTGCCACCCCAGGTCTGGACAGAACAGGCTCAGGGATAGACCACGAGTCTCAGTGTGTGAGGGGAAAAAAGTACCCCAAACCTCAGCGGTGTAAACAACATCTGTTCCTCACTCATAAATGTGTGAGTCGTCCTAAATTATGCCATCTGGGCTGGAGACAGCTGAAGCGGGTCCTCTCTGCCTCAGGGGGTGCTGCCTGGGTTCACGGCTTTGGAGCTGGCTGGCTGATGGCTGTCGGGCGCCCAGTGGTGTTACTGGACACGTGCTGCCCACCCTGACTCGTTCGCAAGCCGGTGGCCGTCTGAGCCTCCAGAGAAGGAACACAGGGCAGGCCCACAGGAGAGCTTTTCAAGATCCCTCACGGGAAATTCCGTCTCAGCTGTTCTGAGAATCCCCTCCCCTGCCCTGAGTTCTGCCAAGGCCAAAGGCTCCTATGCCAGTCCTGTAAGTCATTCGGAGCCCGTCCACACACCTGCCCCCTAGGGTGCCTCAGGCTGCTTGTGGCTTGGGGGGGGGGGCATGGACCCTGTAGTTAGGGTTCAGCCAGGACAGTGCAGTAGCCTATGGGGAGGTACGGCAGAGGATGGACGGGACCGAAAGGATACAGGAAGCAAAGATGGCTCCAGATAGACTTCGCCTCTCCGCAGAGACACGTGGGTCGGGAGGGTGCCTGGCGCTGACCCGAGAGGCGGCCCCTGGGCGGGCCTGCAGCCGTCCCTGCTGGCCGTGTTGCACTCGCAAACGCGGCAGGAACGATGAGTTTCCACGGAGACCTTCACGGACCTGTGTCACGCCGGCGCAGGGCTAATGTCCGCCATGGTGCCCGCCGCGGGTGCGATCGAGGCTGTTCCTCCCGTTTTTATTACTTGTGCGGTAACTGTTTCCTAGCAAGTTCCCCGCTTCTTGCCGCCTTCATGCCCGTGTGTCCGCGCCGCCTGAGGACTTTCCTGGGACACCGGCTGCCGTGCGGGTCTGCGGCAGACGCGTGTTTCACTCGGTGGCGCCAAAAGTCACGACGTCTCAGCTGCCCCGCGACGACCCTGCAGGCTCCAAACCGGGGTCAGTGCGAACGTCCGGCACCGCAGCCATCAGCACCTCCGTCCGCGAGTCTCGGCAGGACAGAAGCCCTCAGCGGGCGCGCGCTGTCCATCCCCGTCCCACGCGCCCAACCCCGTCCCCCCCGCGGCCGCCCCGTCTCAGGCGCCCGGCGGCCGACGAGCGTGCGAACGTCTGTTCCACACGTGTCCCCACCGACAACAGAAATCTCCCTGCTTGGCAGAGGTTCCCGACCCCGGGGCTCCTCGTTCTCGTCTTCTTCTTCCGCCCGGGCCCGCGGAGCGGCGTTAGCAGCGCCCCCGGGCTGCCCTCGCAGCCGCCCCAGAGCCCCACCCTCCGCGGCTCGCCGTCTAGAAACAGCCACCGCCTCCCGGGGGACCAGGCCCGTGCGACCGTCGCCCCGCCCCCGGCGCGCTGGCGCCACTTGCCGGCGCTCCCTTCTGACGTCGTCCGGCTCCTAGCTCGGCGCGCGCCGGGCCCCGCCTTTCCGCGGGCGTTGCCAGGGCGACGGCGCGTCCCTCGCGGCCCCGCCAACGCCCGGGCCTGGCTGCAGTGCGCAGTCTCGGCGCTTCGGCGGCCCCGCCCCGCCCCCCGCGGTCCGGCCCCGCCCCGCCCCCCCCGGTCCGGCCCCGCCCCGCCCGCGGGGGCGGGGGAAGCAGTCGCGCCGCGATGACGTCGCGGGGGCCTGGCCGGGCGTCGCGGACTCCCGAGATGGAGGAAAAGGAGCAATTACGGCGACAAATCCGTCTCCTGCAGGGTGGGTCGGGCCGGGCCCGGGTCGCGAGTCCTTCTCTTTCCCGGCACCTCACGGCGGGCCCCTGCCGGCCTCCCCGAAGCGGGTCGCCCTCCGCCTGCGGTCTCGACGGCCCGGCCGGGTCGGGTATTGAGGGCGGTAGGGGACCTGGACGGGCATCCGGGCCGGCCGGGGTCAGCCCCTTTCCCGGGCTTCGCCCGACGGCTAGTGCGGGCCTTTCAGGCGCTGCGGTGGGTGGCGGTGGGGCCGTCGCTTAGTAACCGACCGGAGGCGCCCCCCCCCGCGGGCCGGCGCCCTCTCGCTCTCGAGGCCACACAGTGGGGCGGGAGGCTCGTCCTCGGGGCGGCGGGCGGAACCCCGGACGTCTCGTCCGGCTGCTGCCTTCCTCACAGCACACTTCGCGGCCCGACTCCTCGGCCTCAGGTTCGCAGCTCTCCCGTCTTGAGACCCGACGTGCGGTTCTGTCCTTGAAAAATTTCCCGTTCAAAGTTACCCCCTACTGGGAAGACGTAAGGAGCGGGAGAGCGTGCAGGGGGACGGTGGGCGGGAGGAGACTTCTGGGGCTCCTGTCCTGCCTGCGCCGGGGTGTCCCCGGGTCAGGGCACGGCTGGCTTTGGGCCTGGGGACAGGACTTGTGCGGGCGAGTGTGTAACTGGGGGCCAGCTCGGGTTCGTTGGTGGAGTTCTAAGCCCCTGGGCCGCTCCCTCCTGCGCCAGCCAGGACGACTGTCCAGGGGCTTCCTTGGAAGGTCTGTGTGGTGGTGGCGGCCCACTGCTGCGGCCCTTCTCCCCTCAGAGGACGACAGTGTGACACTCTTGTCAACCGTGGACGCTCACAGGTGTCCGCTGCCTCGTGCTCGTTGTCCTGTGTGCCCGGCAGGGAGACTGTTAAGGTGCGCTCCTGGCCGCGTTCCTCCTGTGGGCCCCCAGAGGGCTGCCGGGGCTGACGGGCTCCCTTGCTGGGGCATTCAGCACGGGACCCTGCCGGTCTCTTCACACCGAGCGACACGTCCCCTCGAAAGATTGTGGAACCAGGATAGTGATACTCCTGGCAACTTAGGGGTGTCGTGCTGCAGGGACAGACAACCAGAGGGCTGAAGTTGAGCCGGTGGGAGAAGGTTCTCGGGATCGGTGGGCCGAGGGAATGTCCACGGTCTCAGGCTCCCGGGGCCGCCTCGCCCGTGCTGCGGCCTGGCGGCGGCTCAGGAGTCAGGTGGGGTCCGTGGGGCGTTTTGCGGATGCGCTTCCGGGGGGACTGTCCTTGAATTTACGTTCACCCTGTGGCTAACGGGGCCTCTGGTTCTGCCTCCTCAGGTCTGATCGATGACTACAAAAACCTCCATGGTGGCGGCTCTGCCCCGGGCGCCTCAGCCGCTTCCCGGTGGCAACCACCTGCTTATGGCAGCAGCCGGGCCTTCAGTGCCGGCTGCCCTCGCCCAGGCCGGAGGGGTTTCTCTCCGAACCGTGGGCCCGCCTGGCGCAAGAAATACTCCCTTGTGAATCGGCCCCCAGCGTCCTCGGACCGGCCTGGTGACGGGGCTGTGCAGCCGCCCCTCAGGGCTGGGGACAGCCAGGGTCCCGACCCCCAGCAGTATGTCCTGGAGAGGCAGGTGCAGCTGAGTTCGGATCAGAACATGGTCATCAAAATCAAACCGCCATCAAAACCGGGTTCGGCTAATGCTGTGGGTGTCCCTCGGGGCTCCTTGGAAGAATTTGAGGGCCCTCCCTGGAGCAACCACAGGCCTCAGGAAGGGGAGGGCGAGCCCCCGGGTGCACAGCGTCAACCCCCAAAGCCAGGAAGAGTCAAGGGGAGCTGCGGTGCCGAGGACCCCCTGCCGGTCTGCCAGAAGGAGCCTGGCAAGCCTCGGGTGGTGAAGTCTGCAGGCAGCATGAGTGACAGCCCCTCGGAGCCCCGGCGCACGGTCAGTGAGAGCGCAGTTGCCGTCAAGGCCCGCTTCCCATCCTCCACCCTGCCCCACCGCGGCGGCGTGGCTGTGGGCCGGAAGCTGGGCTCACACTCTGTGTCCAGCTGTGTCGCACACCTCCTTGGAGACGGGAGAGTGAGTGCCGGCCACGCAGATCAGCCGGCTTCCTCTGACACGGGGCCCGGCCCAGCTAGACCAGCTTCTGGACCCAGGCAGGCCTCGCTGCCCGTGCCCTGCCGCACCAAGTTCCGGAAGAACAACTACAAGTGGGTGGCTGCGTCAGCAAAGAGCGCCCGGGCCCCTCGGAGGGCCCTCAGCCCCAGAGCGGCCTCAGAGCTCGTGTGCAAGGCCCCCTGTGGCACAGCAGCACAGGAGAAGCCACAGCTCAGAGCCGATCCGGATGCCAAGCCCAGGAGGTCGGCAGCGTCCTCCACGGCCGGGGCCTCCCCCAGCAAGTACAAGTGGAAAGCATCCAGCCCCTCGGCCTCCTCGTCCTCCTCCTTCCGTTGGCAGTCGGAAGCTGGCAGCAAGGACCACGCCTCCCAGCTCTCTCCGGTCCCGTCTCAGTCCCCACCAGGGGACAGAGCAGCTGTGGGCCCCAGCAGTTTGAAGCCCCCCTTCGGTGAGACCCCGCTCTCGGCTTACAAAGTGAGGAGCCGCACCAAGATCGTCCGGAGGCGGGCCGGTGCCAGGTGGGTGCCCTGCTGCCACCCCAGGCCCCATGCGGGCAGGCCCGGGCCTCAAGCACTCCCTGCTTGGTGTGCAGAACCCCTGGGACAGCCCACCTGCGGGGGCGTGGGAGGAGGAGAAGCATCACTGGCCACGGGGTCGGGCCGGGGCGTGTGTGGTGGCGTTCTCGTGCCCAGGACCAGCGAGGCTGGGGTTACTGCTCTCCCTCATAGCTCAGTAGCGGGGGCCCAGCCGGCGAGGACGGGTGGAGGCGGGTGCCGACACGCCCAGCCTCTCTCCTGGTGAGAGACCGGAGGCTGCTGGCGCAGCTTTTAAAGCTCGGGGTCCACGGGGTTTGTGGGTGATGGCTTTCCATCCAGCCCAGACCCAGGGTGCACCAGGGAGGAAGTCTGTCCCCTTGGTGGCAGCCAAGTGGCCAGGTGAGTTCCTGTCTCACCGAATAGGTGTCACTTCCCTGGCCCTCCAGCCTTAAGGACTGTGAGGAGGCTGAGCAGTGGCGCTGGGGCTGGGGTTCAGGGCTGGGGCCCGGGGCTGGGGCCTGGGGCTGGGGCCGGGGCTGGGGTCGGGGCTGGGGCCCGGGGCTGGGGCTGGGGCCGGGGCTGGGGCCCGGGGCTGGGGCGGGGGCTGGGGCCCGGGGCTGGGGCCTGGGGCTGGGGCTGGGGCTGGGGCCGGGGCTGGGGTCAGGGCTGGGCCCGGGGCTTAGTCCTGCAGCTGTTCACTTCGAGGGCAGAGTTGCTCTCGCTGGGAGTCCGGCTCTGGAGGTCCTTCTTGCCGTGTGACCTTGGTCTTGGCCCTGCTCTCCCAGACAGGTGCCAGGTTACTTGGGCTCCCCCGCCTTTGCTGGATGGCGGCCCACCTGCGTTTCAGCTGGTGTGGAAGGGGGAGCCGTGGGAAGCAGCCCTTTCTGCCAAGATGGGGAGAGGCCGGGGCAGCTCTTCCTCCTCTGTGGCTCCCTGGGGCCTCCCCCAGCCCCACTGGAGAGTTCATCTGGCCTGGGGAGCCCGGGGAGACCTGGAGCACATGCGCCAGGTGGGGGTCAAGGGTTGGGGCCACCCTCCCTCTGCCCCGGCTCCAGGCTCTGTAGGGGAGGAGCAGGGCGGCAGCTCTCAGACGGCTGCATTCGGTGGAAGGCTGGTTCCCGCAGGGGCGGGCTGCCTCCCGGGCTGGCTTCCTGGCGCCGGGGTCTGGGTGGGCCAGGGGGTGGGAGGACGGCCTTAGTGGGGGCGCCCATTGGGAGTTGCCTGCTTTTTGTCTCTGCAGCCTTCCCGGGGACAAGAAAAGCAGCCCCCCACCTGCCGCCACTGCCAAGAGCCAGTTCAGCCTGCGGCGGAGGCAGGCCCTCCGGGGCAAGAGCAGCCCCGTGCTGAGGAGGACCCCCAGCAAGGGGCTGATGCAGGTCACCAGGCACCGGCTGTGCTGCCCGCCTCCAGGCCGGGCCCACCTCCCCGGCAAGGAAGGTACGACCGGGAGGAGGGGTTCTGGAAGGCTCGCCCTTGCTGCCCAGTCTGTGAGCCTCGCCTCTCCCTCCGTCTGCGCTGGCTCTGCTGGCCCGTCAGGCACCACCGGCAGCGCCCAAGGTCAGCGCTCCAGCCCGAGAACTCGCGGCCCGCTGGGCAGGGGGCAGCTCGGGCTGGAGAGCAGAGGGGAAGGCCTGGGCCGCTGTATCCTGCACTCTCGGCGGGGGAGGTACGTCTGGGCAGGTGTGTGGTGGCCTTTTTAGCAGGTCTCTTTGGTAGACCTCGACACGTTCCTCTTGGTGGAAGGAGCCAGAAAGCGGGTGAGGGGGGCAGCCTCACCGGCCTGCAGGGGGAGGAGGGGTGGGGAATGCCCGGGCTCCCCTATCCTGGGCCTCTGCCGCCTGTCCTGGGCCGACCGGCCTACCCTCCTCTCCCTGTTGGTTGCTGCCTCTTCCCTGGGAACCCTGAGCCGGCCTGGGAGGAGTCCGCGTTGCCCCCTTCCTGAGTTGCTGGTGTTTAGTGAAGCGTCAAGGGCAGGGGGACCTTGTGGGTTGTGGTCCCCCCCCTGGAGCGGCGATGGCAGCACACTGGGGGAGCTGGCACGCCTCGGTGGTCTCGGGATCAGGAAGGGGGGGATCACCCGTGACGCTGTGTCCTGGAGAGCCTGGGCTGCTATGGGTGGACCGTGTCCTGTGGTAGCCCTGTTTTCTCCCCTTTGAGCGTCTGGCGGATGCGTGGCGGTGGCTCCCTAGGCCGGTGCACATGGAGTCTGGAGGTGATGGGGTTTTCCCTGGCACTTGCAACCTGATGGCTGTTCCGTGCCGGGTGTCTGGGGAGCCCCTGGAGGGGCCATCGGGGCTTCGGACTCCGCTCCGGGAGGAGGCGGTGCCTGGGCCGAGCCGAGCGCCTGAGTGGGAGCCGGTGGCAGGAGGGCGGGGCACAGGGGCCACGGGAGGGTGAGGAAGTGAGGGTGAAGGTTGCTGGTCCCCCGCCTGACTTTTGGCCTCTGCAGCAAGTGCGGACCCCATCCCGGGTGGATGGAGCAAAGGGAGCCCCACGGCGTTCCTGGTGGCCACGGCGAGGGGGCTGCATTGAGTCTCTGGCTACGGAGCTGACGGGGAGCCGGCAGAAGGCCGTGGAGGGACCGATGGCCAGGCTGTCGTGGGACAGACGGAGGAGGACGGGTTGAGAGCACCCTTGCTTTGGGAGGCTGGCAGCGGGTGGCTGCGCGCCCGGGGAGGTTGGGGCCACCGGGAGAGAGATCAGAAGTGGGGCCCGGGGGCGTCCGGGCCTGTGCAGGGGTTCACGGCTCCACCAGCTCCTGTGTCTCAGGGGGCAGAGGGGTCGAGTGAGTGGAGAAGGTGCCGACAGGGATCTGTCCCCACAGAGGAGCCGTCGCATGGGGACAACCACTTGCTGGCGGTGATGGGCCTCAGGCCTGGCTGTGGCAGGTGGTGTATCCACGGGCCCCTTTGTATCCTGCTCCAGGTGCGGGGGCTCCAGGGGGCACGGGGCTCTCCTGAGACCTACGTCCAAGCCCACGGGGCCCCGAGGCATTTCCGCCTTGACTTGGCGTAGGGAGAGTGGGTCAGGGCAGACGGAGACGGGTGGCTAAGCCGGATGCCCCGAGATGGTGGTATTTCAGTGAGATTTGAGTTACAGGGGTGTGCTGTGAGGATATGGTGCAAGGACGTGTGTGAGGATGTGTGCGAGGCGGCTTGGGGAAGGAGTGTCCCAGGCGGAGGCTGCTTGCCTGGGGGCCGGGGGGCTCCGGAGCACAGGATTCCCAGAGGACCACCGGGCAGCTGCTGGGCACGGAAGCAAGTGCTTGTAGAGCAGGTGCTGAGCTGGGCGCTGAGGGAGGCAGGGTTACCTCAGATCGGTCCCTGCCAGGGACTCCCGGTCCTGATGCAGGGGTGGCACCGAGGGGCTGGCGGGGCGTCCCAGATGGGCGTCCCACTTGGCCCATGCTCTTGGTGTTGCCGCCCTCCAGGAGTTGAGCTGAGCTGGCCTTGACTGTGGCCTGACCAGGTGTGTCCTGTCCCTGCCCCCAGGGAACCTGGTTTGGGGACAGACAGGCCTGACCGCGGCGGTCCCCTGTGGCAGGCAGCCCTGAGGAAGGAGCGCCGTTCGGTTGGAGAAATTTTGTGCTGACGGCCTGCCGCTGAGGCCTCCTTTCCAGAAGGGGCAACGCATGGACAGGCCCCGGGACCCTCCGGGCACAGCTGCGCTTTCCCGCCGCGAGGCGGGACTGCTGTGCTCCTGCCCGCTGTGCTGGGGGCTGCTGGAGGCCCGGCTCGAGGCAGGAGCTGCTGGCTACGGGCCACTGGGGAGAGCAGGACCCTGGCCACATGGGGGCCGGCACCCTCACATGGGGACACAGGTCACAGTGCTCTAGGGCCCTCGCTGGCAGCCAGGTGGATGACGGCCCAGAGAGTTAAGGGGCCAGTGGGGCTGCTGCACCTGCAGATTAAGGGGGGGCCGCGGAAGGCGGTGTGCGTCCGGCCCACTTGCTGTGTACCGTGCGCCTTGGGCCTGGGGTGACGGGCTCTCGCAGGGCCCGGAGCAGTCCGGCTGCGGCACCGTGCAGAGGCTGCCTCCTGCTGGGGCGGAGGGCGGCAGGGCGGTTGCTGCTGAGTGGCGGGAGTCCCTGCCTGCGTACTTCTCTGGACTAGGAGGTGAGCGGCTGAGCTTGGGGTTATGGAGGGATGTGACAGCTGCGGCACAGGCGCCCCTGGGAGCAGAGAGGGTGGGGAGAGGCCTGTGGGGGGAAGGGCTTGGAGGAGGCTGCCTCTCACTCATCTGCTTCCCCATCCCCTCCATCCGTCCATCCACCCGTCCGTCCACCCTCCACCCCTCAGTGTGCATCTGCCCGCCTGTGTACCCCGTACTTGTTCCCCATCTGTTGGCCCCTCGTCTGTCTCTCGCCGTCTGTCCTCCACCTACCACCGTCCATCCCCCGTCACTCTCCGTTCATTTGTCCCCTGCCCGCCCTCTGTTCTGCTGTCCAGCCAGCAGGCAGGCGAGGAGCGGCCGTGGTGCAGCGAGGTGGGCCGCCCCGCGGGTCGTGCGCCTGCGGGGCCACATTGCAGTGTCAGGACAGCTACTCCGGTCCTCATAAACAAGCCGCGGTGCTCCTGGGTGGGGGGGGGCGATGTGCTCTGAGGAAAGAAAACGGGTCACATAGTGGAGAGCTGTGCGGGGGGCAGGCTGCTTTAGGCAGGCTGTTGGCGTCCGAGGAGATGACCGCCAAATGGCGGCCTGCGGGGGTGGGGAAGAGTGGACAGCACGCCAGCCCGCCACTGAGGTGCTCAGGTGGGACGCGCTCTGCCACGTGGCAGGAGCAGAGGGAGGTCCTCTGTGGCAGGCCCGGGGCTGGGGGCTGAAGCCAGAGGGAGGACAGGCCTGGACAAGGCAGGGGGCCAGGAAGAGCCTTAGGCAAGGTCTTGAATGCTGGGCCAGGGAGCGGGGTCCTCATTCTCAGAAGTGGCCGGGGACCCCGTGGCCGATGTTGTGCGGGAACGCTGGGACGCTGGGTGGCAGGTGCATCGCAGCATGCTGGGACGCTGGGCAGGAGGCTCCAGACACACTAGCCTGAGAGCCCGGGACTGGCGGAGGCGGCTGTGGCAGGGCCGGGAGCGAGGACGAGTGTTCGCTGGGCTGAGGGCGGCTACGGAGTGGGCGGCCGGCTCCCCCAAGCGGCTCCTTCGCAGGGCCCACCGGCTTCCCTCCCCGCCTTCCTCCTCTCCCTGCTCCACCTTCCGGCCCCCAGGCTCTGGGCTGGAGCCTCCTGGGCAGACCCCAGCCAGCTGCCGGCGGCTTTCGGCTGGTTCTGTGGACATTTATGGTGCAGACCCAGGCCTCCGGGGCTCCGGGCCGGCGGGGGGTGCCTCCCCGCGGTAGACTGGCTGCTTCGAGGCTTCTCTTCCCCGTTTCCTCTGACAGATCATTGGTCCAGGTCCTGGGGCTTGAAGGACTTCCGTGAAAGCCGTATAGGGGAGGGACCCAACCCCCAGTGGGCTCCTGCCTGGCCGAGGGTGGGAGGGGGAGGGGCAGGGCCCGCCCTCAGCCCCGCCGCCAGTGGCCAGCAGAGGGCGCACTCGCCCCTCTTTATTCCTCAGCCCACCTCTTTCTGGTAATTGATTGCCTAATTTCCTCTTTATGTGAAAGAAAGCAGATATCAAGTAATTTGCGGCAATAACCTGCTAATGCTGGGCCGGTATCGAAACTCCCCTGTTCATTTCAAGTGGCAGATAAAACACTAATACATAATTATCCTTGCAAATTGGATTGTTTTAAATAACCAAAAGGCTGTGGCCAGGAGAGAGCGATCCCATCTCCCTGGAGCTCCTGTTCCCGTGTAATTGCCGCGTTCAATCAATTTCCCTGGCGTTAGAAATTCCATCACAATCAACATTAAGCTTTATTCATTGTGATGGCTAAGAGCCGGGCCATTTCTCCTCTTTTTCTTAACTGGCAAAATTAATCAGGGAAAAGATTTTAAACATTTACCCGTGCGAAAGAGGTCAGCTCTGCCACTATATTGCTCAGCAGATAAGGGGGCTAATAAAAAGAAAATTGAATTACTAATGATCACCAGGAACAGAGTATATAAAACCTGGCAATCGCCGGTTCAGGAAAAGGGAGAATCAATTTTCTTGGGACAAGGTGCGCTCATTTTTTATTTTGGCGCATATTATCAGCAATTTAATCTGAGAGCGCGTAAACAGGAGGAAACAGTTAGGGAATAATGAGCCCGGAGGTGCAAAGTGCCGCAGGATATATGCTGTACACAATTTATTTGGCACAACAGATAATCGCTTTAATTGAATTCAAAACTGCATTGTTCAGCAGCCGGGTGGCCGCTGGTGCCTTGTGCCTGGGGACTGAGCGTTATGAAGCTCCGGCCTCACTCCTCCTGCTTCCCCTCCTCTGCCTCCTCTCCCCAGCTCCCCTGCCCTGAGACCTTCCTGCCCACTCCAACCAGAGTCAGACTTTGGCTGGGGGGGGGTAGGGCAGGTGGTCACTTGGGGACACTATGTGACCCCCCCCCCCGCCTCCTGTCTCTGCCTCTAGCCGTCCAACCTTCACTTTGCTCCTGGTGGTGAGTCTCTTGGCGGCAGGGGCGAATCAAGAGATGATACCCGAGAAAGGGCCTCAGAGAGCTTTGTTTGCTGAGGGCTGGTGGGGTCTACCACATTGTGGCTGCATAGAGACCCTGCTCGATCTGTCTCAGGGCCGACAGACGCTGGAGAAAGCGCAGAGAAGCTTTTCATAGACCTCAGAACTGGTTTCCAATTCGCCACCATGTCGTTGTGGCAGTTAGTGGTCCCAGCTCGTGTTGACAGCGTATGCGGCTCCCGTTGACTCTCGCTCCATGCAGGGCCCAGGGCCGGGGCTCGGGCCACCCTGAGGTGGCAGCCTTCCTGTACGCAGAGTGGGTGCTGACCCGCGCATGTGTACCCGTGTCCCAGGCTGGGGGGCTCCACGGCGGCCATGGGCTATGGGCTTCCTACCTGCCACCTGGACGTGGTGACCTTTGTGTGCCGAGGAGAAGCCGTGGTTGGATGGGCATGTGTCACCTCCCAGACGTCACTTGGGTGGGAGAGCCCCTCTGGCTCACCTGCCCGGGACAGTGGCAGCCCGCCCTCCTCCCCTCCCCTGCCTCATCTTGAGCCTGGGGGCTGGCCTAGCGTCCCCGAGACGGCACAGATGAGCGGCTGGTGCAGTGGCTGAGAGTGGGGGTCTAGGAGGTTGCTCGGGTGGGACCGCGGGAAGAGCCCACTTATCACGGTGGCCTTGGGCAGACCTGGGGGTGGCTAAGTCTTCACTCGAGCCAGGCCTTGTGCTGCCACTTGGCTTCTGGATGAGAGCTTGCTGCCCATCGCTTAGGCCACCATACTGGCCATGTAGCCCGGCGAGGCTGCCCTCCCCTCTGTGGCGTGTCCCCTTGGCCTAGGCCACTGGCAGAAAAGGCGGCTGTGCTCTTGGGCCTTGTGTGGGTCTCACCGGGTCTTCACTGTGTGGTCCCAGGGGCAGTCCCCTGGTGGTGGTATGTAGCAAGAGGCTCCTTTGGGGGGTCGCCCAGTGTTGGGGGGCCCCTGCCACTCCAGCCAGAAGTGGGACACCTGAGGGAGGCCTGGGGGCTCTGTAGGTGAAGTGCCGGACTCTTGGTTTCGGCTCAGGTCGCAATCTTGGGGTCGTAGGGTGCAGCTCCGCCCTTGGACTTTGCACTCAGCACGGAGTCTGCTTGATCCTCTCCCTCTGCTTCTCCGTCAGCGTCTGCGCGCGCGTGCTGTCTTTCTCCTCTTCAGGCTAAATAAGTCTTTGTTATCTTAAGATTTTATTTTTGTAGAGAGAGTAAAGGAAATGTGAGCAGGGGTGAGGAGCAGAGGGCGAGGGAGAAGCAGGCTCCCCGCTGAGCAGGGAGCCTTCACGGGGCTCCTCCCAGGACCCCGAGATCGTGACCCGAGCCGAAGGCAGACGCTTCACCCACTGAGCCGCCCAGGCGCCCCTAAATAAAATCTTTAAGGGAAAGACGGGGGACACCCATTCCCTGTGTCCCAAGTTTCTCCAAGGAAGTACTCAGGGACCTTCTCCCCATGTGAGCTCCCCTTGGACCCCCCACCTCCCTCCTGTACCTGGGTCCCTCCCCAGGCCACTTGGCTGGCTGTTGGACCTCCCCCAGCCCCAGAGCGGAGCCCCACAGTGCTTGCTCTGCGGGGGGTTTCCCCATCCCCTCACCCATCCCCGGGCTGTCTCGCTCCTTGTCCACCTGCTCCTGGCTCCTTAGGCCGGTCTCCTGGCGCGCGGTCCTGGGGCTTGAAGGGCCCACGTTGGGGCTGTCCCCTTGTTTCTGGAGAGGTCAGAGCAGGCCCACCCTCGAATCCTGGGCGTTGACGCCCAGCGCAGGGACGTTGGTGGGGTTCTTGCTGGGCAGGTGTCCGCACGGGGCTTGGGCTGCCCCTGCTGCCGGCTCTGTCCTCTAGCTGCCCCTCGAGCAGCTGCTGGCGGGGGGGGGGCGGGGTTCAGGCCGCAGCGCTGCAGCGTCGGTCTCGGGAGGCAGCCCCGGTCTCGGGAGGCAGCCCCAGAACCCGCTGCTTGGCGGGGGCTCATGGGAGGTCTGCACTGGCCTCAAGGCCCCAGGCAGGGGGGGTGCCGAGAGGAACAGAGCAGAGCCTCAGGCCTTGTCCTGGGCCTCTGCTGGAGGGAGGCCCATCCTCACCCCAGGCTCTTGCAGGGCACTCTTGGCTGGCTGGGGGGTGGGGGGTGCGGCTTGGAGTCGCTGCACCCCTGGGCTGGACCCTCTGCGCAGGTGGCCTCCCTGGGGGCTGCTGACCGTCATGGAGTGCGGGCTGTGCACTGTTGCGTGACTCCAGTGCACGGTGCCCGGGGAGTCCAGAAACCTGCTGGTGAGGCGCATCACTGCCTGCCCAGGGCCAGCCTCTGCGGCATGACGCAGGGCTGGTCTCGGGACCTTCCTGCGCTGGCTGGCTGTCCTCTGCTGAGTTTGCCCCAGGCTACTGGTTGTAGCCTCGTGGGTGAGCGGGAGACTTGCAGGGGACACCAGGGACGCCTCCCTTGGAACCCAAGTTGCGGGCAGGGGTGTACGGTAATTCTGGCCGCAGGCGCAGGAGGGCCCTGAGTTCCCCAGGGCCGGTGCCATCACGGCGGGAGTGGGGCGGGGCGGGGCGCCGGGGGTGGGGGCAGGGCTGGGGGACTTCCACGAGGCGCGTCCCTCCCGTGCCCTGGGTGCTGGGAAGCCAGCGTGCGTGCTGTGGCCTTGCTGAGGGGCCCCGTCCGGGAGCCTCACTCACTTCCAGTTTCCTCACCTGTGACAGGGCCGCTGTGCCGACCGCAGGAACCGGGTGGCTGCGGGCTTGGGCCAGGACGGCTGCCAGACAGTCCCGCCACAGAGGGCTCTGCCCGCTGGCGCCCCCGGCTGGAGCTCGCTTGGGTGGTTTCACCAGGGGCCACGGGTCCAGAGCAGTCAGCTCCACGGTCCTGCACTCGTAAGGGAACAGAAGGCGCTGAGCCCCTTGAGCCCCGTGTGAGTTACTGGGCACATTGGCCTCGATCGTGCTTTGTCCGTGGTTAAGAGCTACTCCACGAGGCCTGGCGTGGGACGGCACGTGTGCGTGCTCGCGCGTGGCATTCCCATGGCCCCGGGTGGGTTCGGCGCCTCTAGGAAAGTCGTGACCGCCCCTGAGCTGGGGGCTCATGAGTGGTATCCTGAAGTGAAGCCTGCCTGGCCGGGGAAGGGAGTGACGCCCTCACGATGGCGTTTGGCCCTGTGGAACGGGAGCAGCCCTCTGTGGGCCTGGGTCTCCCCAGGTTGGGGACAGCTTGGGCCGTGCCGTGGGCCTGGTGGTCCGGGTGTGCTGAGGCTGGAGCAACCCCACGTCTGGCGTGAGGGTCCCTCTCAGCCAGGGCCGCGGGTGCCCGCCCATCCGTGGGCGCTGGGGCACAGGACGAAGGCGCAGCCTCCCTCTCGGCCTTGGGGCTCTTCTTGCCGCCGCCCTCCGGCTGCTCTGTCCTTCCAGCTTTCCCGGGTCTAAACCTGCACCTCTGGGGACACGGTGCCGGCCTCAGTGGGGCCACCTGGTAAGAGGGTGTGGGTTTGCCTGCCTCCAAGGGCAGGGGTGTGTGGCCTTCTGGGCCTCTGGAACTTGGCACCTCTCTCCACGGCTGTCAGAATGTTCTAGGCTCCTCTCCCAGGCCTGGGGTCCTGCGCCTCCTGTTGCAGTAGCCTCCGCCCCAGCTCCGGTCCTGCCACGGTACCCTTGCCGTGGGCACCTGCAGTGGCACTGGGCCCTCGGCGTGCTCTGTGCTGGGGCAGCCCTCCAGGGCAGGGCTAGAGGTAGCCAGAAGTCCACGTGGATGTGGGTCCCCATCAGGGGTCTCCGTGTTCCCACCTGACCGGCCGTTTCCCATGCTGCATGTGTGCTGGCATGCTGGGCCGTGGTCATAGTGGGAAGGAAGGGCTGGTTCCCGTTGGCTCGTGCCGCAGGGCGGGGGACGGGGCAGGATCAGGGAAGGAAGCCTGTGTGAGAGCTGACAGCTCAGCTGGTGCCTCCCGGCCCCGCCCGTGGGGCCCATGGTCTTCCTGTTACTCACTCCTCTGTGCCCTTTCTGCCCCCGATAAGCAAATGTCACTGAGGGTCACTGCGCCCTACGCGTTGCTACGTATGTGCCAGCGAGGGCCCACAGTGTGGGGATGAGAGGGAGCGACAGCAGCACAGATGTGACTCTTTGTGGCAGAAGGAAGACGGAGAGGGACTGGCCCACTGGCAGGGAGCAGGGTGGGGGCACCTGCCTGGCCAGGGCTTCCAAAGGGCCAGAGGTTGGCGAGGAATCTGGGGACGCAGTGCGGGGTGCCCCGAGCAGTGAGCACAGAGCGCCCAGGGCGGGTAGCGGAACACGGGCTTTCCTTCCCCTGGACGAGCCTAGAACAAAGGGACGTGGGGAGGCCCACAGGCGGCAGGAGGCCCGCAGCCATCGGCCACTTCCAGCCCTGGGACGGCCGGTTGCAAGGCCCTTGTCCCTTTGGCTTCATCAGCGGAGTGTGAGGACCGTCTTCCTGCCTTACCTCCGTCCGCTGCCGGGCTCCTGCCTGGATGGGCGTGCGCAGCGCAGACCAGAGCCGTCCCGGGCGCTGGGCTCACACAGAGGCTGCCAAGGGAGGGCACAGGGCCAAGTTCAGTTTGCTGAGTGTGGGCTGTCTGGGCTGGGCCTGGGGTGATCTGACTCCCAGAGGCAGAAAGTGAGGCTGGGGAGCCATGGGGCCTTCCTCGCTGTGGGTGGCAGCCTGCACCTGACCGTGGGCCCAGGCCCCTGCTGTGGCCTGCAGGCCACACCTCCGGGACGTGGTGATGCTCTGGGCTCCATGCCAGCCACGGAGCAAATGCTGGGCCTCCCCGCAAAGCGGGGCCAGGGCTGGAGGAGGCCAACGGTCCAGGAGGGGATGCAGGCACAGGGGCTGCTGTGTGACCAGCAAAGTCCAGTGCCTCCCCCTCCTTGCCGCCAGCCCCCAGCCCCCAGCCCCAGCTCTACTCTCGTCTGCAGGCCCTGCCCTGGGTCCTTGGTAAGAATCTGGTGCAGGCTGGCGGCCAGGCTGTGCCGGGATCCCCATGCAGTGACCAGGAGCAAAGCGGGCGCATTCCTTGTAGCTGCGGGTGGACAAAAGTGTGGAGGTGGGTGGGGGTGGCCCTGAGGGGCCTGGGCGTCTGGTTCACCGGTTCGTTGCCAGTGGCCTCTCAGTGCCCCTCTTGTCCTGGGCTCGCTGGAGTGTCAGACTCCTGCCTCAAGGACTGAGGGCTTACACCCAGCCCTGGGAGGGCGGGGGGCTGTGGACGCTGCCTGCTGTCTGTGGCTCCCTGTGGCATTTATGGCTGGAACCTGGGCTCTGGGCTGGGGGGGGTATGACCCAGCTGGCCCCTTGGCACCTCCAGGCCCAGGCGTGTGTGTGACAGAGGAAGAGCAAGAGTGTGACTTTGGAGCCCCCAGGAGCACTGCCGGGGGGAGCAGTGACGCGGGAGCATCGTCCTCTTGGAGCAGCATCCGTCTCTGGCCCTGGGACAGTGGTTCCAGGGAGGGGTGCTGGGAGCTGCCTGGGAGGAGGTGCTCCTGGGGCCTGAGCCTCCGGTGGAGTTCTCCCTGCTGGGGACCGCTGGGTGGAGGAGGAGGACACCGGGAGGGACACGGTATTCCCAGGCTGGGCCTTCTGGTCCTCTGGAGGGGGACAAGAGCTGAGTTGGTGGGGGATGGCAGTCCTGGCGTCTTTCCCTTTCTGGGGGCTCTGCAGCCGGAGGGTTGTGTCTTTGGTGCGTGGGCCCGTGGAAGGGGCAGGGTGAGGCGGCTGTGGCTTCCGAGGGGCCCGCATGGAGGCCCCTCCCCTGCCTACCTCAGCCTGGCCCCGTGCCCACCAGCAGCAAGCTAGCGGTGTGGCCCTGAGTCAGGCCCGAGCTGCCCTCGAGGTTCCTCTGCTTGGCATGGGGCTCCAAGGGGCCACGGTGGGCATCTCGCCAAGGAGGCCTGGAATGTGTCTCTCCTTTGGGGTTCTCTGTAGCCTCCTCTCCTTACTCCTGTGCTTTAAAGGGGAAAGGTGCCACGTTGGGGGGGCATACCATGTTGTTCCCTTGGCTTGTAAAGGAGGGAGTGGCTGGGGGGCTGCAGAGTCCCCCCAGCCCTCTAGCTGTCCTGGGCACCAGTGCTGGCAGGCGTGTGTTCCCTTGGGGGCCTTGTACAGGTCCTCCCGGGGGTAGCAGGTGGGGAGCAGAGGGTAGGGGTGAGGGTTGCCGTTCTGAGTCAGAGCCACCCCCACGGACCCCAGCGGGCCCTGCTCAGGTGCTTGCACGGGTGGCCCAGGTCTCTTGAAAAATAGGCAGTTGGGGTCCCTGGGTGGCTCAGTGGGTTAAGCCTCTGCTTTCAGCTCAGGTCGTAATCTCAGGGCCTGGGATCGAGTCCCGGCTTGGCCTCTGTCCTCAGCGGGGAGCCTTCTTCCCCCTCTCTCTGCCTGCGTCTCTGCCTATTTGAGATCTGTGTCTGTCAAATAAATAAAATCTTTTTTAAAGAGTAATAGGCAGTTGTCCGTTTTAAGTTTCTCCTAAACATAGCTATATCCTGCAAGTTAGTGATTCCTGTTTCCCTCCAAATTTTTTTCTAATTTTTCCCTGACCGGCGGGTGTTCTGTGTCATTCCCAAACCTGTGAGTGCTTTGGAGGAGTTTGTGGCTGCTGCTCTGTAGCCCCAGCCCAGACTGCTCGCCGCTGGGAGCTCAGGCCCTCGGGGTGCGCTGAGACTGGCGCTGGGGCCCCGCGTGCTCAGTTCCAGGCCGTGTGTGCTGTGGAGGTCGCCGGGGTTGTTGCTGCTGGGTGTGGGGCTCGGGAAGGCACCTGGCGCTCACCGTGTGGCTCCTGCCCCTACCGGCCCAGCTGGCGGGGCTGGGGGTGGTCTCGCCCCTGTGCGGTCACGGCCGGAGGCGTGCTGGTGGGGGCCTGCCGTCTCCGCGGTCCTTTCTGCAGGGCGCAGTTGGCGGCCACTGTACCGAGGGCACGCGAGTTCAGACGGGCAGGTCTACCTGGCGGGTGCAGCCTCTTAAGGTTGTGAAATGTTCGTTATTTCCAGTGACGCTTCTTGCCTCGAAGGCTGTTTTCTGTGACGCTGGCATCGCGCCCTGGCCCCGTCCCGGCGGGTACCGGGAGACGCGCGCTCGGATACGCGAGTGTCGTTTGTACCCGACCCGGTCGCACGCTGCGTCCAGCTTCTCCGTTACGTTCAGAGGCTTCTTGTGTGCGGCACGTAGCTTGACCTGCGCCTGAAATTGTCGTTCGCGCTTCCTGTGGCTACTAACGTGTTTTGGTTAAATCTCCTGATTTCCCACAGGCTCTGTCCATCCCGCTCTCGCGCGCTTCTCTCTCCGTCTGCTACGTGGCTTCACCCCGGCGGGGAGCCTCGTGCGGGGCCTGAGCTGAGCTCCGGAGCCGCCCAGGGGCTCCGTTCTTCGTTCCTCCAGATTTTTTTATCCCATTTTCCCCTCAGTCCGCGCACTCGACATTCTTCTGTCCTTTCTCACCACGGAGGTGGCGCGTGTGCTGTGCTCACTCTCGCGGATGCCGGGACCCGCCAGCTCTGTCCCCTCCCACGTCCTGTGCCGCACCTGCCCTGCCCTGCCCTGCCCTGAGCTGCCCTGCGCTTCAGCCTTCTCCAGCTGGGTTACGGACGCTGCGTCCACCCAGATGGCCCTGTGCGTTTTCCTGTCTCGTTTTCCCTCCTTCTGATTGAAGAACGTCTCTTAACGCCTTCTTTAAGGTTGCAGGTGTGCTGGGGACCTTTTCTCTCCGTGTCCTCGCGGGACCATGCGGACACAGATGGAGCCCCTTAGGATGGGCCTCCCTGACCCGCTGGGTCTGTCCTGCTGGGGTCCTGCAGGTGGCTTTGCCAAGGGACGGATACCTGGGGTGTCACAGAAAGGGTGGGTTCAGCTGTCCCCTGCAGCGGGCCTCTTCAGCTGTCTGAGCTTCTGGGCAGACGTTGCGATCCTGGCAACGGTGCCTGAGGCCCTGGGCCCTGCGTTCAGCCTTCCTGCTTTCTCCGCCCCGTTCCTGGGTGCTTGGGAGGTGCTAGCAGCTTCCCTTGAGCCCCGAGGTCATTGGCCATGACCTGTTTACCGTGAGGGCCCTTGCTCCAGGCCACCTGCCGTGGCCTTCAGGGGTGGGGGGATGGCAGCGGGCAGAGCATTTTCCAGGTGGAGCCCAGGCTCGGCTGTGAGGGCCCGAGATGGAGCCGCCTGGCACCGTGCGTGCGGCCCGGGTCTCTCCTGCTCACTCCGGTAGCCTTTCAACGAGGAGGTTTGGTGTGAGTGCGTAGAGCAAATGGAATTTGCAGAGGAACCTACAGCCGCACGCAGCGACCGTAAGCCCCGAAGTCTGTCGCTGTTAAGCGTCCAGTGATTTCTTGGTTTGCCTGAGCGCCTCCCAGGCCCGGCAGGACGGACACCCACGCTCAGATAAGCCCCAGGGCGCTGTGCCCTTCTGGTGTCTCTGGCCCAGGGGTCCCCAGGGCTCTGTGTGATGCCAGGGTCTTATCCCTGGCCCACGTGTCCCCTCCCAGCTCATTCACGTTCTGGGGTGTGGTAGGGACCTGACAGCTGTGTGGCCTCTTCTGCCTGCCGTGCCCATCTGTGGCCGTCCAGTGCCCTGGGGCCTCCATGCAGAACCCCCCCCCGCCCCCCAGACTGCTGTCCCTGCCCCCCGCCACCACCCCCACCCGTCCAGGCTGGCCTGTTTGTTGTCACTCTGCGGGGGCCCCCACTTCCCGAATTCATTCTGGAGCTGCTGTGCTTCCTTTGTGCTGTGCCTTCTGAGCCGCTCGCTCGGATCCGTGATGGGCTCTGGCAGCTCCTCTCCTAATTGCCCTTTCCGCATCAGCGGCGGAGCAGAGGAAGTGGCAGGGCGCGTGCAGAGGCGCGGCGGGGCGCTGCAGTCTCGGGAGCACTCTCCGTGGTGTGAGCTGTGCCCTCAGCAAGGCGGCCATGGGAAGGGCTGTGGCTGTGGGACCGCAGAGGGCCCGCCTGAGTTGGGCGGGGGCGATGAGCCCTCCCCTGGCCCTGGGAGCGTACAAAGCCGGACATAAGCCGGCGTGCGGACGGGGCTCTGTTTTGGGCCAAGACCTCTTATAGAGGGAGAGGGGACCCCCGTTTCCACGGTGCCTCCAGGGCAGGGCACACAGTGCACTGAGGGTTCCTGTGTGCCTGCTGGGCTCTGACTTGTCACGGCCAGGCCTTGGCTGAGTAGACCGCCGGCTTTGCCTGCCAGCTCTGGGCCGTGGGCAGCGGTGGGAAAGGCCAGGGTGACCAGGTGCCCTGATTTTTGGTCCCCTGGCCAGGTGTTCCTCAGGGCCTCTTGTGGTGCCCTGCCCCTGCCTGGCTCTGGGGAACAGAGACATGGTCCTTGGTCCCCTCGGTCCCCTTGGTCCCCTGCCTCTTTGGGCAGGGCACAAGCCCGAAGGAAGAGTGCCCCCATCCCACTGCCTAGCCTGCCCCTCGTGGGGACTGGGGTTCCACCCTGGGTGCCGTCTGCCTGCACCGTCGTGGTCGTTGTCCTTAGAGGTGCAGGAGCAGCGAGCGAGAAGGGCTGGGCCGGGCCGTGCTCAGTGACAGGCTCTTGCAAAGACCAAAGGGCAGTAAGTTTGCAGTGAGTCAAAGGAAACGAGACACTCGTCAGAGAGCGGCACCTGCGGGCCCCTTAAGGGGACGGCGTGTTCCGGGAGCGCTGGATTTAGCTGCAGGGATTGGGGCTCTGCTGAGATGAGGTCATGGAGTTTTCTTCCAGGGTTCCAAGTTTTACTGCTATGCCCCCGCCCTCCCTGGCCCCGCAGGAAGCTGCGGGAACAGTGGAAAGGGCACATGCTGCGCCTGGGGGCACGCCCCCTCCAGGCTGATGCCCTCCGCAAGTCGTGCCTAACTGGGACCCGAGACAGCAGCTCAGACCTGCAGGGCCCGTGGCCGCCACTGATGGCCTCCGCGGGTGAGCGTGGCGAGTCTGTGCCGCCCGCGGGCTGTCTTCCCCGCTCGGGGCTGAGAGCCGGGCCACTCCCTCCTCCCAGGCCCACTTTTTGCCGCTGAAGCTGAGAGCCGGCTCCCACCTCCCAGGCCCGTGTCTGGGTGGAGGCGGCCCTGTGCGTGCCTGGGGGACGGTGTGGTCATGAACCTGGTGGTTGGGCAGCTGCTTCCTCTCTTGGGGCCAGGGGCGTGGCAACACCGGGTCCTCGTGTGTCTGGGAAGATGGCAAGATGGGAGGAGGAGGGCAGGGAGTCTGTGAGGGGCTGTGGGAACTGCACCCCCGGGGTCCGCACCTGCCGGAGGCAGAAGACCCCACGGGCTCCGCGGGGCATGGGCCCGGTGGTGGTGTTCGCCCTGGATCATCGCCGGGGGCGCCGGGTTGGCCAGCAGGGGCTGGCGTGTCTGGGGGCATGGGGCTTACCTCCGGGTGTCTACTGAAGAGGGACAGGCCTGGGGCTTTGGAAAACCCCAGCTCCCCAGCCCCAGGCCCCACCTCGGAATCCGGGCAAGAACGACTCTGGGAGGCTTGCTCTGTGTCTGGGCGTCTCTCGAGTTGGGAGGTCTGGGGGAGCTGGGACAGGCCCTAGGCCTGAGCCCTTTTCCCTGTGTCTGGGGGTGCCCGGCCAAAGCCCAAAGCCTGGGCCCGTCACAAAGTTGCTCTCGTCACTGCGTTCCCGTCCCTGCTGAGTCTGCGCCCTGGCGGCTGGCCACACTGCAGACTGCTGCCTTGTCTGCAAACCCGGCCTGGGGGGGTGTACCCCACCGCTCTGCAGGGGTGTACCCTAGCTCTTGGGAGCGCGTGAGCCCAGCCCCTGTGAGGACACCGTGTGGACGCTCGGGGAGCGGCAGCTGTCAGGGAGTGTGTGGGGGCAGCATGTGGTGGGACGTCTGTCCGCCTGTCACTGCAGCTGCCTGCCCTGCCTGCCCTGCCCGCCCAGCCCTGCATGCACGGTCCCTCCTCTGACCTCTCTGCTCCCTCCCTGCTCCCCTCTCCTTCCTGTCCACAGATGGCTGATGCCTGTGCCTGTAGCTCCCTGCAGCTGCGGCCTGCCCTTCTGTGGGCTCCTGCCGGGGAGCCGTGGGCTCTGGGGCTCCTGCCCTGTGCGTAGGGCCCCGGGGGCAGAGGTGGGCCATCTTCGAGCGTGCCAGGGCGTGGCCTGCCCGGCCGGTACCCTTCCCCTAGAGCTGGTCCAGCAAAGGCCAGCCTGGCAGCCTGGGTTCTAGGACCGGCATGCGTGGTTTTCTGAGTGACCCGCTGCTCGTTCTAGAGGTTTTTTCCAGGCTGCCTGGCAGGCATCTCCCTTTAGCCTGGGCTCAGAGGAAGCAGTGGGGTGACCCGAGAAAAGGCCCTGCTGTGGCGAGTGGGACACTGTGCCCTGGCCGGAGGCCTTGGGCTCCCCTGGGCGCCTGGACCACAGGCCATCTGGCAGCTCCCCGGCGCCCATGGACTCTGGCCAGGCCTTGCCCAGGTGACGTCAGGCTGGGAGAGGGGCCCCGGGGCTCCCCTGGGCAGTTTCCTGCAAAGGCTGCAGCCCGCTCACGTCGTACCTGTGGGGCTGTGCCGGCCACTCTGCGGGCTGGGGTTGCTGTGTCTGTGGGGGTAGCTGCTCCTGTGTGCCCCCATCCCTGAGGGAGAGGACGGGGGTCAGCCGGGAAGAGGCAGGCTCTACACGTGCCCTTCCTTTCCCGGGGGCTGTATGGTTCCAGTGGCTTTGCCGTTGGCGTCACCGTCCGCACTGCTCTGCGCCTTGCCTGCCCCCGGCCCCCAGGACAGGGAACTGGCCCTTTCCGCATCGCGGCTGAGAGTGTGGGGTTGTCTGTCTGGGAGTGGTGGTCACGTCCAGCCCCTTCCTCTGTTTCGTGGCCGACTATCTTCCCTTGGCTGTATCGGCCCTGCTCGAGTGGCCTTGGTGCTGTCAGGGAGTACGGCCATGGCCTCACCTTTCACTGGGGGACTTGGGACCCCCCCGAACATTGCTCCTCAGAGCCTCTGGTCTCCTGGGGTTTCAGCCTGGCTGAGAGGGATGTGAATGACCTTGTACCTTTCAGGCTGTCTCTCCTGGCCTTCTTGGCCCTGGGTGGGCCAGGCCCGCAAACGGAAGTGGGTGCAGAGATGACAGAGCACTGGCCATTTCGTGAGGGCAGAGAGCACGCGCTGGGGGGCCTGCGTGCCATTACGTGCTGGCCGGCACCCGGTCTGGCTGGCACTTAGGGCTGAGGCCTTGGGCCCCTGCATTGGGCACGTGAGCCCTAGCCAGGGCACAGGCAGGAGGTGTTGGGCTGGGACCCTGGGGCTGCTCCAGGGCCTCTGCTGCTGGGCTGGCTTCAGGTCCTGTCCCCGGGCAGGGGTAGGGAGCCAAGCTGAGCATGGTGCTCTGGGAGGAGGTGCTGGGGTCAGCTCTGTTTACCCGCACAGGGCCTGGTGGGCGGCCCCCAGCTCTGTGCTTGGTCCCACGTAGGTCACAGGGAGGATGGGCTGCCGGCACTGGGTCCTGCCAGGCAAGGACTGCAGTGGTAGAGGGAAAGCAGTTGGCATCAGGCAGGCGCAACTGTGGGGTCATTTGGGCCGTGTGTCAGGCACGGAACGGGGCTGTCTCCAGAGGAGTTCCAGTACTTCCCGTGGTCCTGGCCCCCAGATCCCCTGCAGCTCAGGGCGGGGGCAGGACTTGTGCAGGCTGGGCCCTGGCAAGGACCCCGCAGGCTCTCAAGGTCAGGCTTGTAGGTGCTGCTGCTGCCGCCTCTTCTGATGTGTGCCCTGGGGGGCCCGTCCTGGCAGGGGCTTCCTGGCAGGGGCTGCCCTTTCCCTAGGGCACGGCGGGTCTTGCAGAAATCTGCCGAATGAATGAACGAGCAAGTTCCTGCCAGAGTTTTCTGCGGGGACAGGACGGTGCCGGCCCTTCCCGGGGACGGCCTTCCATCAGAGGCTGGCCTGCGCGGGGGCGGGGCGCCGGGGTCCGCACCTCCGATCGGCCCTCCCTGTGCCGAGTCTGCTTCCCTCGGGCTCTTCCCCGGTCTTCAGTCGCTTCAGAGCTTTGTGTCGCCCGTGTTCTCTCCTGAAGGCGTTCTGTGGCCCGGGCCACTCGGTCCCCCGCGCGTCGTGTGTGGGCACGAGGCCACAGAAGTGGGAGCTGTGGGGTAGGCTGGCGTGGCTCGGTCTCTGGCTGTGGCCGACGGACCCCGAGTACCATGAGCCGAAGTGAATCCGGTGGGGGTGTGCGGGCGGTGGCAGCCGCCTCGGCTCAGGACAGTTGAGGGGTTCCCAGGGTCACCGAGGTCAGGGCCGGGGTCTGAGCACAGGAGGGTGCAGGCCTGTCTTGTGACACGTGGTAAGGGCAGGAGGCGTGGGCTGGGTCCCCTGGGCACGAGCTCCTTCTCCGTGAGGCTGAAGCCCAGCCCTAGGACCCAGTGTGCAGTACGGCGGGTCCCTGTGTCCTGATGGGTCCAGTTGCTCCCTCACGCCCGTGTGCACCCTCACACCTGTGCGCTCCCCACACGCTGCCCTGGGGTGCCGCAGTCCCTCCAGGGCCTGCTGAGCCCGAGGAGGGTCGGCCCTCCGTGCAGGAGGTGGTCTTGAGGTGCTGGAGCCCGGGCAGCTGCAGGCCGGTGAAGGGATGCCCAGTCCCAGGACATCCTGGCCGAGCTGTTCTGCCCAAGGTCAGCCGGGGCGCCTCAGGGAGAGAGCCGCCTGGGTCTGCTGGGGGCAGGGTGGGCAGCGGCCAAGGCCGACCCTGCTCCCCAGCATGCTTCTCAGCCGTGCTCCTCTTCTGTGAAGGAGGGCCCCGGTGGGTGGGGTGTCGTCACGGTGCGGGGCTGCCCCTCACTTGGAGTGCCTGGCCTGCGGGTTCTCTCCCTGCCTGGGTTCCCCTAGTTGCCTGCCACACGCCGCCTTGACCTTCCCGGTGTGGGGGAGGGGAACTTCCTGAGCTCCCGGGGCTGGGCGGGCTTCCCTGCCCTCGGGGCCTGCCCCGTGGGTGGGTGGTGAGAAGGGCTCGCTTTCCCCCTTCCTCCCGTAGCAGCATAAAAGGGGAGGGACACCCCCCATAATCTATAGCGACTGTCACGGAGCAAACTACTGCCATCTCATACGGACGGGGCAGGTGTCGGCGCGATCGATGGCTCGTGCACCGTAATTATAGGAACGAGCGGCTTGAGTTGCTTGAGTGAGTGTGAGAAGAGTAGGGTCTCAATCTTCCCTCTAATAGGGCCCTGACAGTCCGTGGCGGCGTTGGCGCCACGTCTTGGGCTGACAGTGTCGTCATTAAACAGCAGGTAGTGTGCGGCGACGGCGAACGCGGCCCGCGGGGGGACAGGCAGCCGACCGTGGTTGTTTGTCATCAGTGAGCTGCCCACGCTCTTCAGGCTGCCGTGCCGCTGGCTGCTGGCTGACGTATGGCCTGTCGGGCTGCCTCTGTGATTTGATAATCGGTAACTTTGTCAGGGCCGATCCCTGGCGCGGCGGTGACAGTGCTGCAGGAAGGCGGGCGGCCAGCACCTGCGGGCCACGGGGTGCCGGTGGGACGCCAACGGGGCGGGGCGGGCTGCTGCCCATCGGACCCCCCTAGGTTCTGGGGTCCTCCTGCGCCTCTGCCCCGGCTGTATGCGTGCTCGCGTCCGCCTGGCTTCCCCACACCGGCCCGTGCTGGTTCTGGCTGGGAGGCCCTGCCTGAGGGATCCTGGCATTTCTGCAGGCTGGTCTCTGAGCAGAGGGGAGCCAGAGCCCTCCTGAGACCTTCCCGACGAGCCCGTGGGAGCGCTGACCTCCTGTGGCCTCAGCGTGCGGAGCAGGGGCATCCTGGGTGCCTGGGAGCCTCTCCGGCTGCCTTTTCTCCTTGTTCGGGGCCACCGCTGGAGAGGAGGGCCAGACCCTCTCATTGCAGCCGGGCCTTCCAGCATTCGAAGGGCTGGGAACCATCAAACACAGGGAAAGTGCAGTGATTTATTAGACTCATAAAAATTCATACTTTGTGACTGCAGTCATCGCATTCCTGAAGCTTGTTGGAGCTCCGTGCGTGGCAGCTCCTGCCATGAACGCGGGGGCGGGGTGTCCGCCGCCTTCTGCCTGGGCCGCTGTCACGCCTCGTTGGGAGAGCCGGGGCCCCACAGGCACATGAGCACCTGCTCACAAGGCGGGGGCTGGTCGTGCTGCTGCCGCGCGTCCACGGGTGGGAGCCCGAGGGCCGGGCCTGCCTCCTGTGTGCTCTGTGCACCTCTCTGCACCAGCTGCCTGGGCTGGGACCGTCCAGGGCCGGGGGGACAGCAGGCTCGGCCAGGCGGACAGGGCACCGTGCAAGAGGGCGCCCGCCTGGAGGCACGTTGGAGCGTCTTCACGGGATGGGGGAACGTGGGCTCCTGGCAGCCGCGTTTCTGGCTGGTGTCCGTGGGAGCTGAGCCTCTGTCCGATCTGTCCATCCTCCGGGACCCTGCGCGGAGGCCCCTTGGCTCCCCAGCCTGGGCTCTGTCCTGCCTCTGTGCATTGAGAGCCTGACATGCCCCGTTGGCTCTGCCGTGCACTGGGCATCGTGTGCTCTTTGTGGAGGGCATGAGGGCACAGAGGCCCCCAGCTTCGTACGGGGATGTCCCATCCTGAGTACTTGGGTTCTCCCCTGCAGACAGCAAAGGGGCCGGTGGTGGGGGGGCAGGGGCGGGGGCTGGGGGAGAGGGGCTGGGAGCCTTTTATGGAAACTGCTTTTGTCTGCGTCCACACAGGCCGCGGTAGGGTGCCCGGTGCCTGCCAGTGCCCGCCTCCCGGCTGTGCGGACACCTGCAGGCATGTGGCTTCGCGCTTGACGGGTGGGAAGTCGTGTTCATCAGTGCTCATCTCCCATCCCCTCGCTGTGACCCTCGCTGACTCTGCGAAGGCGGCTAGGAGGCCGTGCGGCCGGGAGTGCGTCCGTGTTCCTGCTTGGGGCCTGGTAGGGAGCGGTCGGCAGCGGGCGGGGAGCCTGGGGCACTCGCTCAGCCGCCAGCCGTGTCTGAGGCCGCAGTGGGGGTGCCGCAGAGGTTCCCTGAGCCCCCCAGAGCCCAGGCGAGGGTTGTGCATTTGTGCGATGGGCGGCACACGCCGAAGCCGAGCCTGGCTGCAGGGGGGCCTAGACGGGTGCACAGGGGATGCTCGCCAGAGGGACAGAGGCCGGCCATCTCCCTGCTTCTCGTCTCACCGCGCGGCAGTGTGCGGACGGAGCTTGGGGAGGCCGGTGCAGGGCCCCCGCTGGCGCTCAATGGGCTGCTGGGTCTGTGGGGCGGCCCAGACACCACCTGGTAGGCCTGGGTGTAGGCAGGCGGGTGTAGGTGCGGACCCAGGCGTCCTGCTGCTGCCCCAAGCGCGCTGAACTACGTACTCAGAAGGCGAAGACCACGGACTAGAGAGGGAGACGGAAGCCAGCCGTGTGCTGATCCTGAGTACCAGAGGGAGCGGCCGGAAGAACCGTCTCCAGGGAAGCTGCCCCGTGCGGAGGCCACTCGGGAGAGGGGAGAAACCCTCCGGCGGGGAGCCCCCGACGGCCAGGAAGAGGTTCCCGCACCGTTTCACTCCGGCCTTTGAGCCCATGCGCTCTCGGGTGGTTCCCTGGCCTGTGAGCCCGGGGCTGAGAGGTGCTGTGGGGACCTGACCGGCACCTGCTTCCCGGGGACTGCGGGACGAGGCTGGGACGGTCGGGGCCGGGAGGCCTTCCCTGTCTGTTGCTCACGCGGCCAAGTCCTCTGGGGGCTTCCCTTGGGGGCTGCCGGTCCGCCTGGCTTCCTTAGCAGACGTCTTCCTCAGGAGCTGGCCACAGACGCGGGGCAGGGTGGGCCCAGGCCGGGTGCAGAGCCATGTGGGGGGCCCGGGCTCTGTTTTCTTTCTTCTGGAAGCTCGGCCGCCCCCCAGGCTGAAGCGGCAGGGCTGTTCCTCTGACACTCGCTAAGCGCAGCTCCTGTCTGGCCGCCCGGGCGCGCCACGTCAGCCCTGTCCCGCGCCCGCTCCATCCCTGTGGGAATGGGACCCAGCTTGGCGCGCTCTGTCCACGGCCTCGACGGTCCTGCCGGGAGCAGGCTGAGCGGCCTGGTCTGCAGGAAGAGCCCAGTGGGCTTCCCGGGGCTGCGCAGCCTGCGCGGGTGCCTGGGGCCGTTTGCTGCATCTTTGCCCTGCGGTAGGGCTGGGCACTGGGAGGCAGAGATGGCCAGGTTGTCCCTCAGATCCTGGCAGAGCCCTGTTGCTCGCCCCAAGCCAGGGCAGGTGGTGTTGGCTGGGCCCCCAACCTCACCAGCGTCCGTAGCAAGCAGGCTTCTGGCGTCCTTCTCCAGGCTGCCGTTCTAGCTGCCAGTCTCCCAGGAGCACGGAGGCGTGGCCCATTTGAGGCCCCCAGCCCTGCGTCTGGACACATCCATCCTGGCTAAGTGCAGAACCGAAGGGCCTGGGGGGGGTGTGAGAGCCCTGGTGGGTCTGCGGGGGGCTGGCAGCCAGGCTGCGTGAGCAGGAAACGACCTCGCCCGGAGTACACACACTGGTGCCGCAGGCAGGGTGGTCTGGGCTGGGGGGCACCGCTGTCAGAGTGGGGTGCAGAGTTGCTGGGGCAGCCCCCAGGCCAGCAGCTCCTGCAGAGACTGGGGAGAAACTGGCCTGAGCCTCCGTGGGCCAGGGAGGGGGAGGGCGATCCAGGGAGCCCCTCCCCGGCACCTGAGGACCAGAGCCTGCACCGCGCGCGGGGCTTCCCTCTCCCTTCTTCCTGCAGACGGCTTCTGTCCACGGAGTCGCTCCTTGTGGCCTCTGGGCCTGCCCGCCCCTCCGAAGGGTCTCAGGTCCATTTCACCCCCAGATGCCACTGTGGCGTCACCTTCTCCAGGCTCCCAGGGCTCACTGAGGGGACAGCTCAGATGAGGACTGCTTTGGGAAATGCCCGGGTGGACGGGCAGTGTCTAGAGAGGGTAGGCACCCCTCGCTGTTTCCTCTGGGACTGACAGCCCTTCCCCTGGGCCGTGGCCCGGGCTGCTGCGCCTCTAGGAGCTGCTCTGGTGCCTAACCCTCCGCCGAGAGGTGCAGGACGTCTGTGCCCCTGTGGGCAGAGCCTCTCCCGCCCCAGGGAAGACAGAGCATCCCGCTGACTTCCACTCTGGCTCTAGTGGTGGCCACGGCGTTCCTGCCAGATGCATGGGAGGGTTTGGGATGTGAGAATAGCGCTCCCTGTGGAAGGCTTCTCTGTGTGCTCCCTGTCGTCGGGAGGGGCTGCCCCACCGAGCCCCCAGCCTGACCTGCCTCACCAGGGTCCTGCAAGGCTGCTCTGGTGTAAGGTTCCATGTCCACTGCATGGCTCTCCTGCAGCTGGGGGTTGGGGGGAAGTGCACTCCGGGGCACCTCCTGCTACCGAGAAGACCAGGGGCCTCTGGGCTGACCTGCGCCTCCGTCCCCTCCCCCGCCAGGTAAGCATGGGAAGGTAACGGCCTGGCTCTCTGGGGACCCTTTCTCAGCTCAGGGTCTGTGGGCTGCTTGTTGCCTGCACACTGTCTGGACCCACCTGTCGTGCTTGGCCCAGCCTGTCCCCGTGTCTGTCCGTGTCACTGTCCCTGGGGTGACACAGAGTCTGGGAGCAAGGTGAGGCCTCGGCCGCAGGTGTGAGCCTTGTGCCACCCTTGAGGCAGTGCAGGGCAGGGCTGACCCCATGCTAGCCAGCTCCTCCCTGGGTTCCAGTAGCCCCCGGAGGATCCCTCCCCATGTCTACCAGGAGAAGCCAGAGCACTGGCCGCCTAGAGCCTATGGCCATGCTGTCCCCTCTCTTTGACCCCACTCAGGGTCCTCCTCCCCCGCCCAGGCTGGTGGACTCACTCACTGCTGGGGTTGCTTCCCGGCAGTCCCGCCTGTGGGGTGCACCTGTTTGCACGTGGGGGGGCTTCCCGTGTGGTCGCAGCTGGCAGCGGGAGGCTGGTCTGGGAGTCTTGCTCTTGCTGGAGAACGGGGTTGTGGCCAGGGCCTGCCCTGAAGGCCGTGGGCACCAAGGCACAGGCACAGGCCTTGCAGAGAGGGGATCTGGGGATGTGCCCCACACCATCAGCCTTCAGCGTGCAGGGGCCTCCTGCCCTCTCTCTGGGGTGCACCAGCAGCCCCACGGCCAGGTGTTGGCCCGCGTCTTTGCCCAGGAGGAGACTGGGCTGGTTCCCACGGCTCGACACCCTGCCTACCCCTGTCCCCTCTCATCTGCCTGATGCCAGAGCTCGCCCTCCCGGGGTCAAGGACTCCAGGGCCAGATCGTGGGCCAGGCCACAGCTGGCGTCTCCTCCGGAACTGTCTGGGAGGAAGACCTTTGCGACCACGGAAGAGCGCGTCTGGGCGTGTGGAGGCCTGTGATTGTCACCCACAGGCCCTGGGCAGCCAGGGGCCCCTGCGTCCATCCCAGTGAGGGGCACGGGTGGCTGGCGGCACGGGGACAGGCCCGCTGCAACCTGAGCCGATGAGGAGTGGAGGATGGTTTAGGAGCAGAAGAGCAGTCGCTGTGGCTCCTGAACTGCGGAGCCACAGTTGGTCTTCAGCCAGCGAAAGGCGCGGGCCGTTTGCGGGTGCTGACGTGTCCACGTCGCCATCTGGGGAGCAGAGCCGGCAGTGGGCACAAGAGGTGGGTCTCGGCGAATTGTGCCCTGGGGAGCCAGGGCCTGTGGGAGGCCCACCACCGCAGCCTCCCCGGCAGCCGGGCTCCCCATCCCCAGTCGGGGGGCTCTCTCCCCCCACCACGTTGCCGTGGCCCTGAGAAGCTGGGGGTCTGGGTCCTGGCCTGGTGCCCCTCCTTGAGGAGCACAGCTGGGTTTCTGGGCAGATTGGCTGCTCCGTGCACGGGTCTCCAGTCCTGCTCTGCGGGCACAGGTGGCTCATGTGGCTGATTCTGGTGAATTCTGTGTTCGGGTACTGGTCACTGGCTTTCTGCTCAGCGGTCCCATCCCCTAGTTGGCATGAAGGGCCAGAGGCGGCCATGCCCTTGGGCTGTACCTCCACCAGCCACACCCCGGCTGCCTCATGCTGCCTGGCCCCCAGAGCCTTAGGGGAGTGGCTTCTGGAACAGGGTGGGAAGCCCGGCTGTGGACTGATCAGCCGCCTTCCTGTGGCGTCCTTAGCCTCTTGCCCAGTTGGCCTCTTTCTGGAGGCCCCGGTGCCCCCATCTATGGCCTGTTGCTGGCGGCGGGGTAGGGAAGCTGTGGGGCCTGGGACACGTGGTCCCTGTCCCCCTCACCCCCCCCCACCAGGCCTTTCCCAAGGGAGCCAGTCGCGGACAGCCGGGTGCTGCAGGGGACACTCAGCGGCCCTGGGTTGGCCGGGCCTATTTTGGATGCCCCGCCCACCAGCTGGTTGCATCTTTGCATATCTTTGCACAGAGCTTTTATCTTTTTCTTATTCATTAAACAATTGTGAAATTAGCAACTCATTTTCTACCTAGTTATTGCCCTTTGAAGTTCCATAAAAATCTGAACTCCGTCTCAACTCCTGCTCTGCAGTAACACAGAGAGAGAGCCGTGACCTCCGTGGGCTGGGCTCTGCCATCTGTGGTGGCTTCTCTGGTGGGGGGGGGGTCGCTGGGCGAGCTGGGGCCGGGGATTGCTGCAGATGGGCTGGGCCTCAGTCCTCCTTTCTCTGCCGCCCGCCTAGTGCCCGGCGGCTCCGGGAGGGACTGGTGAGGGACTGGCCAGGGGCTGGCGTGCTCCCTGCTTCTGCAGCTGGATCACGGAGGGCGGCACATGTGGGGCTCGGCACTCGGGTCCCAGGCGCTGTGGACCTCGGCGGCCTCCCCCTACCCCGGCAGCGGGCCTGCCTGTGTGTGCTGTACCTGTCCTGGACACAGGAAGGCCCCTGGTGGCCTGGGCGTCTCCCCCAGCCCCGCAGGGCCCCTGAGCGGGGGAACACAGGGAGGCCAGCCCCGGGGCCGACTGCAGGCACGCGGGCTCTGCTGATAGATGGGCTCATATCCCACTCAGATATGATGCCAGCAGTTTTTTTGTAGTTTGTCTTCCATTGCGGTAGTAAAGTTTTTAATTAGGAAAGCTAATGAGATCGATTAGTCATTAGAAGTGACCTCTGCACGGCAGGGCGGAGAGGGCTGTGTGTGTGGGCCTGATAACGCGGCGCCCGGGCCTCGTTGGCAATAAAGGCGCAAAGGGTTTGATTTGAGTGAAATGTGCCACGGGGAATACATCATGCGGAGAAAAAAAATTACAACCCTGGGAGTCTGTAATGAAGGGAATTAAACCCACATCCTATCTCAATAACATGATTATCTACACAAACCCTCCGCCAGCCAGGAGGAATGGCAGGCTGCTGGGGCTGCCTTCCCAGCCACAGGGTCGGGGCAGGGCCTGGGTGCCTGTGGCCCGGGGACACCGCCTCCCGGCCTGGCTGTGCAAGCCCTCCAGCTCCGGAGCAGGACACCCCCGCTCCCTCCTGTCCCAGCTTCCTGTTTCCCGAGCGCCAGGCGCGACTTCAGGATCCCTACGTCCGTTGGCCATGCGGGCATACCGCCCATCTCCCTCTGTGCCCTCGGCAGGGATGCCCCAGACAGTCTTCCCGGGGTCACGGTCATGAGCACTTCCACTGCCTGTGTCCAGCACTGCCTGTCGGGGAGAGGGGGAGCAGGAGTGGCCTGCAGGCCACAGTGGGGGCAGGGCATGGGTAGGTGTGCCCCCTCTCCCCTCCACCTCCACCTGGTGGAGGCCTGACGGTTGCCAATGTGAGGGAGCTGACACCAGCGGGCCTTTTAAGAGGAGGTCTGCCTTATGACTTTGTGCTTTCCTAGAAATGGTAATGGAGCACTAATAAGTAAAATGCAGTAAGTTAAGCAAAAAATTGGCTTCACAATAGGCCTGCACTGTGCAGGAAGGCATTCTACGCACTGCTGCCTCTTAGCCTGAATGCAGAGCCTGGGCCTTCGGGCGTGGGGTCTGGGGGCTTCCTGGAGGAGGTGGCAGGGTAGTGCATTTGGAAGAGGGGAGCAGAGCTGGGCTGGGCTCAGGCTTCCCTGTGCTCAGGAGGAATGGGATGAGGGTGGTGAGGCAAGGGTGCCCCAAGCAGGAATCTGGCCACAGAGGGCTGCGTGGTGCTAGTGGGGGGGGGCACCTCACATCCCAGAGCAGCAGGGTGTGGCTGCCCTGGGAGGCCCCTGCGCCGGGGTCAGGGGCTGTGGGCATGTGCGCCGTCCAGATGCAAGGGCTGCGGGAGCAGGGAGGCTGTGGCCGGACGCGGTGTCACTGATTTTGTTTGGTCCATCCTCGCCGACCTTGAACATTCAGTTCAGCAGCTGTTTGTCTACTGACGCCTGCCGTGCGCCAGGCTCTCCCCTATGTCCCAGGAGCGCGAGGGGCGGCCAGAGCTAGCGGTGTGCCCACTGTGGCCGCTCGGCAAGGCCAGCTGTCCCTGGGGACACTGCGTTGCCTTTGTTTTTCCTTTTTCTCCATGAGTTCCCGGAGCTGCTGCTTTTGGAGGGACACAGAGTGAAAGAGAGACAGAGGCAGGGACAGAGACGAGTGGGGGAGGGGGACCTGTCCCGTTGCTGGGGTGTCTGGCCCAGCCTCGCCTGCATGTGTCGTGGCTCCCTTTGGTGGGCGGCAGCTATATGGGAACAGAGCTCTTCCCTGCTTCGCGCACTCTGTGGGCCTCGAAGCCCCATGTCCGAGGGGCGTCCACACTCCCCTTGGTCTGGCAGCAGAGGCAGATCCTCTGGTCTGGGGGCACTCGGGAGGCTGTGAACCCCGCTGTGTCCTGGCCTGGCCGTGTGGGTGCATGGGAACCCTGGCAGAGGGTGGGGGGACACCTGCAGGAGGGGCTCGTCTGACATCTGGACCGGGAGGCAGGGTACCAGTCACCAGGCAGTTACCGGCCGTGGGGGGCAGTGGCACCTATAGGGTAGGCTCGTCCTGCTTGCTCCCAGCCAGCTGAGGTACCGTGGGCTCCAGCGGGCTGGGCAAGCCTGGAGAGGTCTGTGGGCCACGGTGCCGATGTGGGGCCTGGCTGCAGGCGAGAGGTCTGTCGGGTCCAGGGCTCCCAGGGATGAATTCTAGATGCCGTCTGTAGACCCGTAAGGGCTCCTTGTGGGCTGGTGATGGGGAGGTTCCCAGTCCAGCTCGGGATTTGTGGGTGCTGGGAGGGTGCCTCTTGGGGCCCAGGGGAGCAGACAGAGGTTGTGGTGCACTGGCCTTGCTGTCAGGGGAGTGGAGTGGCTGCCACGGGGCACAGTTGGGGGATCTGGGGGTTTGGGGCTGTCACGTGTCTGCCCTGCACCCTCTCCTGGGTAGTCCTGGACCCTGGGCGCACTTCTTCCAAAGGGTCACGGGCCGGCTCTGGTGCTGATGCTCCAGCAGCGAGACCATGTGTGTTTTCCTGGTGGCCCCGTGGCGCTCACGCCCCCCACCACGGCCCGGCTGCCTGGGGGTGGCGTCGCGGTCAGTTCCTTGTGTGGGTGTCTCTGTGGGTGGGAGTCCTGGGCTGGCGGCCTCCTTTCCCGGCCATGCTCCCGGGCGCTGGGCGGCCAGGTGGGATGGAGCCAGGTGGAGCCCGCAGGGTGCTGGGTCCCAGCACGTGTCCCAGAGGGCAGCTTCCCGGAGAGGCCGTGGGCTGGGCGGGAGCGGCGTCAGCGCCTGTGTCCGTGCTGCGTTCGCTTTAATTATCTGGGCAGTTAGAGCTGTAGATTATGAGAGCCGGGCAATTAGGTACCTTCCTCGAAGCTGTGGAGAAATTGCCGGCTATCAAGTGGAGGGGAACTCGGGCAAAACAGATCCCTGGTAATTGCATGAAACATTCAACAAGAAAAGAGCTGTGGCGTTCATCACCCCGCAAGGTGTTATGAAAACAGTGGTGATTAAATACATACATCCCTGTGAGCATGGGGGGTTGCCCGGAGAGGGTGGTGAGCACTCTGCACCCCTGGCCTCCCGGACCCACCTCCGGTGCACCGCCCCCCCTCCGCCCACCGCTCACAGGAAGCTCTGGGGACTGGGGCCTGCCCGTGCTGCCGCCCCTTTCGGCTGGCCTGGGAGGCTTGGCTGCTGCCTTCCCTGCCCCTGTCACCTCGGGGGCCTGGGCCCAGCTCTCCTGCAGCCCTGGGGATGCATGTGCACCTCGAGGGGAGGGCCCGGGGGAGGCGAGAGGAGGGCCTGCTCACCTCCTCTGATCTGCTCTGTGTGGGTTTTCTCCGCAGCGTCTGATCCGCACACCCTGCGGAGCCCTCCCGCCGGCAGAGAGATCAAGACCCGCTACCGCATTGTCAAGAAGACGCCGGCGGCGTCCCCTCTCAGCGCCCCCCAGGCTCCCCCGTCCCTGCCCTCCTGGCGAGCACGGCGGCTCTCGCTATCCAGGTAGGAGGCTCTCGTCCAGGCTGCCATGGGCCTGGGGCCTGCTGAGGCCCGAGCTTGCCACGCGGAAGTGCTGGGCCCACAGTTTGCTAGCGGGGGAGCGGGCTCGTTTTTCCGTTCAGTGGTCTCTGTCCCAGACATACAGCCGGCCTGTGTGGGCTGCGTACATGAACGCGTGAGCCCCCACCATTGTCAGGAAGCTGCCAGCTGGCGGGCGATGACCGAGGGAACAGCCGCCTTCTAGACTGGCAAGGTCATGCCGAGCTGCACCTGGGTGTCCTTCACGGGGAGACTTCCGGTCAGAGTCTGGGCCCCGAGTAGTGCCCCGGAAGCGGGGAGCTGCAGTGCAGGGCCGGAGGTGAGGCTGTGGGCCCCTCCGTGCTGCCCCTGTGCGCAGCAGCCTTGCTCTAGGCTGCTTCCGACTGACCGCGTGCAGGCCGGGGGAAGTCCCCCTTCTTTTCTGGGTGCCCCAAGCCCGGAAACGAGAGGGCTTGTAGGGGCAGCAACATTAGGGAACCAAAGCTGGGGGCTCTCTCTTGAGCCTGCTCAGCCTTGTGGCTTCAGGAGATACAGCGTGGGGTGCAGCCCCTCCTTCGGTGACAGGGTGACAGCTCTGGCGGGTGGGGGGGAAACCAGGCAGTGGCAGACCCCTCCCTCTGTCCTCTCACCACCCCCCACCGGGAGCCTGCTTCCTCGGGGAGCAGTGTGGGAGCTCCTTCTCCTGGCTTCCGCGGGCACTCTAGGGCACGTAACTTTTGGCTAGAGGCTGTGGGGCAAGGGATCGTTGTGCTCCGAGGGGCTGGACCACCTCTAGTCCTGGGCAGGGGCCATCCCGCTAGCCTACTCTGAGCCTTCCCCACCTGTGGCTGCTGGGCTCTAGGGCTGTGAAAGGAGGAGCCGCCTGCCGGCCCATGGCTCATGTCCTGGCAGGACACCCAGGCAGGCAGCAGCACCCACCACCCTCCTCCCTTAACCATGAGGCTGCATTGAACTTGGCCCGGCTGCTAGTTTTTCTGGAGGCAAGAGCTGCAAGTATATTTTAAATTAATTTTATTGCACTTTTTGTAATATTTTTGTTTTAAATAGATTTATAAGTATCTTGGGGGCTATTTCTACAAATTTATGAAGATAATTTTCACTCTCTCGATAAGGTTAAATTTACACCTGCTATTTCCATATTAATTCACAGTGCTAAGTGGGTCTAATTTTCTTCCGTTCTCCTATCTAGTGAGCATGGCCTTTCCTAATGCAATTTCCCCCTTACTAAATCACTGTGATCGGGAGTCATGATCGAGCTAAATTAACTTAAATTAATTTACTTAATAAGAGCCCCAGATCATCGTGAATGAGGTTCAGATTTATTGATTCCTGCTCATGCCTCCCCTCCTGCAGTCTTCATTCCGGCCCCACATCGAGCCCCTTCGAGGCCCTGCCTCTCCCCGGCGGTGTGGCTGGGGGCTGAGGGTAGCTTCTGTCTTGGAGCGCCACCGAGGCCCCTGCTTTGGGCTCTGCTGGGCCAGTGCTGAGCTGGCTGGGCCCCGCGGGGGTCACCGAGCAGAAACAGGAGCCAGGCCCTTGGGGGCGAGGGCTGATGGGCAGGTGGGGGGTGGCTGGGTGCACTGCTGTGCGGTGGCCGCCTTGTACAGCTGGAACATCAAGCCCATTAGGTAGAGACCAGCCCAGTCAGCCCAGGACGGGGAATATGCCTTCGCCCCAGTGTGGGAACTGCAGAGCCGTGTGGGTAGGCCTGTGAGGTCGGACCTCTGGTCAGGTAGATGGGGTGGGCTGTGGGTGCCCCAGGCCAGGCTGCGAATGGACAGGCCCAGATCCAGCTGCCAGCCCTGCACGGCCACTGTGCCCTGTAAGCTCCTCACCCTAGCAGAGACGGCGCTGGGCCAGCTGCCTTGCAGGGAGGGCCGTGGCTGTCTGGGTGCCCTGGCACAGGGGCCCACCTGGGGGTCTGGTGGGTGGGAACCGTTAGGGCGCCGTCCTGGCTGGCTCTGTGCAGCCCTCCCCCAGGCCGTGCTGGGGGCCACACGGCTCAGGTCCCATAGCCCTGGCTTGTGCTGGACAGCTGCAGGCTCAGGCCAGGTCCCCAGGTGCTGTAGGCCTTTGAACCCGCCCTGTGCTGGCAGGCATGGCCGAGCTCACCCTCCTGATGGCTGCATGTCAGCTGAGGCCGCATGTGGAGGCTTTGCTCACTGGGGTCTCTGTCTGCCCTGACCATGTTGCCTCAGGCATGTCGGACATGGCCTGAGTTCAGAGCCCTGGATTCCTGGGACGCCAGGCCGCTGGGCTCAGTGGGCTTGCCGAGCCTGCAGGCTGAGGGGGTGGCTGCTGAGGGCTGAGTGGCTCAGGGTCCCAGATGTGTCTGCCGGTGGACTGGGCTTTGCCCAAGGTCACCTGGACCCTGGGGGGCTGCATTCTCAGCAGAGCGGCTGCTGCAGCTGCCTGCCGGTGCCTGCCGGTGCCTGCCGGTGCTCTGGGCTGCACACGCCTGGGCTTGGCTTGTCGAGGCAGCAGAAAAGGCCCGTCTCCGGGGCCGGCGGCCTGTCTGGGGCCCACCTTCCTGCCGCCTTCAGCTCCGTCAGTGGGCCCCACGGCCTTGTGTGGCCAACTGGCCTTGGCTGTGGCCTTGACCTCTGCCTTGGGCATCTGCGGGCTCTTCAGCTTTTCCCGGGCAGAAGGAGGGGTTGAGCTGGTGGTGGGGCCCCGGGCAGTGTGGGATCAGGGCTGTGGTGGTGAGAAAGCAGGTAGCCACCCTGAGCCCACGGGCCATGACCCCTCTTGGGGCCTCCTGCTCTGTACCCACCTCAGAGGAGAACACCCCTGGGGGGTGCGGCAGACAGGCCCCAGCAGTCCTAGAAGTTTCAGTCGGCACTGTAGGGGCTGATCGACACAGGTGGAAAATAAGGCTGGTGACCCAGGAGCCAGGAGTGCCCCCGCTGGGCCCCAGATCACACCCTCCTGCAGACACTCGCTGCCTCCCCGGGGAGCCTGCGGGGCACCGGGGAGTAGCACAGGCTGTGTGACCTGGGGCAGGCAGGAAGGCCGGGGGCAGGGCTCTCTGCCCAGGGAAGCCAGGCATCCTGAGCACTGCCCTGAAGCTAATGGCCAGCGGCCAAGGCCAGTGCCTGCCCTCCTTGTTCCAAGGGATGACACCGCTCATTGTGGTGAGGGGGATGACTGCAGTCGGTCTTGCGCCACCGGGGGCCTGGTGTTAGTTAGCATGACTATGGAGACCACGGGGCCGGTGCCACCCTTGACCCTGGAGGCTGGGTCCAGGATCCGTGACTCCCTCTGCCAGTGGAGTTGGGGAAGAGCAGCCCTTCCTGGCGAGGACTCTTAGCTGCATCCGGGGGCTGTGTCTGCGGTACCCGCCAGTCCCCCTCCCCCGGGCTGGCAGGCTCCTGGCCTCGGGTCGCCTGGATGCGGGGACAGTGGCTGATGGCCCTGGAGGCTGTGGGCCACATCGGTTCGGGACCCACAGGAGGCCGGGCTGGGCCCCTCAGACCATGTACTGCTGGTGCCCAGAACCAGCCCCAGGGTGTGGGGTGCCCTGGGGGGCGGCAGTGGGTCCTGGAGCGCCCCGGGGGGCTGAGGCTCACGCTGAGCGCGGGTTTCGTGTTCTTGTTCTCAGATTTGCGGATTTGCCTGTGCCCTCAGCGGCGGCTCCCGGCGAGGTCATTAATCTGAACTGAAGCTGAAATGTGACTTATATCCCTAAAGTGCCTGTCGCTTTTTTTCCTCTTTCCAAATTCATTTGACGTGACAGCGCGGAGCAGGCGGGAGCCGCTGCACTCACGCGGCTGAGGCTGGAGGCCGCGCGGTCCCGGCTACAAATGGTGCTGTCAGCACCGTGCGGGCCGCCTCGCTCCGGGCTGTTTTATTTTTGTGTCTGTGCGGTAAATCTTAAGTAATCTCCGGCTGGTTTGACGAGCTTCGGGCTGCGATTTTGAAGGCTCTGAAATGCTTTTCTCAAGTGACGTCTCATTAAAGAGGAGTCGAGCTGGAGGAGGGGCTGCATCCTCTGGGGGCCGGCTGTGGGGTCCCCTGTGCTCCCCCCATGCCCAGCCACGGCCGCGCTCCGCTGTCCGCCTGCCCCGGGACCGGGCTGTCAGGCACAGCTCTGAGGCCGGCGTCTGGGGTCGGGGTGGTGGCGCCACGGGCTCCCGGCCCGGCTGCAGAGAGCCGCGTTCTCACCACCGCCCCACGAGGCAGAGACCGCGCTCGAGGGTCTGCACCGTCCTGTGGGGCAGCAGTCCATCGTGGGGCCCCATCCTCGCAACTGTAGCCCTGAGCCCCTCCCACAGGCGCGCCTCCCGACACCGCCCCACTGCGGGGCTCAAGATTTGATTCTTTCAGGGAATGCCTGCCCCTCCCCAGACCTGCCCTCACCGGGCCCATGGACCTGGGGTTCCCACAGCCTCCCGACCTGCCCCGAAGGCTGTGGCAGTGAGAGGAGCTCTGAGGGAGTTCCCCCTCGGGGGTGCCCCCTCCACGTCACAGCCATACCCCAGGCCTGGCTCTGTCTGGCGAGGGCCCTACTTGGTGGTGTGCGCATGGGTCCCTCCCACTCAGCCCAGGCCAGGACCTGTGACGAGGCTAATAGCCTGGGACTAGGCGACAGGGCTCCCCCGCAGGCAGAGGGGTGCCACCATCCAGTGCTGGGCCCACTTGGCCCACAGTGCTCCCCTCCAGCTGGAGGCAGGCACCTCCATGGGGTGGTCAGGGCTGGGAAGGGTGCACAGGGCCACAGGACACCCAGAGAAGGCCTCTCTAGGAGTGGGGCGGCTGTGGTCGGTGTGGGCCGAGCTGCAGGGGCTTTTTGCGGGGACCTGGGGAGGGAGCCCAGAACATTTCGCTCAGAGGGCAGAGGCCACTGGAGGGTGGTGTTAAAGTTGGGCCCTGAGCCCTGCTGCTGGGCTGGTGGGGGTGTGGGGCGCGTTAGGGGGGGCTGCGGCCTTTCCGCCTGGCAAACCCCTTTCCTAGGCTGCGACTGCCGTGTTCAGGCCCAGGGCATGTGCCGTGGCCAACCTTGATCTTGACCTTGCTGGCATGTTCCTGGGGGTGCCTGCCTGCCCCGCCTTCCCTCGGATGTGGAGCCTGGGAAGCCTTCACCATGCCCGGCTCCCCCAGATGCCCTGTGAAGGCAGCCTCTGTCCCAGCAGCCTGAGAAGGGTGCCAGGCCAGGCACGGCTCCCACTGTCCGTGAATGTGCTGAGAGACCGTGGCCAGGGCAGCCGGACTTTGAGTTGGTTCTGTCACAAGTAGAAGTGTCCCCATCAAGGGAAGAGCGCTGTCCGGCTGCTTGCCCACAGGAGCCAGCCAGCTGGGGTCTGGGTGTGGGACGCCTACTCCAGGCGTGGCCTGCTCTGTGCCACGGGCCGTCAGGGCGGTCCTGCTTTTCTGTCAGGTGCAGGGAAGGCCTGGCCTGGGTGCTTCTGGGGCTCCGCCCAGCTGGGTATGCCCGTGGGAGGGACAGCGTTTTTCCAGAGGGTGAGAGCAGCTCGGGAGGGTCCCTGACGTGTGCCACGGGGACTGCTCTCTGCCCCGCACGGGCTCTCCTTGCTGGACTCAGGTGTGGGTATGTGCCTGCTTGTCCTGCCCAGGCTGCATGTGCCTGACCCCCAGGAATGGCCTGTTCCCTGGGCGCTGCGGCCCACTCATCTGCTTGACGGTGCCTGAAGAGCCCACAGGCCCCTGGTCCTCTCCACCCAGGGAGGAGAGTATGGGGGCATCACCGTCCACATCTGGGGTTCCCAGTACTGACTGGGATGGCTAGGCCTGTGGGGGGTGACCCCCACTCACCTCCGTGTCCGCGGTGCCCTCAGAGGGCAGCAGGGAGAGGGAGGTGAGAGCCACCCACTGGATATGGACCATGTAGGTGGCTTGTTGGTGTCTGGGCCAGGGGCACTCGGTGCAAAGTGGCGCCTGACCACACCAACAGGGGCTTCTAGGCCCTGAATGCGGTGGGAAGATGGCCTTGGACCCAGGCCAGATTGGGGCTGGTTTGAGTCCTGGCTCTTAACTGGGTGGTACTTGAGCCGTCTCCCTCCCTGGTTCCTGGCGGAACGGGGTGGGGGCGCCCAGGCCGGCCTCCAGTCCGAGGTTTATGGAGGCTGTCCCGGGTCAGGTTGCCACCTGTCCAGAAGCTGTGGCCCGGTAGGGGACAGACCCTGAGCAGGCAGTGGCAGAATGTCCCCGGGCCAGTGTGCTGACACGTGTGGCAGCCTGGGATGTGTGCGTGTCGCCCAGGCCTGGCCGTAGTGAACAGGAGGTGGCGGGCTCTCCGCTGGCGGAGGAAATGGCACCCCCGCATGAAGCCTGAGCAGGAGGCCAGGCAGGTTCAAGGACAGCAGCTTGACTGGGCCTCGGGCGGCAGGGCCTAACCGTACCCCGGAGCCCGTTGGGCAGCCTCGACTCGGCAGGGCGGGGCAGGCAGCGGGTGACCCTGGCTCTGTTCCTGCCCTGGGGTGTCTGGCCACCCAGGACCATGCTGGCCCTGGTGTGGCACGTGTTGCCAGCGCGTGTCTCCAGCCAGCCTGGTGGGCAGTCGTGGCCTGGCTGCCGCCTGCCTGAGGCAAATGTGCTCTGGGGCTGGCGCCCAGGTTACTTTCTTGCATTTAGCTTTTTTCAGTAACTTCATTTCGATATATTTTTGTACATAGAGAAAAGTTGCAAAATTTGTATTCCTCACCACAGTTCCTGGAGTACTTACGCTTTGCCCCATCTGCTGTATCATTCTCTCCCTCCCTTTGTGGACAACCGTCCATGGAGGAGCTGGAGACTCGGTGCCCCTTGACTGGCCACTGAGGTGCGGTCCCTAGCCTGGGGAGGGCCGCCTGGGGGCAGAGCGGGCTGTGCGTCCCGTGGCATTTGGGAGTTGCGTCTTGTCAGAGTCCTGGAGTCCGGCCCTCGCCTGGCTCCATCTTTCGTGACCCTGATGATACGGAGAATGGGGGCCAGGTGCTTCCTGCGGTGTCCCGGGCTTGGAGGCCACTGTGAGCGCGAGGAGGCTCTGATGTGCTTTCAACAGGAATGTCGCCGCAGCGCTGGGCGGCCTCCAGTCCCGCTGCCTGGTGCTGGTGCGAGCCTGAGTGTCCGGCTGGTGACCGGACGCTCACTCCAGGTGTTGGCAGAGAGGCCTGTCGACCCAGCGCCGAGCATCGCGTTCCTGCTTCACCTGCACCTTCCAGTCCCTTCGTGATTTCTGCCCGTGTCCCCTTTTGTACCAGCTGGAGGGTGTCCTGCCAGGAATCCCTGTCCCTTCTGCCCCCACTGCTGCGCATGCTCATTTATCTGTTTCTTTTCTTTGTTTTTTTTTTTTTTTTTTAAAGACTTTATTTATTTGAAAGAGAGGCAGTGAGAGAGAGCATGAGCGAGGAGAAGGTCAGAGGGAGAAGCAGACTCCCTGTGGAGCTGGGAGCCCGATGCGGGACTCGATCCCGGGACTCCGGGATCACGACCTGAGCCGAAAGCAGTCGTCCAACCAACTGAGCCACCCAGGCGTCCCTCATTTATCTGTTTCTAACAGTGTGGACTCCAGATTCCTACTGGGAATGCTGAGACCCGACAGTCTGTAATCGGTTCTCATAGCGATTCACTTTGACCCTCAGTTTGTCCCATGTGGGCCGTGGAAGCCCCTTTGAGGAGCCTGGGTCCTTGCCATGTGGCTCCCCCGTGGCTTCCAGGCTCACCAGGAATGCTCCCTCCCCCAGCCCGGGGCTGGCCACCTGCCTGCAGAAACCGGCTCCTGGTAGCGCAGGGGCTCTCGGCGGCTCACGGCCCCCCACTGCGAGGGTGTTGTGGCCCTGGGAGCACGGGGGTGCGTGGAAGGGGAGTCTCAGCGGGAGGACCCTCTTGAGTCCAAGTCTGCACTCACGGCCCCCTGGGCGGGCTCTGGCGCGCGCGCTCACACCGCTGGTTCAGCTCAGTGCCGGGCTCCCTCCTGCTTCCCGGCAGCCTGCTTGGGGCTCTTAGGCAATGGGGTCACCTGCTCCCAGGGTCACCTGCTCCCTTATTCTCAGGATGTGCACTCGCTAGAGCTCCCTATTTGTTTACAGGTCTTTTTAAGCTAAAGTTTACATCCAGTGAGATGCAGGAGTCCAAGTGTATGGAGCTTAGACTTTTGACCAATGACTCGCCTGTGTAGGTCGGATCCCGGTCAGGGTCAGGACTCCTGCCACCCTGAGTGCCTTTGCGCTCTCCCAGTCGCCAACCCACATCCAGGATCCCAGGATGCCTGTTCTGACCCTGACCTGCTGCCCCGCGCGACTTGCAGGGCTGGAGCTGAGATCCCCCACGCGTCCCTCTGCCGCCCTCCCCTCCCCGGCTCTGGCCCATGGCCCCCACGTGCCGTGAGTGCCAGGACTTCACTTTTTTTTTAAATAAGAATTTATTTATTTATTTGACAGAGATCACAAGCAGGCAGAGAGGCAGGCAAAGGGGGAAGCAGGCTCCCCGCTGAGCAGAGAGCCTGATGCGGGGCTCAATCCCAGGACCCTGGGATCATGACCTGGACTGAAGGCAGAGGCTTAACCCGCTGAGCCCCCCAGGCGCCCCCAGACTTCACTTTTGACTGCCAATTGTCTTCTTTGGTTAGTAGCTCTCCTGTCTGGACACGGGAGGGAGTCCTGCTCTGGAGAACAGTGGACGAAGGCTGTTGGCTCCTCCCGCCCGGCCCCATGGAGACCTGTATCCTCATCCCGTGTGCGCCCAGCAGGGGCCTGGGGGGACACGAAAAAGTGCGCCATCCCACTTCTTCCCAGAGCGGAGGTGCCGTTTCTGTCCCCATGACGGTGCTTGGTGTTACGGTCTTTCTGATTTTCATATTTTCCGTGTGTGGACATCTCACCGTGGTTCACTCTGCGTGTCCCTGAGGGGCCACGCTGGGAGCACTCATTCATAGGCTTACTTAAGGCCGTATGGGCTCGTTGGCCCATTTTTAAGTTGATCTGTGCTTCGTTCTCAAGCTACAGGAGCACAGGGAACTCGTGTGTCCCTGCTTGGATGTGGTCTTGCTTCCCATCCAGGAGTCTCTGGGGGGCTGAACCCTGTGGCTGCCGGCTGCCAGTCTCCGCCCCTTGTTCAGAGGGCAGAGTTTAGTAGGACAGTCCCCCTTCCCAGGGGACTCTCTCTTGGCTCTGGTCCCTGTCAGCACCGCAGCACCCCTGTCCCAGAAGTGCCCCCAGGACCCCTGTTGGCTGTGGTGTCCCTGGGGGACCAAGAGCTCCCCAGGGAAAGCCTGGCCTTTCTAGGTGTCTGTGGTCCTATGCAGGGCAGAGCAGGCTCCTGCTTTATGCTTTCTGATGGGGCGCATCTGCCGGACCCCCTCTTCCACCCCCACTCACATAACGTCCCGTACTGGCCCAGGGCCCTGGCCTTTCCCTCCCCCGTGAGGGACACCCCTCAGCTGTCGCCTGTCCTATCCCATTGTAAGGTCAAGAAGTGAGAGCAGGAGGTGAGCCTGGGGGTGACAGGGCAGTTGCCGACTTGGAGCCGAGTCTCCTCTGGGCCTCTGTGCTGGGGGGCCCCAGGCAGGGTTCCGGGAGAGAACCTGTGGGGGTGACCCGGGCCCCGCCTCTTCCCTGAGCACTGCTGAAGCAGGTCTCCTCCGGCAGGTTTTTTAGAATTTTATTTTATGAGAACAGGCGGTTACAGCTCCCCAAGTGCCGTAAAAGTTAATGTGATGGCCTCCTCGCGCCTCTGCTCATTTTTATAATTTTTTATTTTATGAAACAGGACAGGGAGCTTAGTGACTTATTACTATTCATTTCGTTTCAACGCAGTAAATATTGATTCAGTTGGGGGTTTTCAATTTAAACCACTCGGCGATTATATAAAATATTACTGGCCTCTGAAATTATGCTTACCGATCCCTTCGGCTGCTCATTAAGGAAGGAGTGCAATTGTAGGTCCCTTTGCCTTCATCATTCTAATAAATGGGCTGAGGTGCGTTTCTGCTCGGGAGGTGCTGCGGAGAGTGCTGGCGGGGGCCTGACAGCAAGGATGCAACTCTTAATTTGGAAGTCGGTTCAAAGCACGCCTGCCTGATTTATTTATTTCTGTGTCTGTTTGAAGCAAGCGGCCCTTTCAGCTGTCAGCAGCCCCGTGGCAGTGGGGCTGAGCCCGTCCTCCTGAGGCCGGAACACCTGCCCAAGCTCCTTGGCAGAGTGTGGGGAGGGGCCGGGACTCAGGTGGGAATGTAGGGCCTTGCCCCCTCGATGGAAGGTAAGGGAGGGGGACCAGCCTGGCCCCAGCCCCATCGGCCCTGATGCTTACTGTCAAAGACACCTTGGGGCGCCTGGGTGGCTCAGTGAGTTAAGCCTCTGCCTTCGGCTCAGGTCATGATCTCGGGGTCCTGGGATCGAGCCCCACATCGGGTTCTTTGCTTGGCGGGGATCCTGCTTCCCCCTCTTTCTCTGCCTGCCTCTCTGCCTGCTTGTGATCTCTGTCTGTCAAATAAATAAATAAAACCTTAAAAAAAAAAAAAAAGGCTGCCTCATCTTCCCCTGGGACCTCATGCCAAAGAGGTGGACCTTTTCTGGGCAGGGCTGGTAGTCAGCCCCTTGCTGGCCACACTGGCCTGGGACGCAGGATCCCGAGAAGGGAGGAGAGGGCCCCTGGGTGCCGGGGTCTGGCTGGTACACAAGCTGAGATGGCCTTCCTGCCGTCTGCCCCATGAGGGGTGGCCCAGGGCAGCCCCGTCTGGCATCGGGCCCTTAGGACCCCAGCAGCAGACCAGCTGGTCCCTCTGGCTCCAGGGTCTCTTCACGCGTTTGGTCCCTGTCCCCACCAGTGTGTGGTCCCTGTCCCCACCAGTGTGGACATCTCTAGGGCGGCCTCATGAAATGATGGAGGCCAGTGAGAGGGTCCAGAGTGAGGATGCAGAGCCCCCAGGGGAGGCCGCGCTTGGCTGGGCCCCCACCGTGCTGGTGGCCCTGTGCTCAGGTAGGAGGTGCACCCCAGCCACGCTCCCAACTGCTTCCTCCTTGGCTTTCCCAGGCAGGGGCTCGGGGAGGGGCGGCATTGGCCTCAGTGGAAGATGTTGGCATGGGGGATGCCGGATGGCACTGAACTGCCATCTCCCTGTCAGTTTGAGCCTCTGGCCTGCCCTCCCGAGTGATCACACGGCCCCTGTGACCATATGGTGTTTGTGTCGCCATTTCCTCCCTGGCCATGGGGACTGCTGGCATCTGGCCTGACAGGCATTGTGGCCAGAGTATTTGAGGTGAGACCGTGTTTTCTGATGCGGTACCTGGGCTCTGTCTGTGGATATTGTGGGAAGGGAGGGGCTCCAGGACAGGCCTGATGTGGAGGCCCTTGTGGGAAGGGAGGGGGGCAGACCTCAGAGCCTCCTCCCCTTTGCTCCATCTCGGGCTGGGATCTGCCCATCATGTTGGGCTGATCACCTCTCTCTCTGGGCCCATGGGGAGCTGGTCCCTTGTATCTGTGTCCCAGAGGCCATCCTGCTAGGTAGGTGGCCCTGCTGGGGCTAGAGCCCCAAGTGGAAAGGCCTGGGAAGGCCAGTGTGCTGTGCTGTGAATCCCTTCTGGGAAGGTCTCTGGCCCATACTGGCCTCATGTATGTGGCTGTGTCTCTGACCCGCTCGCCTCCAACTGCTCTGTCTTCAGTCTGTGGCCTTCCTTTGTCACTGCTTCCATGTGTCTGCGTCCTTCCCATTGCTGCTGCTCTGTCCCTGTTTCTCCACGGACGAGTGTGTGTCTCGGTCCTGCTCCTGTCGCCTGGCGCTTTGTCTCGTGGTGTGGGTGCTGCACCCTGGTGCTGTGGGCACGCCGTGGGTTCCCGGAGCAGGGCTCCTTCCTTGGCCGGGAAGCCAGGACAGGTGGGTACCCTGGGCTGTCCAGCCTCCATGCACACGGGCCTCGTGTTGGTCATGAGCCAGGTTCCAGCCCTTCTGGCAGCCTCCCTGCCTCCCCATCACCTTGCCAGCCCTGAAGGACCTGCCTCTCCCCAGCCACCTCCCGTCCCTACCCTGTGAGGGCCCTAGGCCACCTGACCCTGGACGGCTGTGCCCGCCAGCTCACTCCCGCTTTGCCTGGGCCAGCCTGTCCCACCTGCTCTAGTGCCCTGAGTCTTGATCCGTGTGACATGTGGATGGCTTCTTTGCCCTTTGCGAGTTGGCTCGAGTGGCTGAGTCCCGCGAAGCAGCTTTCAAACCAGCGCACGGGGAAAGCAAGGGGAAAGGGGTCAGGCTGGCAGGCGCCTCCCCCAGGCCCCACCTGTGGGTGCAGACCCCGGGGGACAGGACCTTGTGAGATGCCACTGCCGCAGCACAGACCATAAGCCTGGTTTGGCCTCCGGGGGGGCCGGTGGTAACAGGACAGTGGCTCTCGGAGTGGGAGACCCCTTGGCCGAGGCTGGTTCTCAGGAGAGAATGAGAGAGCGCGTCCCGTTGGTTTGCTGGAGGGAAGTTTCATTCTGGAAATAGCAGGACCTTTGGGAAGGAAGCCTCAGAAAGTCCTCTTAGGTCTGTCCCCGTGGAACCCCGGGAAGATCACCCTCAGGCCGTGCCTGAGCCCCCGGCCACGCCTGGCCAGCACCAAGGGCCCTCCTGTGACGGGACTGGTGACCCGTGATGCCCCTGAGATGAGGGCAGGGGAAGCTGAAAACACTGCCTCTGACAGGAGGAAATAAAACGTCTGTGTCGCCTGGTGGTACCTGGGTACGTTACATGCTCAAATGGCACTTTAAATACCACTTTTGTCCCGGTTTTAGAGGCAGCAGTAAAGCGTTTCTCCGATGATCGATATCATACTTCACTCCTTGCATCTGTCAGCCCTTCAGCCTGCTCTGACCCCAAACCACAGGTCCCCTCTCAGAGCTGGGCTGGGGCCGCTGCAGGCCGCTGAGGGATATGAGGTTCTGGGGAGCCCCGCAGCGGCTGGGGACCACTGCTAAAGAAAGAGCCCCGGAAGCGAGGCCTCACTCCGGCCCCCGGCTGCCACCTCGTTCCTGGGCCCCACTTTGTGGCACCAGCATCCACCCTGCCCTGTGTCCCCCCCGCAGGGGCGCCCAGAGAGATGCTGGGCCTAGGGACAGGTGTCTTCGCCCTGCTGTGGTCCTGGCAGGGAGCCTCACCCCTCCTCCACCCCTGCCTACCTTCCTACTGTACTCACCCGCCCCGCCCCGCCCCGCCCTGTGTGGCCCTCTGTGAGCCGCTCCTTCCTGGGGCCTTCCCTTGCCCTTCTGGGCTCTGACGGGTCAGAGCTGCTGAGCCTGGCTGCAGCCCGTCTCACGCCGGGGGCCATCCACCTCCTCCATCTCCCGCCTTGTACCCTTCCAAGGCTGCCCACGGGCCCCTGTGCCACTTCATGGGCAGACCGGCAGGGGGTCGAGGGTCTTCAGGAATCATGGGGATGGCTGACAGTTTATTTTATTTTTTTTATTTTTATTTTTTTTATTTATTTGACAGAGATCACAAGTAGGCAGAGAGGCAGGCAGAGAGAGAGAGGGAGAAGCAGGCTCCCCGCTGAGCAGAGATCCCAATGTGGGGCTCAATCCCAGGACCCCGGGATCATGACCTGAGCCACCCAGGTGCCCCTGACAGGTCATTTTAAATGCTGTGTCTCAGGGGGGTGAGGACTACTGTTGCAGAGACCTCTTGTGTTGGGGACAGGCCCAGTGACCCCTGCCTGCTGGGTAGCCACTGTAGCTGGGGGACACCCCTACCCAGCTTCCGCTGAGCCTGGCTCTTCCAGGCCTACACCCCTCCCCACTGCCCCAGCACCAGCAGGCAGGTGCACAGTGGTTTGATTTTCCTGTGACTTTCCTCCAAGTCAGCAAGGTTTCCCCGGTGCCCCGCCCACTCCCCAGAGTAAGGAGCCCCGGTTTAATTTGCGGTTAGATGTCTGTTAAGATTGCGTCCACTTCCCAAGTCAGCACTTAATTGGCAAGGCACTTGATTTAACAGCGTGGGAGCCTCCACCGGAAAAATGGCTTGAATAAATCACCGCCTGACGCCAGAAAATAGATATAATCTCAGCATTAACTACATTAATAGTAGCAGGAGCCGAATTAAGAAAGCCATAAAGCATGGGCGGGGGGCATAAATTACGGCCCAGCTCTGTCCCGAGGCGTGCCTCCGCTTGGGGGCGGGGCAGGAGGGGAGGCGGTCCAGGCCCCGCCCTGCTCCGCCCCTGGCCCCGCCCCCTCCGCCCCACCAGCTCCCGGGTGGGGCGGGGCTGCTCGGTCTGGAGGCTTAGCTCCCCCCCCCCCCCCCCCCCCACGGCCCCCCGGGGGGGGGGGGGTCTGAGGAATTGGGCGCCTGGCCCACGCACCCCCACCCCCTTCCCCATCCCCGCCCCCACCCCAGGCCTGTCTCTGCCTGAGTCGGTGCCCCAGGGTGCTGGCCGGGGCGCTACTGTGAGTCAAGGACAGGAGTACAGGAGCTCCCTCCCTGAGGCAGACTGCGGACTGGAAGGCTTCTTGGAGGAGGCAGGCACAACTCCGGGAGGGTCGTATCCCTCAGGCGAGGCAGTTCAGGGTGCTCTCATCTCCCCTACTGTTTTGTCTACCCCAGTTCCGCTGACCCCACCCTTCTCAGGGGCAGCCCCACTGCCACAGCCTGTCCCACACTTGAGTGGAGGAGGATGCTATCCAGATCATTGATTTACTTATGCATTTACCTGTCAGAGCGCGCGTGCGTAAGCAGGCAGAGCGGCAGGCAGAGGCGGGAGAGAAGCAGGCTCCCCACTGAGCAGGGAGCCCGCGCCAGGACTGGATCCCAGGACCCCGGGATCATGAGCAGAGCCGAAGGCAGCGGCCTGACGACTGAGCCACCCAGGCGCCCCAGGATGCTGTCCAGTTTTAATTTCAGTTTCATTCCCATTATTGGTCAAGTTCAACATTCTTTATGTTTATGTTCATTTGCCTCTGGCCTGTTTCTTACAAGTTTGCAGGACTCACACGTGTTCAGGCTGTGGCCCTTTGTGTTCCCGAGATGATCCAACGTTCGTTCCTCAGTTTCCTCAGTTTGAATCGGCCTTCCGGCCTTCCCGTTACGGTTATGAGGGTTTCTAGCAGATCTTTTTGCTTTTCTGAGTACTTAAATCTGTCACTCTCCTAAGACTTAGCTGATGTGCTTGGAACAGCCTTCTCCAGCCTGAGGTTATAGGAGTTCAGGTAGGTTTCCTTCTGGTGCTGCGGTTTCAAATTGTACATTTAAAACTTTAATCTAGGAGCTCCTGGGGGGCTCAGTGGGTTAAGCCTCTGCCTTCGGCTCAGGTCATGATCTCAGGGTCCTGGGATCGAGCCCCGCATCGGGCTCTCTGCTCAGCGGGGAGCCTGCTTCCTCCTCTCTCTCTGCCTGCCTCTCTGCCTGCTTGTGGTTGGTCTCTGTCAAATAAATAAATAAGATCTTAAAACAATTAAAAAAAAACTTTAATCTACCTGGAATTTCTTTAGAGATATGGTATAAGATTAAAGTTCAAGTTTAATTTCTCTCTCCGTTTAAAAAATATTTTATTTATTTATCTGACAGAGACAGATCACTGTCTGTGGGGCTCGATCCCAGGACCCTGAGATCATGACCTGGGCCGAAGGCAGAGGCTTAACCCACTGAGCCCCCCCAGGTGCCTCTAATTTCTCTCTCTTTTTTTAAAGACTTTATTTATTTGACAGTGAGTGAGAGAGGGAACACAAGTAGGGAGGAGAGGGGGAAGCAGGCTCCCCACGGAGCAGGGAGCCCACGGTGGGGACCCAGGGATCACGACCTGAGCCCAAGGCAGACTGAGCCCAAGGCAGACGCTTAACCACTGAGCCCCCCAGGCACCCCTCATCTTGTTTAATAGTTATCTGATTGTCTCAAGGCCATTCGTTACCTCTTAGGGTTTTGCCATTGTTTGAAAATGTCGCTTTTATCTTGTACAAATGCTTGTTCCTGAACTTAGCTTTCTGCATAGATGTTCCTCTTGTGTTTGTATCTTCAGTGGTCGGAACTGTAGACTTCTTACCCTGCGTACAGCCCCCCAGGTCAGGCAGGGGGTGTGTACTTCCTGCCCTGCCTCCAGGTCCCGCTCACGCCCCTCCCACACCCCGTCTCACCCCACAGATGACCCCTCCGGCCTTTCTCCATCTCCGCAGGCTCCGCCTCAAGGTTCTCGATCTTCAGGGAACAGAATCATGCAGGAGGCACTGTTGGCTGTCTGACGTCATTCGCCCACCATGTGTTACACTGAGTTGTCCCGACAGACTCATGAGCTGCGGCCCTGACCCCCTTGTGGCTGTACGTGGCGTTGGGGGCCTTTCGAGAAATAATCAAGGTTAAATGAAGTCACGGGGTGGGGCGGGGGACTACTCTGATAGGACTGGAGTCCTTACAGGTAGAGGAAGAGATCCCAGAGCTGGCTCTCCGCTGGTGTGCGGAAGAAGGCCTGTGTGACGACACAGTGGGAACGTGGGGCCTTACCTGCAACCAAGGGGGCTGGACTTGGGGCCCCCAGAACTGGACAAAAATGGGTTCCTGCTGTGTGAGCCACCCAGTCTGTGGCGCTGTCTGGCAACCCAGGCCAGCTGAGACCCTGTTCTCAGGACCACGTGCAACGCCGTGGGTAGCGATAGCATGTTCTTTTCCCTCGAGGTATGTGGACATAGCGCAGTTTGGTCACGAGTGCAATGACACGTTCATGTCACGTTTCTAGTCTTTGCCGCACCCTGGTCTTGTTGGGCCTGTCGCCGACTGACCCAGAACCCTGGTTTCTGTGGACTTGCTCCGGGGGCGTGGTGGGGGGTGTCCCGCGCTGCGGTAGGTCAGGATGGGGCTCTGGCGGCTGTCCTCGTCTGCACACTCTCGGCAGGAGGAGAGCGCTCCGGCCCCCATGGCTTTGGCGGCCCCCGCGGCGCCGTCTTCCCGCGGCAGCAGGCTGCAGGGTGCGCTGGCGCCTCACCCAAGCCTGGTTTGTCGATGGGAGCCAGGGCAGGGAGGGACGGGGTGGGGAGAGCCTCCAGCAGACTCCACGCCCAACACGCAGCTGATGCGGGGCTTGGCCCCGTGATCCCGGGATCATGACCTGAGCCGAAACCAAGGGTCGGACGCTCAGCCGACGGAGCCCCCAGGCGGCCCAGGGACACGTTCAGTGAAGTGGGCACTCAGTCTGGCCGGTGTCCAGGGACTGGACACGCTGCTGCGTCCTTACGGCCGCCTGTCTTCATCTCTCCCGAGCGCTGTCCTCCCAGATGAATGTTAGAAACGCTGGCTCAGTTTCTCGGCCTTTCCGGCCGATCAGCCTCCGAACCAGCCGTACTGAATCTTACTCCCCTGCCCTGCCCGCTGCAGCCGGCCGGTCGCACGTCTGTCCTGCGCTCCGCGCTGCGTGGCCAGCTGCTGGGTTCCCTCCGTCTGGTGGCTGGTGCTGAGTTCTGCCCCTGTGTTGGCTCCTCCTGTGCGTGGAGTTCTGGGGGCGAGGACCATTTCAGGGCTGGGGGATGGTCAGCCGGGCCTCCACGTGGACAGTGAACAGGGTGAGGGGGGCAGGGAGAGGAAGGGAGGGAGGGACAGAGGAGAGAGAGAGAAGCCGGTGGGAGAGACAGACATGGGGGATGGGCAAGGGAACAGAGGAAGGGCCAACCCTGCCCCTCATGGGCCAAGGCCGTCCTGGGCTGACAACCCAGTCCAGAGGGGGACACGGGGACACAGGGGATGGAGGGCCCCGCCCCAGGCTGCCCAGCCTGAGCGCCTGCCCTCCACCCCCCACGAGCTGGACTTGGTGGAGCATGGGGGTCCGCTGAGGCCCGGTGACGTGTGGCTTCTGCCGCTGACACACAGACACCGGTAGCAGCAGCTGAAGTGCGTTTTCAAAGTGTCAGTTTATGGAGAATTTTACTTTCCGTCTTGTTGTTTATTAGGCTCTTAAAGGGAAAGCTTGTAATGCATCCATTGATCGAAATACCGATTGAGTAGCTGCGAGCACATGAAGCAGTCCCAGACCCTCGTAACGCAGCGGCTGCCTGTGTAACGCAGGTGGCACGATTAGCGGCGCCCATCGGCTGTGGACTGGCCGGGCGCCCTGCGTCGCTTGGGTTTGCTCCTGGGGAGCTGCGGGACAGGGGCAGCCTCAGCGCTGAAGCCTTCGGGTGACCCCCAGGTCAGCCCAGGAGCCGTGGGAGTCGGGGCCCCCCGCCACCCCTCCAGGGCCACGGTCAGGTGCTCGGCCTCCACTGTGGGCCAGCTCCCCTCCGGGCATATCCTGCCCCTGCTGCCCGGCCTGGGTCACACAAGGTCCCCTGGGCCTCCGCTCCTGCCCAGGCCCATCGCCCCTGTCTGCTGCGAGATGGGTCCTGGAAGGCCACGCCGTCGGCCTGGCCCTGCACCAGGGTGGCCCGAGGGCGTGTGGGCAGGTCAGCACCCTGAGCCAGCTGTGGGGTGTGCGGCCCCTGCTGGGCCTGGAGACCCGCTCTGACTCACTGGGAGCTGGGGGGTCCCTGGAGCAGCCGCGCCTCATTTGGGAGGAACCGTTGTGCCGTTGGAGGAGGGTCTATGGAGGGCAGCCAGCCAGTCGCCGCGAGGCCTGTGCCGTCCACTAGGTCCCTGGCCGCTGAGTCCCGCTGAGTCCCGCTGAGCCCCTTCCCCGAGGCCCGCACCTCGGTCATCCTCTCCCTTCCTGCCCGGCCGGTCCTGCACAGGCCTCTCCCCCCAGAGCTCTGCTCACAGCCCCTCACCCCCGCAGCCGCTCCAAGCGGGGTCCAGCGCGGGGGGCGCGCTCCCACTCTGTGCGCTGGGTGGAGGTGGCGCCCGTCAGCCCCGTCAGCGCTTCCGCGGAAAGCCCACTTAAGCACTTTGCAGCCTGTCACGGTGTTGGCTGAGCCTGACCTACTTGGATTCTCTGTGCCGAGCCGCCTCCCCCGGCTCTCGGCTTCTGCTGACGGCGCACTCCCAGCTCGCCTGGAAGCTTCACACAGCCGTGCTCCATTTCCTGAAAAATGCTTCCCCGCTTGTTTTCTCTCTCCGCAGACAGCCTGCCCACCTCCTGCACGGTCACTGTGGGCTGGGACGGCCTGCCCTGGAGGCCGCTGGGTCCTCGGCCATGCACTGACACCCCCGCCCCCAGCCAGCGAGGGTGGGAGGTCGAGTTCTGGCCCAGAGCCAGGTCCAGCCCCTCCGCGAGCAGCCCACAGCCTTAGCCCTCCTCTGCCCTCCCAGCCCTGGGCAGTGGCCATAGCCTCCCGACTCCAGTCCACCCATCCACCATGCTCACGTCCAAGGGTCGGGGCCCCTGGGTGCTTCCTCCGGCATTGCCAGCTGTGCATTCAGGCCCGGTCTCTCTGCCCAGCACACGTGTCCTTTCTGCGTCTCTCACCTGGCCTGAACTCCAAGGGGCCTGCAGGGTATGGGACCCCGGCCCCTAGCTCCTGCTGCCCACAGCAACATGGCTCTTGCGGGGCAGGGGGTCACTGCAAGCCATCGGGAGGTCAGGGGGAAGGCTTCCTGAGGACCCAACCTCGGAGCTTGGTCGCAGGGGTGACCCTGACAGCAGCCGTCCAGTGTGCGTGTACAGAGGCCCAGGCAAGGCCCAGCAGGACACACACCACACTCACGCTCCACAGCACTTTCCAGGAAGCGGAACTACCCAGCGTGGCTGGAGTCCTGGCTGGTGGGGGCATGTGGGGACAGTGGTCCATGAGGACCAGACAGCCCCGACTGCAGGGTCTCCTGACAGACCTCCCCACGAGGGGCATGGGGGCTGCTGCACGGTGTCAGTGGAATGGGGACAGAACTTGATCACACAAGCTGTTTCCAAACCAGCTAGTTTGGTGGGATGGGGGTGTAGATGCCCCGAGGAAGCTGTAAATCAGGGTGGGAACCCCAGCCTGCGTCTGGGGAGAGAGTGGGCCAGCGTCGGTGACGTAGGTCTCCTTGGTGACTGTGGTCACTGGCTGGGTAAGGGTCCAGGAAGAAGGAGTCTGTGTGGAAGGTGGGGAACAGACAGTGGGGATATCCAGGGTCCAGGCGCCTCCCCGAGGGGGTTGGGAAGAATCCATCAGCAAAAACACCTCTGTGTGCCTGGCAAGTTCCCTCCGGTGATTTCCTGTCCGGGCACAGGACCTCTGTCCTGCTCGCAGATCTGTGCCCAGCCTTCATGTGGCCCCTTGGCCTGGCCCTGTCCCCAGGAAGAGGGCCTGTCCCACCCTCTCTGGGTCCACGTGGCCTGGGAAAGGCTGCCGTAGGCCCATGTGCTCTGTGCTGTTTCCTCAGGAAAACCCAAGGCCTGAGTGAGTCCAGATGGGGCCTGGGGCCATCCAGATCCGCTGTGGCGGTGCAGGGTGGCCGGAGGTGGGATCCGTTTAAGGTGCCGTTGGACCTGCCGAGGTCTGGGCATCTGGGCACCGCCCCCTGTTTGGGACTTGCCCCTCTCCCACTTACACCTGAGTCTGCTCTCAGTCGGGAGTGAACCACCCCCTGGGCCTTCACCCGACCTGGCCTGGGCAGGCTGCCTGTGCACCGCCCCCGGGTCTGGGGTGCAGAGTGCAGCACCCCCGCAGGGCTTTGGGAGGGGCTGCTCTTTATCCAGTCCCGTGACCGGGGAGGGCAGGGCGCTTGTGCTCGCGTGTGCGTCTGTGTTTGGGAGCTGGTGCCCTGTCCGGCCCCTTGTGCGCACCCGCCCACAGGTGGTGCTGCCACCGACGCCTGCGACGGGCCCTCCTCACCCTGCAGGCTGAGCCCCAGACCCGTGGCCAGGGGCACCCCGTGTACAGGAGTGGGGGCCCTGTGGCCATGGGAAGCTCGCAGGGACGGGAGTGTTCGTATCCAGGGTTGGCCCTCCAAGCCCTTGGAGGGCGGGGGCGCACTGGCAGACGGGGTGAGCGGCCCCGCAGGCCGAGCAGGGCACACACCACGCTCATGCCCGGCTTCTCGGGGCAGGCCTCCCTCGGCCTTGCCCAGACCCTCACCTCCCTTCCTCTTGGGCACCGTGGCCTGAGGACTGTCCGCACCCAGCACAGCAGAGCACCTTGCCGGCCTCCGTGTCCTCGGGCTGGCACTTGCCAGCTGCTCCCCAGGCCCCAGACACGTGGACGGCTTTTCTTCTTAAACCGACTTTTGTGGTGTGTGTGTCTGTCTCCCCATTACCACTGCTATTCGTTTAAAATGTTATCTCCCCCCACCCGTTCCTCGTGCCCCCCGGGGGGGTGAGGGGGCCCAGCCCTCACCCTGGTGTAGTCAAGGTTATGGTGATAAATCCTGGGGCATTGTCACTTCTATTCGGAGTAAATTGGCTGGCCGCTTTCGGGCTGAAGGAAAGATAATTTGCTGTAGTATTTCAAATGGATTAGAAATGGATTTGAAGGGAAAGTTCATGCCTCCCATTACAAAGGCGAGAAAGAGAACTATCTTAAGGCACGGTTCCCTCCCTGGCCTTCATTATCCACGCTTAATACCTTTCCTATTTTCCAGCGTTAATGAAATTTCCTGGCGGCGTGGGCCTGCCGGACGGATGGGAGAAGCCTTTAGATCTGAGGCTCCTGTTGTAGAAAAGGAATTACAGGGCCCTCGCCGCGAGGGCAGGAGCGTTCTCCGGGTCCTTGGCCCGGCTATTATCTCATTAATTTTATCCCCTCTTCTCAATGCAGTTGGTTTCCAAAGCCTGTCCTCTCCATTAGGGTAACAATTTACCGGAGTGCTGTGACACCCACGGCAATGAGAAGCTACAAGGCAGCCCCTTGCCCGCCTGGCGCCCTCCCGGCCACAGGTCCTGAGTCCGTGAGCGGGCCCGGCGGGGGTGAGGGCAGGGCTGAGGTGGTCTGTGCAGCCGCAGGCTGCTGGGCTGGCTCTCCCCAGGCAGGTGGGCCCTTCCGCAGCCCCACACCCTTGGGCACGCAGGGTCCCCCGGCCTGCGGGGTCCCCCGGCTGGGTGTGTGTGCATAGGCCGCAAACCCTGGGCGGGGACGTGAGAACGGAAGAAGTTCTAGGCCTCCCGGCCGCCCCCGTCGCCTCCCCGGAGGCTGACCCTCGCCCTGTAATTGCCTTAGAACCCAGGGGTATGGTTTTTGGTGGAAGAAGCATGGGATCTGTTAGTGCTGTGCGTCCGCACAAGTAGCCGCAGGACCCAACAACGCGCAGGGGGAGAGGGTGGCGGAAGATGCGGCCAGAAAGTCAGTCACGAAAGGTGCTTCTCGGAGGGAGGGCATTGGGTGTGTCTGGCCCTGGCGTCTAGCCTGGGAGCCAGGAGGGCGTCCCTGGGGCTCACTCTTCAGGGTGAGCCGGTAACGGCCCCAGACCGAGGCTCTGGGATGGGCTTGGATGGGAGCCCGCTCGGGGCCAGAACGAAATCTATCCTGAAGCTTCTAGCTGCTTCTGAAGCAAGATCCTGCGGCCTCCGTGGGTCCCTGTCTGGGCCTGGCCGCCTCTTTCTGCAGCTTCACCTGTGTGGTTGCCCCTGGGAGTGGTGGTCTGACCCTGTCTGGCCTCAGCCCCGGGCACGTGCCCCAAAGGGCTGGGTTTCTGGGTATGTGGGGTCCTGAGATGCTGGGCCCAGGTGCGTAAGTGGGCGCAGGTCTGGTTGCCCACCCGTCCCTCGTGGTTTATAGCATCGGGAGGCTTGGGTGGCGGTGGTGCAGATGGGGGTTGGCTGAGGGTGGTGGCCCAGGAGGGGGGGTCCGTGCCCTGAGGGAAGAGGCAGCTGAGAGTGGTGCTCACAGGACCGGCTGTCGCACAGCCTCGGGGCAGGGCTTTTTGGGAGGTCTGGGGCCTGGCCCTGCGGGGTGGGCACTGGCCGGGCTTGCTGCCGGTCACGCTGCCTCCAGGCTGAAGGAATGGAGGCTGCCCAGGGCTGGCCCTGGCCCAGGTGGGTGTACAGAGGGGCAGCTGCCTTGTCGGTGGGGAGACCACGGAGGGCTCTGGACACCGCGCGGCTGTGGGCTGGGGCTGGAGGGGGCCCATTGCCCTCTGGCCCAGCGAGCTGTGGTGGCCCCGGCCTTAGGTTCGGCTCTCAGCTCTGGGGATTAGGACTCCGGCCGAGCTGTGCGCTGTGGATGTGAGCGCAGCTCCCGCAGAGGGCTCGGGGCTCTGGGGCAGGGCCCCACAGAAGATGGCTCTGCCCGGCCCCGCCTTGGCCTGGCCTCTGAGTGACCCGGAGGACAAAGCATATAGGACACATAGATGCCCCAGGCCCAGGCTGGGCAGAGCTGGGGTCCCAGGGTCTGGGGAAAACCTGGGAGTCTGTCTGCCTCCCCCAGAGGGTCCCCGCCTACCCCACCCTCTTCCTGCCAAGATGCACCCTGTGTGGGGACACCTGGAGCCTGTAAGGGCGTGGACAGCTTGAGCCAGGCTGGCCGGGGTCCCTTGGCAGGACTTTTTCCCGAGAGCGGTGTTTGTCAACTTGAATTTTAATTAAAGAAAACTGGGTTAAGTACCATCGGGCTGCGGCATCCTCCTCGGCACTCCCCGCCTGGCCTTTGTCTTACACCGCAGCTTTGGGTCCCCCTGAGTGCCCGGCTCACTTGTGCGCGGTGTTATTGCTGACGTGCCCTCAGAGGCTTTGTGCTGGCAGGAGTCACCCACAGATCGCAGAGAGACCAAGGCCCGGGGGACCCCAGGGTTAAGTGGGTGGGGGGCAGCTGCACCCCAGAGCAGGAGTGCTCAGCCCTCCTCACTCAGCTCCAGGCAGGTGTGCTGGGGTGGCCCCCGCAGCCTGTGTGCCTGGATGCCCCAGGGCCTGCCCCGTCCCCGGGTGCCCAGGCCGGCGTCCGCCGCAGATGGGGTGGCCATCCGTGCGCTGCGGGACCGTGGGAGAGCCCCGCACGGGCCGGACCACCTTCCCACTTTAGCCAGGTCCCCGCGCTGGTGGTGGTGCTGCTGTGAGGACTGACCCCTCGCCCTGCCCCTCCTGCTGCCTGGAGGCTCCGGGGCCCACAGGCCCAGACCTGCCAGTGGGCACGGTGTGTGCACTCGGTGGTAACGACATTATGAGTAGAGCCTGGACTAATATGGAATTAAGGTTAATTTGCATAAACAAATTACTGCTGAAATGAGTCCTGAGGGGGTAGGGCCTTGTTCCCTCATTTCGGTGGCCGCCTGCCCATGTGACAGCTGGGGGGGAGCAGGTCAGCCCTGGCCTGGGGTGCTGGCCTAGCACCCCCAGGCCTGGGGGCCTGCAGCTGCTGCCCGCGGCAGCCATGGTGTCTGCAGGGGGACGTCTCTCGAAGCAGGGGCATCTGGGGCCTCCTCCCAACCCACTCTGTCCTTGGCTTCCTGGTCTGGCTGGGGTAGGGCCTGGGACCTGGTTGGAGGAGAATGTGGAGGGAGGAAGTGGTCAGGTGGCCACTGGGGCCATCCAGGCACAGGTCTGCCCTCCTGGCCCGGGTCAGCCACTCAGCTCGTCCCACAGGCTGTCCCAGACCTCTTCCAGCCCGTGACTTTAAGGTACCTCCAGTCTTTCCCCCAAAGAGCTTGCCTGGATGGGGGTCTGAGGCTATGCCCCCCCTCTCTCCATGCTGGGCTCCCATGCGGTGGACCGAGGGGACAGGCAGTAGAGCCTGCTGACCCGAGCGGCCTGGGTGGCGTGCACTGGGGCAGCCTGTGGGGGAAGATGTTCCCGGGCGGTGGTGTGGACCACCAGCTGCGGTGTGGACCCTCAGGGGACTTGCCCGTGACGCCCTGCCCGAGGGGCCCAGCAGTGTATGTGCTGGAAGGGGGGACGCTTGTCCCCTGCCTCTGCCCTTTCTGCTCACCTGTGGGGCGGGGAGGAGGGGAGGGGACAGACCATGGGGCCGTGGGGCCGGACACACCGGGGTCTCCCTGTCTCCGCAGGTCTCTGGTGCTGAACCGCCTGCGCCCCGCTGCGGGGGGCGGGAAGGGCCAGGCCGGCTCCCCTCGGTGGCGGAGCAGAGGCCTCCGCTGCATCGGAGGGGTCCTGTACAAGGTGTCGGCCAACAAGCTCTCCAAGACCTGCGGCCGGCCCGGTGGCGACGGCGGGAACAGGCCGCTCCTGCGCACAGGTGAGGCTCCTCGGGGGGGGGGGCGCCCTTCGCTCCCGCCTGCGTGTGCCTCACGGACGGCGGCCGAGGCTTGTGGGGCACCGAGACGGGCGGGCCTGGGCGAGTGATTGCCTCCCAGCCGGGCCTGTCCCAGGCCGGGCGTTCGTGGCACCGTTCGGTGCTTCCGGGGCCTTCGAGGCTGTTCCTGCTGGAGCTGACGAGGTGGCCGGAGCAGTGGGGCCCGCACGGGGTGGGATCCACGGCCTCCACGTCCCCGAGGGGAGCCCTCGAGCACACGGCCTCGTGCTTCGCTGAGCAGGCCCTGACTTCCGTGCTTCGCCCCTGGATAAAGGAGATGGGCCAGGTACGGCGAGCACGGCGCTCGCGGCTGAACACCTGGGGCCGTGGCGCCCCTAATCGCATTGGCAACGCCCCCCAACTGTATCTGGAGGCCGTGCTGCCGCCGCGCCCGCGGCCTGGGGAAACAGGCCAAGGAGAAGGAAATGCTGTGGATTTGCTTATTATACAAATTAACTAGAAAATACTTCGGTTTCAGTCCAATTTTACCCCCATCCTTTTCTGCCAAGAATAAAAGGGTGAGGTGGCAGGCAGTACGGGGACTGCAGAGGCCCAGCGGCTCCCAGCCCTTGCCCTGTCCACGCACGGGGGCAGGAGGGAGAGGAGGCCTGGCCCCCGGGCAGGGGCGGGACGCTGGGGGCCCTTCCCGGAAGCCCTTGCCCAGCTGTGTCCCCAGGGCCTCTGTCTGTGGGACTACAGGGAGGCGGGCATGGGTGCCTGGCTGCCTTTTTCCAGACGGGGCGCCCTGGCCAGGGCCCGAAGGCCATGACCCTGCTCTACCTCTGTGCCTCCGTTGTCTGATCCCTTTCGAGGGACTGGGCTGTGTGGTCTGAGGGCCTCCGGAGGCTCTCCTGGTGGAGGAGCAGGTCCGGAGCATCGGCTGGGCCTCCTCACAGGGCCTGCACGAGAGTCACCCTGAGCCTCCGATCCCCAGGGCTCAGCAGGGCTCGGCATCGGTGTTCGTGGTCCTTGAGGCCGCACACAAAGCAGCTAGTCCTTCGCAGAGCTGTCCCTAGCCAGGCTGGTGTCTGGACAGAGCCAGAGAGGGCTCTGGGCCGCCTCTCTGTGGAGTGACGTTCTGCTCGGCCTGACTCAGGAGGCTTCTCTGTGGGTCACACCCACTGGCCCCAGCCTCCCCCTGGGCCTCCTCAGTGAAGGGCCCCAGCTGGCCTTTCCCATCCATCATCCTTTCTGCCCTGGACTGCCACCCCTGACCCCACAGCCGACCCAGCAGGCAGGACTCAGATTTTGTTCCCTGCTATCCTCCTTTGGAAGCTGGATGGAGCTTATGGGGTGGGGGCAGGCATTCTGCTGCCATTGCCTGAGCCAAGCACGTCACAGGGCCACACCCCTTTGAGCTCTCTGCCCTCCAGGTCAGCCCCAGTGATGCCCTGTGCTGCTTACTCACATCAGGTCTGAGGGGCTCCTCCCTGGCCTGTCCAGACGTCATTGGCCGTCCCGGCATCCACACTGTCTACGTGCAAGGGACCCAGAAGTGGGTTACGGCTTGGGGCTGCACTGGCCCTCACCGGCACCCTGCTGCCCATGTGCCCTGGGCTGCGTGGGGGCCCCTCCACATGGACCCCGGTGGACCTTTGGGGTTGGGGCTGGCGCCTGAGGTCCATAGTGGGAGGAGAGGTGCCCGGAGACAGGAAGGGTCAGGTTTGAACCGCTTGGACGCTGCTCGAGAGGAGGGTACAGGCAAGGCGGTAGAGTGGCTGTGAAAGGGGCCAGCGTCAGGGCTGTGGGTCGCTCCCTCCCTCTGCGGCACTGGCCTCACGGCACCTGAACCAGCAGCTGTCCCGTGTCTCCTCGGGGAGGGAGGACGCCTCGCCTAGCCCACTCCCTGCCGGGCTGACCTCCGTGCAGTCGCGCTATCCCCCTCTGGTGAAGTGTGGCCTCGCCTGGCCTCCAGCCTCGCCTTCCCCAGCCTCCTGGCCTCAGGGCCGCGCAGGGAGCAGTGCAGGGATGACAGAGGCCTCCAGGGCCAGGCAGGTTCCCAGGAGGCCCCACTCCTTGTCGGCTGCTAGGAGACAGTGCGGGGGCCAACCTGGGGCAGGTGCGAGCAAGTAGGTAGGTATGAGCCAGAGCCAGAGCCAGAGCCCGAGTCCCAGCCCAAGCCCAAGAGACCGCCTGCCGCCTGCGGCTCCAGCCACCCAGACCCCTGTGTGGGGGCTGCCTCCCAGAGGTGGGGTGTTCCCAGCTGCAGGAGCGCCACTGACCAGCGGCCTCCTTAGGCCAATAATAATTAAAGGAATAAATTTTCTCCTTTGGTGTCAGCAGAACTTGGACTTCTGGTGGGAGGGTACAGCCCGCTCCCCTCTCCTCCTGGCTTTTCCTCCTGGCTTTTCCTCCAGGCTGCTCCCGGCTGGGCTGCGGGGCTTCTGTGGGGTGGTGTCAGCCCTTGTGTGGTGCCCCTGGGCCATGGGGAGGGGGGTGGCAGGGAGGGAAGCCCAGAGCCTCCTCCACACCCTCCTCCCCAGGGTCCAAGGTCTGCCCAGCCAAAGGGCCTGACCCTGTGACCTCTCCCCAGGGGCACCCAGGTGTGGGCTTGGCTCATGCTCCTGGTGGGGTGTCGTCAGGGTCCCTGCCGCAGAGCAGAAGTCCCCCGTCCATCGCCAGAGCCCCTCCCCGGTCCAGGCTGCATGGTTGGCTCCTGGGTCCCGGAGTGAGGCGGGTCCGTAGTCCCTGCTTCTCACTGGCCGCCACACTCCCCTGGGCAGGTCACGGGCCCCTGTGCCTCACCTCCTCCCGTGTGACCTGCTGACCCTGCCCTGTGTGCGGAGAAGCCACCCAGGAGGGCGTGAGAGGGTTCAAGAGAGACCCCCCCCCCCAGCCAGGCGGCCATGGCCCCACCCTGCTGCCTCCCTCCCTTACCAGTGCCTCTTCCTGGGACTCCCCCTGCCCAGGGCCATGATTTCCTGGGAAGGGTGAGTCCCACAGGGGTGTGTGGGGCTGCAGCCCTGCCTGGCCACTCCCTCTGACCCCAGAGCCCCTGCATGGGGTTCCCCAGCCTGGGAAGGGTGAGGCGCTCCCTGGTGAGGACTGGCGGGTGGGGCGGCCGGCAGAGCACTTGGTGTCTATTTTGGGAAGATCCCGGGGCAGCACAAGTGCAAGCTCTCCGGCCTGCCGAGGGTTTTCAGCTGAGCCCTGTAGCACCCCTCAGCACCCGCGGCTTCTTTCCCAGCCAGCTACTTTATGTGCATTTTTTAACACTGCACCACTGCGGGGCGGATGGCTGCCTCCCACTGTGAGCCCTACACCAGCATTTTTTAAGAGTGAACTGTGGAGTCAAGGGGAGTAAACCCGCCCCGCCCTGCCCCGCCCCCTCAGAGGCCAGGCCTGGGGGCACAAGTCTGACAAGCAGACACATGTTGACAGCGGTCCCTGGCGGGAGCAGATGGCGCCACAGGGGCTGGATGACAGCCTGGGTAGCCGTGCTCTCCGCCACGATCCGATGACACTCTGTCAACCCCGGGCTGTCAGATGTGCAGCACCACGTGCCCCCTGGGCCGGCCTCCGGTGTGAACCCCCAATCAGTATCCCCTGCTTGGGAGCCAGGACGTCACTGTGGCCTGGGGCGGCCCAGCTCCTTCCCCGCCCACCCCCTACCCCCTGCACCAAAAAAACCCCTGGCCTGACCCTGGGCCAGGGCCACTGGCCAGAGCACCTCCTTCCCACTGGAGGTCTCGCTGCTCAGTCCTGGAGACCCCCCTCAGCTTGAGGACATGGAGGCTCAGAGGGGCAGACACTAGCCAGAGGGTGGCGGCCAGGAGAGGGCTTGACGGCAGGCTAGTAGATATAGAGAGGAGTGCCTGAAGGTTCAGCCTGGGGGCATAGGGGAGCTTGGACGTGGATGGGCCTCAGAAAGTGTCAGGATGCTTGTGTGACCAAGTCTGGAACTCAGGAGAGGGCACTGAGCTGCCTGGGTCCTGGCAAAGGTCGTCCTGGGGAGGTCGAGGGAGGGGCCTCCATGTGGCAGGAGGGCCACCTGCCTGGGCCTCCCATGCAACTTGTATGGGGGCGGCTCAGGGCCAGGCAGCTTGGGGACATCCCTTTTTAAGCCTGGGATGCTTTGTCATTGCCTCAGGTCCCTAGAATTTCTGAGTGATGTCACTTCTGCCTCTTACCAGCAGATCCATTTCACCAGCTGCCTGTGGGAAACTGAATCTGGTCTGAAAATGTTCGCGCGCGCGCGCGTGTGTGTGTGTGTGTGTGTGTGTGTGTGAGAGAGAGAGAGAGAGAGACAGACAAACCTCTGGCCTCTGTGGCCCTCTGAGCAGCCTCTGGCCCGGACCTGCCAGCCTTGGCCCTGGAGGGCGGTGACCTCGAGCCTGAAAGGGAGGCAGGAGGGTGTACGTTAGTCTGGACTCCCTCCCGCTTCTCAGGCAGGACAGGCATTGCTCACCTGCTCCTTGTCCCCTGCTGCCCTAGCCCCCCCCCCCAGCCCATCCACCCTGGCTGTGGGCATCCTGTCACCTGCTTCCTTCTTGTCACCTCTGGTCGTTTCCTGAATAGCTCCCCTTTGGGCCACAGTCGGTGACTTCAGAGAGGACTTGGTTGGTCTTTGTGCTTAGGGTTTTGAGGAATGGGCCCCTGCCATGGCCAGTGAGGGCCTCAGGGCCAGACGTGCTTACCTGGGGCCTTTGGAGGCTGAGGGTGGCCCGGGGCTCCCTGGAGAGCCTGGGATCGAGGACCTTGGGCTCCACAGCTGCGTCCCTGTTGTTCTGTTTCTGTCCTATGACCCTGTCAATACAGAAGAGTCCTTCCCTGCCACTAGGAAGCCAGGAGGAGTTCCCTGGGCCCTGCTCCCGGCAGAGGGAGGTGGCCGGGAGCCCCCCCCCACCACCCGCACCTGCCAGTCCTGGGACCACCTGTGTTGAGGCAAGGCCCCTGGGCGGCTCCGAGATCTGGTCCCTGGACTGGGCGGCCCCACACCAGGTCGAGTCTGGCAGGGTCTGGGCAGGGTGGGCAACCCCACTCTTAAGGGAGGGCACGCGGTCTCCCTGGGGGGGGGGCAGCGGTGCGTGCGCCAACAGCGGGCACCCCGATGCTGTGCGGAGCGGCTGAGGGTAGCTGGAGAACCTGGCGTGACGCGGCCCCTTCACCCACAGGCCGCGGGGACCCTGCTGGCAGCTGCAGCCGCTCCCTGGCCAGGTACGTCCCCCAGGGCTGGGCCCGGGCTCCCGGGTCGGTGGGGTGGGGGTGGGGGCCCCGAGGCTGACGAAGCTCCGTCCCTGCCCGCAGCCGTGCCGTGCAGCGCAGCCTGGCCATCGTGCGGCAGGCGAGGCAGCGGCGGCGGAAGCAGAGGCCGGAGTACTGCATGTACTACAACCGCTTCGGCAGGTGCCACCACGGCCAGCGCTGCCCCTACATCCACGACCCCGACAAGGTGGCCGTGTGCACCAGGTGCCCTCCGACCCCGCACCCCGGGCCAGGGGGGAGGCGGTGGGGGGGCCGCGGGGGCGCTTCGCCCCGCCTGCCGCAGCGCTGCTGACCCTCTTCCCTCTGCGCAGGTTTCTCCGGGGCACGTGCAAGAAGACGGACGGCACGTGCCCCTTCTCCCACCACGTGTCCAAGGAGAAGGTGAGCGCCCCCGACGGCCTCCCGCAGCCCCGCCCCCATTCTCCCCGGCAGGGGACAGGGCGCCGCCCCCCTCAGCCTCTGTGAGCAAGGGGGACCCTGCACATGGCGCCCACCGCGGGGGGCAGAGCCAGGGTGGTGCCGCTCTGGGGCCGCGGCAAGGTTAAGGGAGGCGGGATCGGCTGAGGCTGCTGCTACAACAGCTTTTCCCCTTGAGGAACTTGAAAAGAATCAGCATTTTTCTCCCTAATAGAGCTTTGAAACTCTGTTGTGAGCAATTTGGAAATTCACGTCGAGTTTCGGGTTCATTAGCTCCGGCTCCGAAGCTGGTGCACATTCTGAGCTGTCTAATGTGGGCGCCGCTCTCGTGCCCTGAATTAATGTTATTGTTATTTGTGTGGACGTGGTGGGTGCAAACAAGGTTAATTGAAATGAGAATGCAGTTTCCTCTTGATAACGGCCATGCTGACAGCTAGGAGGAGTTCCGTTTGGTGTAAGAGTTGGCTTTATTATCCCTTTTTATTAGAGCTAATTTGGGCTCTATATCAAAAGCCACATTAAGGGAATTGTCTGCAAGCTCTCCAGTGCCAGCCCCAGACGGGCCAGCCCTTCTCCCCTGTGCACTGCAGTTAAAAGACAATTAAAAATAAACTCCTGCACATTAACTCGCCCTTTGTTTCTTCGCTTTCCCCTCATCCCCGCCCTGGGCTCCCCTCTGCCCTGGTGGGGCTCCTGGCAGGTCTGATAGTGGAGACCCCCCGCCCCAGGGGCCAGGAGCTGCTGTGGGGTGCATGAAGGGCAGGTCTGACAGGCAAGAGGAGGAGAGGCGAGTTCCCAGAGAGGCCCCTATAGGGGTAACAGGCCTGGGGAAGGTGGGAGCTCCCCAGGGGACTGACCGATGGTCAGGGAGGGGCCCCAGAGAGGAGTCGCCTGGCACAGTGGCAACCACAGAGGTCAGTGTGGGCAAGATCAGAGACCCCTCCTTGCTGGCCCTCAGGCCTCAGCTTTCTCTCCTGGTCTAGGGGCCAGGGACTCCCATGCTGCCTAGCCCTGCCCAGGCTGCCTGCTCCATGTCCGCCCCCCCACCCCCGCCCCGGTCTTCCCTGGGCCCACCTGCTGGTGGCCAGGGTGCTGGAGACAGGCCCCTGCCACGCCTCCACAGTGCCAGCCTGAGGTCCGTGCGGCCCCAGGCTGTTCCACGGCATCTCCCTGCCTAACCACAGCTTTAGGCTTTCCTGGGTGGAATCAGGTCACTAGCCCATGGACACTGCCAGGTGTCCAGGCAGCTGGCAGATCGGCGGAATTTCCAGTCCCTTGTAGGCTGTTGCCCTGCCTAGAGTCCCTGTGCTCTGTGTCCCCCTTACCCTCCAGCCCCTGCTCCTCCTGGCCCGTCCCACCACGGCCCCACCACCTGGAAATAGAGCACCTGCACCGTAGCCGTCCTGCAGGGATGTCCGGCTGGGCTGCTTGAGGGCACGTGTGCCCTGCCCGTACAGCTTTGCCTTCTGGGGAAGCTGGGGGTCTGCCTTTGGGGTGGGCACCCTCACCTGGCTTGGTGCCAGGTGCTCTCGGCTCCTGTTGGCCCCCCTTGCTGCCAGCACTGTGTGTCCGTTTCTCCCCTGGGGAAGGGTCTGTGTGTGGCTCACACCGGGCCTTGGAGCCCCAGGCCGGTCCTTCCCGTTCAGGTGTTCTAGCTGTAAAGCGAGGTGCAGGCTCCTGATGGAGGGTTGGAGGAGGCGGGGCCCGTGCGCCGCAGGGAGCCGTGGGGTCTGCTGGCCTCAGCACCGTCCCCTCGCCCCCACAGATGCCCGTGTGCTCCTACTTCCTGAAGGGGATTTGCAGCAACAGCAACTGTCCCTACAGCCACGTCTACGTGTCCCGGAAGGCGGAGGTCTGCACGGACTTTCTCAAAGGCTACTGCCCGCTGGGCGCGAAGGTGAGGGGCGCTGGTGGGTGGCGGGTGGCCCCCGTGGTGGCCAGCTGTGCTCCTCGGCGCCTTCCTTGGAGCTCACAGCACCCCGGGGTGACGCGGGTGGCAGTGGGCTGCTGCAAAGGGAACTAGGGAACTGGGTCACGAGGGCCACCCGCGAGCGGGCTCGTCATTGCCGCCGGCCGCCCTCGCCTGTCCGTGGGAATGCCGCCGTGCCGGGGAATTCCCAGCAGCTGGGCACACCGGCGCCTTCCCTTCTGAATCACTGCCCTGCTCTCCAGAGGGGACTCTGCTGCCCCTCCTCGTCCCCGTGTGGGCTTGCGGGGGTGGCGGGGCCCTGGGCTGGGAACCCCTGGACGGGAGCCTGCTCATCAGTGCTGGGGCCTGCAGTCTGGACTGGGGAGACCAGAGCTGGGGCTTCCTGGGGACCCCCAGGGGGCCGGGACAGCCTGAGGCCCTGACAACCCCCTTCCATTTCACACCGTGGGGCCCATGCCCCTTTCTTCCCCGCACCCTCTCCCTCCTGCCACAAGGCCAGGGGCTGGGCCAGGCCAGGCTCTGCAGACCTGGGGACCCGACCTGGAGCCCCCGGGTCACCTTGAAGGATGCCCAGAGCCCTGGCCAGGGTGGGGGTGGGGGCGGTGGGACCCCCCACAGAGGCTGTGCGTGATCATTGTAAGATATCCCAATGTAAATGGAAATATCAAAGTGGCATTTAAGTTCTGCTTCTGTTAGTGGAAGTGCTTACTGCGTCCCTTTCGGCGTGTTGGCGCTGCGTGGCCGCGGCATGATGGATGGCGGCGTGTAATTATATATGGGAAAGCGCTGAGCAGGCCGGATCCGGCGGGAGGGGACGCAGCAGCCTGGGCCGGTGAGGGTTAATTTTATTCTCTAAATAATATAAAAAGTGCTGAGTCGTCGCCTTGTGCCTGATGTACAAGTCCTCAAACGGGCCCCAGAGAGTTTATAATATTCCACTGAATCAAGTGAAATCGTTAGCCTTGCTTCGTAAGGCCACGGCTTGTTAAAGAGACGCGCTCCCTTTTCCTGTGCGTGATTCAGGCCTGGATGAAATCTCCGTTCCTCTCCCTCTGTGGGGGCCCCGTCCCTGCTGCAGGACCTGCTGCTCCGGCCCCCCGTGCCCCTGGGCCCCGGCCAGTCTCCGCTCCATCCCTCAGCCACTCAGGACCCGTGGGCAAGGACGGCTGTCCTTCCATGGACGTCCGCCACCTTGGGGGGCTGACGCTCGGACACCACCGTCCCAGCAAGGGACGTGCTCCCCGTGCTCCCTCGACGGGATGTCCGCCAGGGTGCCTGCGCTCTGACTGTCTCCTCTCTGGCTAGTGTGTGTTTGAGGGCGGCCCTGGGGGACTCCGGAGGCCCCCATGCTCACCCCATGCTAGTTTTCACAGCCCCCCACAATTCTCGCCTGCCCCCTTCTCTTTCACGGCACCCGTTTCTCCCCGTTGAGGCATGTGCGTGGCTGTGGCCCCGGGCTCCTGCCGCATGTCCCCGCGGCCCTCCGTGTTGGCCGCGGGCAATCGGAGCGCTCCAGCCCCACCCGATGCTGCCGGCCTCCAGCGAGCGGGGCTGGGCGATGCCTATGTGCGTGCGGGGTCCACGGCTGCCTCCGGATCGAAGCCAGGCGCCCGGCCACCAGCCCTGCTGCAGCCCAGCGCTCTCCCTGCGTGGCCGCTGCTGGCCTCCCCGCTCCCCGGCCCCCGCATGGCGGCACAGGGCCTGTGCTGGCTGCTCCGCTCGCTGGTGAGGCTCCCGGCAGTCCACTGCTCCACGGCCCTTCCTGTCCCTTACCTTGTCCTGCTTCACACGAGGTCTCATGTCCTCTAGGCATCACCCTTTGGCTTCAAGGTCACAGGCCAAGTTTCCATCACCTGTTGGCCTTGCCAGTGGTGCCTTTCCTGCGGCTGAAATCCTTCCTGTGTTTGGGGGGCAGAGTCCATCCATCTTCACCCTGCGGTCCTGTTCCCGGACCGGCCCGGTTCTCCTCAGTGCAGCGGGCCCAAGAAGAGGGCCCGGGGCAGGGGCTCAGACCCGAGCCCAACCCTGTCCCACCCCATACTCGCTACCTGACCTCTCCAGGCCTCTGCTTCTTGTTCGTAAAATTAGGCTGATGGGAGTCCGTGCCGCAGTGGGGATGGTGGTGAGGAAGGTGTCCTTTGTCGCCTTTGCAGCAGGCTGGGGCAGGTGTTAGCTGTTGTTGAGTTGGCTGTGGGGTGAAGTCGGACCCCACGTGGGCGTCCTCCATGGGGCGGGCGCCCTGCCCCAGACTGTGCATGAGACTGCGCCTTCCCTCTCTGCTTCGGGGGCCCGTGTTAGGGAGCCCGGCTTTATGGGGGCACTGCTCCTTGGTGTCTGGTTCACCGCCCCGGGGGGCAGTTGTGCAGCGACCCCCGGCATCCGGCTCTAGAACACGTCTGTCACCCCAGACACGCCTCCAGTCCCTTTGTGGCCGGTCCCACCTGTGCCCACCCCGCCAGCAGTGCCGGCTCACGTGCCGTCCCCGTACACTGGTCTCTTCAGGACGTCTCACAGCAGAAGTCCCGCGACACACAGCCTCTGCTGCCTGCCTCCTCTCCTCTAGCCTGGTTTTGGGGGTCACCATGTTGTGGTCAAGGTTAGGCCTGTGCCCCTGTGCATGGCGAGTGGTGCTCCGTCGTGTGCAGAGGCCACGTTGTGTCCATCCGTTGGTGGGTGGACGTCTGGGTTGTCCCCGGGGCGGGGCTGCGTGGACGTTTCTGTGTGAGTCCTCGTGAGCACAGGCGCTCATCTGCCTCGGATGGGTGCCTGGGAGTGGGGTTGCCGGGTGCCAGGGAAGGGGGCTGCAGGCCTCCCTGCCTGCTTTCTCATGAGGCCGCGCCACCGAGCTGTGCCACCGGGGGCGATTGAGGCTGTCCTGGTGTCACGTGCTCACCAGCACCTAGGTCTGTCCTGCTGACCTCAGCCCCCTGGTGGCGCAAGGCAGTCTGGCTGTAGCTTCCCTTTGCGTCCCCTGACAGCTGACGGTGTTGGTGTGGAACACGGTGTGTGCCCACGAGCTTTATCTCTGTTGTACCGGTTTTACCAAGGGGGCGCCTCTGCGTGTGCGGGGTCGCTTGAGCGCCAGACTCTTGGTTTTGGCTCAGGTCAGGATCTCAGGGTTGTGAGATCGAGCCCCCATGTCAAGCGCTGCGCTCAGTGGGGCGTCTGCTTGAGTTTCTCTCTCCCTCTACCCCTCCCCCTGCGCGCGCTCTCTCTCAAAGAAATCTTTTTTTAAAAAATAAAATCTTTGGGGACGCCTGGGTGGCTCGGTGGGTTAAAGCCTCTGCCTTCGGCTCAGGTCATGATCCCAGGGTCCTGGGATCGAGCCCCGCATCCGGCTCTCTGCTCACCAGGGAGCCTGCTTCCTCCTCTCTCTCTGCCTGCCTCTCTGCCTACTTGTGATCTCTGTCTGTCAAATAAATAAATAAAATCTTTAAAAAAAAAATTTTTTTTTAAATAAATAAATAAAAAATAAATAAATAAAATCTTTAAAAGAAAACAAAAAAACAGTTTTGTTAAGATAAAATTCGCATAGCATACCATTCACCTGTTTAAGTGTATATAGGGTGACTTTTGGTATATTATATTGTTAAATTTCTTAATTGTGGTAAAATAAGTATAATGCAAAATTTGCCATTTCCTTTTCTTTTTTAAAGGTTTATTTATTTGAGAGAGAGAGCGTGTGCGCACAAGCAGGGGAGAGGCAGGCAGAGGGAGAAGCAGGCTTCGCGCCGTGCAGGGAGACTGACACAGGGCTCGATCCCAGGACCCTGAGATCTTGACCTGAACCAAAGGCAGAGGCTTCACTGACTGAGCCCCCCAGGTGCCCCTTCCTTATATGTTCTAGAAATTAAGCCCTTGTTGGAAGAGGATGTAGGACTCTTTCCTCCCCGTCTGTCTTTTTACTCTCTCGACAGTGTACTTTGATGCATGAGAGCTTTTCATGGATTAAGTACAATTTTTCTGGTGGGGTTTTTGTTTTTTTTTTTTTTGCATGTACTTTGGCTGTTATATCCAAGAAATACTTGTCCAACCCAATGTTAGCAAAGCTTTTCCCTGTGTTTTCTTATATAAGACTTTAATAGTTTCAGTTCCTAAGTTTAGGTCTTTGGCCCATTTTGAGTCAGTTTTCGTATGTGGTATAAGATGAGGGCCCAGCGCCCGTCTCCCGCATGTGGGCAGTTTGCCCAGCACTGCGAGCTAAGCAGGCTGTCCTTCTCCCACTGAACGGCCACGGCCCCTTTGTGGAAAGTCCGTCCAGCACAGATGGGGTGTTCGTTTCTGGGTGCTGCATCCTGTTCCACTGGTCTCTACGTCTGTCCTTAAGTATTTTGATTACTATAGCTCCTTAATAAGTTTTGAAATCAGGAACTATAAATCCCTCAATTTTATTTTTCTTTTCAAAGATTATTGTGACTATTCAAGGTCATTGGAGACTCCATATGCATTTTAGGATTCTTTTTAACAAAAGGGGGGGGGACCTTTGAAATTTTGGTAGGGATTGCACTGAGTCTGTAGGTCCCGGTCCTTCAGGTGATATCGGGGTCTTGGTAGTAGGAAGTCTTCCAGTCCATGAACATGGGATGTCTTTCCATTCCTTTAGATCTTCATTAATTTCTTTAAGCCGTGTTTTGTAGTTTTTCGTGTGTAAGTCTTTTGCCTCCTTGGCTAAATTTATTCCTGAGTATCTTATAGTTTTTTAATGTCATTGTAAATGGGATTTTTTTTAATTTCCTTTTTTTATTGTTCTTCCAAAGTGTGTAATAATATGTTGATTTTGTCTGTATGTGTGTTGATTTTATATTCTGGAATTTTGCTGACTGCATATTTTAGCTCTAGCAATTCTTTTTGTGGGTTCTTTAGGGTTTTTTAATATATAAGATCATGTTATCTACTAACAGATAATTTTCTTCCTTTTAAACTTGGATTTTATATATCATTTAAATAATAATTATTATTATTTTTTTAAAGATTTTATTTATTTATTTGACAGAGAGAGACATAGCGAGAGAGGCAGCACAAGCAGGGGGAGCTGCAGAGGGAGAGAGAGAAGCAGACTCCCCGCTGAGCAGGGAGCCCAATGCGGGGCTCGATCCCAGGACCCTGGGATCATGACCTGAGCTGAAGGCAGATGCTTAATGACTGAGCCCCCCAGGCACCCCTTCAACTAAGATTTTTTATACCTTTTACATAATTATGGAGCCTAATTGCTCTGACTAGAATTTCTAGTACTGTGTTGGATCAAAGTGGCAAAAGGGGGCATCCTTGTCCTGTTCTTTGTCTTAGGAGAAGCTGTCAGTCATTCACCGTTGAGTGTGATGTTCGCTGTGGGCTTCTCACATGATTTTTATCCTGTCGAGAATGTCCCCTTCTAGTCCTAGTTTACTGGGTGTTTTTATTACAGAAGGTGTTGAATTTTGTCCAATCTCTTTTGCATCAGTTGAGATGATTGTGTGGTTTTCGTCTCCTTTCCATCTCTTAAGGTGCCAGCCCGTCCTGCTGACCACCTTGAATCACAGTCGTGTTGGTTGATACTTGGATGTTGAATACCCTTGCATCCGAAGAATAAATGCCGTGGCTGAATTCAGTCTTCTGGTATTTTGTGGATGATTTTTGCATCTGTATTTGTGATGGATATTGACCTCTGGTGTCTTTTCTTGTAGTGTCTTTGTCTGGTTCTGGTGTCAGGGTAAGGCTAGCCTCACATGGTGTTCGGCTGATTGGAGCGAGGAAGGATTCCTTGCGCTGCAGTTTTGGGGAAGAATTTGAGAATTGGTGTTCATTCTTCCCTATGTGTTTAGTAGAATTCACTAGCGAAGCCCTCTGGTCTTGGGCTTCTGTTTATTGGTCAGTCTGATTACTGATTCAGTCTCCTTACGATACAGAGTGCTAGTCCAGAGTTTCTTTTTCTTCTTGAGTCAGTTTTGGTAGGAATTGGTCCATCTCATCTAAGTTGTCAAAATTATACGTGTAGAGTTGTTGGAAGTGTGCCCTAATTATCCTCCGGACAGCCGCAGGCTCTGTCATGACCTCTGTTTCGTTCCTGATAAAACTTTGTGACTTTTATCTTTTTTCTTTGTTTGTTTTGCTAGAGGTTTGTCCATATTATTGATCTTTTTAAAGGACCAGCTCTTTGTTTCATTGATTTTTTTCTCTTATTGGTTTTTTTTTTCTTTTTTGTTTTATTGATTTCTGCTCATATCATTACTGTTTCTTTTTGTTGCTTTGGGTTTATTTCGCTCTTTTTCCCCCATAGGGTCTTGAGGTAGGAGTTTAGACTATTGATATGAAAAATTTCCCCTTTTGTATGAATTTAGTTAGCTGGGTCCTACAAATTTTGAGATATATTTTCATTTAGTTCTGGTTGTTTGCTTGTTGACCACCCCCCACCCTCCCTTGAGATTTTCTCTTTGATCCACAGACTTTTATTTGATCTCCAAATCTTCGGAGACTTTCTTGTTGTCTTTCTGTCACTGATTTCTGGTTGGAGTCTGTGATGGTGAGGAATATACTTCGTATGATTTTAATTCCTTAAGTTTCTTGGTCTTTGTTTTATGGTCCAGGATATGCTTGTTATACGTTCTGTGTGCGCACTTGAAAAGAATATATCCTCCACTATTGAGTAAAGTGGAGTGTTTTATAAATGTTGATTAGGTTTTGCTGGTTAAAGACATTTCTTGGTTCTTCTGCTTACTTGCCAATTTTCTGTTTAGTTGTTGGATCAGTTGTTGTGAGGGGGCATTGGTTACCACCTGTAATTACGGATTTGTTTCTTCCTCCGTTCCTATTAATCAGTTTTTACTTCATGTATTTCACAGATCTCTTATTTTGTGCATGTTAATTTAGGATTGCTAGGTCTTCTTGATGGATTGATCCCTCCATCATTATAAAATGTACCTCTCTGTCTGTAATTTTCTTTATTCTGAGGTCCACTTTGTGTGGTATTAAAGTGCCCACTTCTGCTCGCGTTTTATCAGTGTTGGCTTGACATAACTTCCATCCTTTTTGCTCTCAGGTTACCTATCGCATTATATTTGAAATACCTTTCTTGTGGATAGCATATAGTTGGGTCATGTTTTAAAATTTACTTTGTCAACCTTTGTCTTTTAATTGATGTATATAGGTCATTTACATCTAATGTAATTATTGCTGTATTAAGGCTTAAGCCTGTAATTTGACTTCTGTCAGTTTCTGTGTTTTGTTAGTTCTTTCTGTTTTTCATTTCTTTTTATGCATTACTGGAACAATTTTAGAATTTTCATTTATCTGTGCTATTGAGTGTGTGTATCTTTCCTTTTTTTTAAAGATTTTATTTATTTATTTGACAGAGAGAGATCACAATTAGACAGAGAGGCAGGCAGAGAGGGGGAAGCAGGCTCCCCGCTGAGCAGAGAGCCCAACACAGGGCTCGATCCCAGGACCCTGAGATCATGACCTGAGCCAAAGGCAGGGGCTTAACCCACTGAACCACCCAGGCACCCCAAGTGTGTGTATATCTTTTTATAGCTTTTTTAGTGGTTGTACTAAGCATTGTGTTGTACACCCATAACTTGCCACTGGTGTTCTCATTTACCAGTTCAGGTGAAGTGTAGAAACCTTCCCCTCCTTTGTGTCCCTATGCCCTTCTCCACCGGCACCTGCCTTACGTATGTCTTCCACAGACATTTAAAACCGCAACAGACACTGACAGTTTTTTGCATCAATAATTAAACATAATTTAGGAGACTCAAGGAAAGTCTGGTATGTTTACCCATGTTTTGTCACCTCGGTCTGCCTTTCTGTTGTTCCAAGGCTTTGTCTCGTATTGTTTCCTTTCTGTTTAGAGAACTTACTAGAGCCACTTTTTAGGGCAGGTCTGCTGGTGACAAATTCTCGTGGTTTTCCTTCATGTGAGAATGTCTGGATTTCCCCACATTCTTGCAGGATATTTCTTTGCTGAACACAGGCTTCTGAGCTCATAGTTCTTCCCTTTCAGCACTTGCACACATTGTACCCCCTCCTTTGGCCTCAGTGGTGCATCAAGAGAAACCCACTGGCATCTGAACTCTCCCCGCACAGGGAAAGTGTCCTCTCCGGCTGTCTGTAGCTTTTACAAGATTGACTGTGGTGCAGTTTTTGGTGGATTTCTCTGCTTTTTACTGTTTGGGTTCCCTCAACTTCTTGAATCTGTAGGCTTGTGTTTTTTGTCAAGTTGGGGACATTTTCAGCCATAAGTCTCATGTTCTTTCTCCTCTCAGTCCGCAGCCCTTGAAGGGCTCTCCATGTCAGAGACTCTGCTTTCTCTCCCAGCAGTCATATTGGTTAAGGTCTGTTGTTACGTCTTCTGGCGCACGGAGGCCTTCCTCGGGGCCTCCCTCCTGCTGTCGAGCCCATACGCGGAGTGTAGCTCAGTTGTACTTTTCAGTTCTAAAATTTCCATTTGGTCCTATCTTATATTTTCTTTTTCTTGGTTGAGACTTTCTATGTTTTCATTGTTTCCAGCATGTTTTTAATTGCTTGTTGGAACACATTTATGGGGGCACCCAGCGAGCTTAGTTGGTAGAGCGTGAAACTCCAGATCTTGGGGTTGTGAGTTGGAGCCCCATGGTGGGGGTAGAGATTACTTAAAAATAAAATTACCTAAAAATAAATAAAATAAAATAAAATAAACACATTTATGGTGCTCCTTTAAAATCTTTGTCCGAGAACTCCCACGCCTCTGCTGCCTCTTGCTGCCAGGTGCTGCTTGTCTGGAATTGCATTCAGTGTGAGAGCCATACCTTTTCCTGGTATGATGAGTCACTTTTTATTGAAACTTGGACAATTTGTATTATTATGAGGGTCTGCATCTTATTCAAACCTTCTGTTTCGGCTGGTGTTTGTGTGACACACAGGTGCAAGGGGAGTGAAGGTGGGGTCTTGCCCCTGTCAAGTGGAGATCCAGGTCCCCACGTGGCCTCCGCAGACCCCTGAGGAAGGGTTTTCCTACTCCTCCTGGCTGGGTGGTACTTACTTCCCACCAGGCCACTTCCCACTGGGGGCTCCCCTGACTGGGAGAGGAAGGGGCCCCGCATTTCTGTGTCTTCAGGGCCTCCTCTAGCACCAACCCAGCAAGGCAGGAAGGGGCAGCAGGGGCCAGGTCTCCCCATGTAGTCTTTGCTGGCCTGGGTGGGGTCACAGTGTTTTAGGGTGTCTGGCTGGGCTGCCTCTTATCTGCACCTGTGGACACTTCAGGTTGCTTCTTCAGCAGAAGGAAGTCCTGGGGACCCCCTGCCACACTGGCGCGGAGGTCCCCGATGGACACTAATTGTGGTCATCACCTGTGTGGGGCCCAGTGCCCCCTGCTTCACTGCCTCCTCTGGGGGCCTGCTCACTCCACAGAGCCCAGCACGGACAGTGCTCATCGTTTATGGCGTTTAACAAACTTGCTGTTTGTAGTAACTGTGGCTTCACTGAAAAGTTGCAAAGCGAGTGCAGAACCCCCACACCCCTCCCCCAGCCCCTGCCGAGAAAGGCCCCCACCAGCAGCCGGCTAAGCACCGGCTAAGCATCGAAGCCGGAAGAGTGCCATGGGTGTGTTCCTGCCAGCCTGACTCCAGGCTCTGTCTGCATTCCGTCCGGTTTGCCTCTAATCTCCACTTTCCGTTCTGGGTGGCCCAAGGATTTGGCTGCCATTTTGGAGTGAGTGACTGAAGGAGGCCTTGGCCCAGATGACTGCAGGAGTGGACGAAGATGGACATTTCTGGGCGTTGTTCCGACCCCCAGAGGGAGAGTGGTGGGGCACAGTCAGAGGAAGGATGGGGGGTGGGGGAGATGGGACTGTCACCAAGGTGGGGAAGGGATAGCTTTGATGTGGGGGGGGGGGAAGGAAGTGGGTGGGTCTCTGGGGACAGGGGACACTGATGAACCACCCCGCCAGCTTTGCAGTAGGAGTGGGCCCTGGCCCATAGGAGGGACAGGTGGCGATGGAGCCTGCTGTTGGGCCGTCTGAGGATGGACATGAGCTGGCGAGACCCGGGAGGACTGGGAATGCCAGGGCCCCTGCGTGGCACCCACATCGGGGGCTGCTGTGCGTGAGCCAGATGGGACACTTGGGCTCCTGGCCGGGGAAGAGGGCAGTGGTGTGGAGTCAGACGGCCCATCTGAGTCCCGGCAGCCTGGCTGGCCTGCAGCAGGCAGCCAGTGGGGACCCTGGAGCCCCAGGGACTGTGGGCGCGAGCACGGGTCGGCAGGTAGGTCCTGGCCTCTCAGGGCCTCACTTCTCTGGAAGGTGCTTCCTGGAGGGCAGGCCGGCGTCTTGGGCTCCGCCGACAGCCTGTGGGGATCAGGGTGTTGGCCCGTGTCTGTAGCAGGGTGTGGGCCACCGGTCAGGGGGGTGGCGGTCTGCTGCCATGGAGTCTGGGGCCGGTTTCCAGGTGGCTTTTGTCCGTTCACACTTGCACACCTGTTTTCTTGCCAGCACTTGGTGACAATCTACCTTTTTTTCTCTTTGAACAATTGAAGGACAAAAAGTTACTTCACTGTATTTTTTAATTCCCCTCTACCGGACTTAATGAGGCCAAATGCAGTCCCTGTGTTTTGATCTTTTGGGTCTTTCCTTCTGAAAAATACCTCGGGTTTTGTTGGTATCTGTAGGTGAGAGAGGGGACAGTTCTGTTGGGTTGGTTTTCTCTTGCTGATTCACAGGGAATTTATAAAGTATAAACATGAACATAAAAATACGGAAACGTAAAGTAGTCCGCACATTAGTCTTCTGAAGTCACGTAAATGGCAAATATCTTGTGTTTTGTTTTTTCCCTCTTCCTTGTGTTACTTTGAAGAACAGAAGTTCTTGATGTTAACGTAAATGATCTTATCCATCTTTCCTTACAGCTTGTCCCTCTGTCTTGTATGAAAACTCCTGCCACTTTCCGAAAGTCTGGAGGGCCTTTCACACGTGGGCCTGTCTCCGTTGCTCCCAGTGTGCGGTGTGAGGTCGGGGTCCAGCTGCATCTTGCCCGATCACCTTGGTTGGGAGCCCGTTTCCTGTGGGCTCGCGGACGTGGCTGTGTCTCGGGGCTCTCGGCTCCGCTCTGTGTGTCCTTGAGCCGGTTCCGTGCCCGCCAGGTTCCTTGAGCTGCACCGTGATTCCTAGTAAGAAAGTAACTTCTTTCACCTTGTTCTTCCGCACGGTTCGTCTCACTGTTCGTGCCCTCGGGGTTGCCCCAGCCCAGGCGGAGTGGAGCAGCGTCCTCTCCGCCCTGGCTGCGCCCTGCAAGGCTGATCACAGCCGGCCGCTCGGCGGGACCCAGGACACGGGGCGTGCGCTGTGTGTCGGCCAGTGAGGCACGTGCATGTCCCGTCAGAGAAAGGCTCGCTCGGGTTTTGTTTTCCTTCTTGACGGCGTTCCGTTTGTGTCTTCGCGCTGGTTGGCTGAGTGCTGCGGGCGCTTCTCTTTGTGCCGACAGTCACGGCGGGCGCGGTTGGCCCCACTAATGCCGGCGGGCGCCTCTTTCTTTCCGGATTCCTCTTCGCCAGCTCAGTTACCAGCATCTTCAAAGAACCAGCTCCGCGCCCTCTTGGTTCTTGCTGTTTTGTTATTTCGTTTGTTTCTTTTCTTTTTTAAGATTTTATTTATGTATTTATTTGACAGGGATCGCAAGCAGGCAGAGAGGCAGGCAGAGAGGGGGGGAGGCAGGCTCCCTCCTGAGCAGAGAGCCGGATGTGGGGCTTGATCCCAGGACCCTGGGATCATGACCTGAGCCGAAGGCAGAGGCTTTAAGCCACTGAGGCCCCCCCCCCGCCCCACCGAGGACTGCCCCCTGCGTGTCTTGTTTGACCTGGGAATTAGTTAGCAGTGTCTTTGCTCATTTCCAGGGATGTGGGGGCTTTCTGGGGCTTCCATTTGGTGGTCTGGCTTTGCTCTTTCCTCGGGGGCCGGGTCTGCCGGAAGATGTGGGGCCCTTGGAGTGGGAGACTCGGGTTGTGTCCGGGAAGCTTCTGGGTAGCGTCCAGCATCGTCGGGCTCTCCACAGCTCTTGGGTGATTCGAAAGCGCTCCTTACGTCCGACCCCGGCTGTGTGCTTGTTCTGGGCAGGAGGCTTATAGCCCCGACGAGCACAGCCCAGGAGGTCCGCCAGATGTGAGCCGCGTGTGAGGTTCCGAGTGTCCTAGGGGCCTTGCGAGAGCACAGCCACGAGAGGTGGAAAGACTTGAGCAAACCTGCCACGTGCTTCCGCCTACAGTCAGGGCGGAGACACGGCCGTGGTCTTCTATTCTTCCTTCTGCCGTGCCCGGCCTCCTCTGATGCGGTGGACCCGTGTTGCCACCACCGCGTGTGGCTACTGCCCAGGCGGCACAGGCCCTGGCCCCCAGCAGCCCCCTCTCTGCGTTCACTCGGCATCCGGGGAGCTGGCTTCTCCGGTCTGGAACCAGGCCCTCTCCATGTGGAGACCCTCCCTGGCCCTCCACCCCACAAACTGCCCTCCTTCCCCGGCAGGCCCTGTCCCCCAGGCTCTGCTGCTCTTTGGGCAGCTCAGGGGCTTCCGTGCGGACTGGAGGGCACGGGGAAGGAGCAGGCGACAAGCATGAGCCTTCTCAGGGCGGGGGGGGTCCGCCCCCGTCCCGGACGGGCTGGTGGGGGTTTGCCGTGGGCGTTCAGGGCTCCTGCTGCCCATGCAGATGGCCCTGCCAGTTCCGGCCGGCTCCCATCTGCACGCCAGCCCCCAGGCACCAGTGTGAGGGGCTTCTGGTCTGTTGGTGGCAGCTGGGGACAGGTGTGAGGCTAAGAATGGGACCGGTGCCCAGATTCCGCTCCAGGGATGGGCATGCGCTCTGCGGGGTCCTCCTCTGCCAGGCTCTTGTGCTGGGTGCTGGGAGCAGGGCCGAGGCCGGGGCTCTGGGGACTGGCTTCCGGCAGGAAGTGGCTTCGAGGCTGTTGGCACGTTTCCCTGTGGTTCGGCCGGCGCACAGTCCCCCGGGCCAGGGTAGGTGCTGCAACTGCTCCAGCATCCAAGCTGGTTCTCAGCTCTGCTCTGGGTGGGACTGGCAGGGACCGTGCAGGGTTTCTTGTCCGGGACTGTGTCTCTCCCGTCACCTGGCCAGCACGAGGGGCAGTGGCTGCCGTCCGGCTCTCCCGGTCATGCCTACTGAGCCGGCTGCAGGGGTGGATGGAGAGCCGAGCACATCACTCCCTCCAGCTCCCGCCCCCGGAGGCGGGTGGGCCAAGGCAAGGCGGGCCATGGGCAGAGCTTCGTGGCTCCCTATGGGCCGTGGGCGGAGCTGAGGCCTCGTGTTGCCCCTAGCACCTGCTGGACGGCGCACCCCAAACTGGGTATAATTAGCCACCATGACAGGTGTGGTGGATCGGGTGTGTGCTGGCCTCGGCCGACCTGGGTACCCCTGGGCTTGAAGCCTAAACCCCATGCGGTAAGGTCCCCTGGGCGTGGAGGCCCCCCCCACACAGCCCCATCTGCAGCCCGGAGGAGGGATTCGTGTCCCAGGAATCCCCATCCCAGCCGGGAGATCCCCCCCGCCCAGGCCACCCGTGGTCCCTGCCTTCCATCCAGGCCCAGGGCCCAGCTGGGCAGTGCTGGCCCTCACCCTTCTGATGGCTCAGGGGGCGTGGATGGGAGGGAGTGCAGGCTGCCCTGGGCTGGGGGCCGAGCGGACAGGGCCAGCCCACACGGCACAGGGGTCTTGCCGGGCTCCCCCAGCTGCGCGTCTCCCCCACAGTGCAAGAAGAAGCACACGTTGCTGTGCCCTGACTTCTCGCGCAGGGGCCTCTGCCCCCGGGGCGCCCAGTGCCAGCTGCTGCACCGCAGCCAGAAGCGCCTCGGCCGGCGGCCCACCCCCACCCCGGAGCCCAGCAGCGTGCCCCCCAGGAGCAGGGCCTCCTCCAGCCACGGACCCAGGTGACAGGGACAGTGGGGGGGTGCATGTGGAAGCCCCAGGGGTGGGCTGGAAGCAGTCCCTCCCTGCTCTTGGAGATGCTCAGGACCCTGGTGGGGAGCCTCTGTGCCTCTTCCCAGCTCTTACAGTTTCAGACCCAAAAAGAAACCTCAGTTCAAGGTTGAGTATCATGTCACCTCCAGAGGCCCCCCAGCCCACATCCCCAGGGTGGACAGAGCTGAGGACATCCCTGGCCCAGACCGGCCTTTGTGGGACTACCCACTCCCTGCCCCACGGAGGAAGGTGGGGTCTCTGGCTACCCCACTCCCATGCCCCAGGAAAGGGAGGATCCTGGGTGATGCTCACAGCTGGGACCCCACGTCGTGCTCACCTGTCCTGGGAGCAGGCGCTCTGGCGCGAGAGGACAGGGTCCGTGTGGAGCCAGGGCTTACCGGCCAGGCTCGCCTCAGCTGCCTCATGCCAGAGGTCCCATGTCGTCACCAGCCTGTCCTTAGTGACCGAGGTCTGGCCTCAGACCTGGATGGCGATGCCCCGTGGCTGCTGGGACAGGTGCTGCACAGCTGGTCGGCTAGTGCCCTCTGGACCCCAGCCTGCTGAGCAGCCACCCACCCTCATGCTTCTGCTTCCCTTCCTTTCCCGCAGGAAGGCCTCGGCTGCCCAGCGCCCCACCAGACAGACGCCCAGCTCCCCTGCCTCCGTGGCTGCTGGCTCGGCCTCCCCTCCCTCCTCCCCACGGGTGTTAGCTGCAGCCTCGGGCTCTCCCCTGTCGTCAAAGCCTCCCTCCTCTCCCTCTCCCTCCTCCCCCCTCTCCTCCTCCTCTCCCATCCCCTCCCCCTCCTCCCCCTCTCCCTCCTCCTCCTCCTCCCCCTCCCTGTCCTTGGACCAGGAGGAGCTGTCTCTCCAGGAGGAGGCTGCCTCGGCGACGACGGGCTCCGGCAGCCTCTCCAAGCTGCCTTCCTTCATCTCCCTGCAGTCCTCGCCGAGCCCAGGAGGCCAGCCCAGGGCCCGGACCCCCAGGAGCCCCCCAACCAAGGACTCAGGTAGGCAGCTTGGCCTCTCGGGGCCCAGTATGGCACAGCCAGGGGCTCTTTTTCCAGTGCCCACCTCAGACCCACCAAGGCAGAATTCCCAGGTGGGGCCTGGATGGTTTGTGAGCGCCCAGCACGGGTGGCAGGTGCACACCTCCCGCCCACGGGGCCAGAGCCGGCCAAGGTATGAGCACAGCGGCGGCTGCCGCGCGGACCACCCCAGCCGAGGGCTGATTTAATTAGAAAGCACCCATTTCTGTTAATTTGTTCTGGAAGACTACCGCGCGCTCCTGGAGAGAACAGATGTTCCCTCTCCCCCAGTGGACATTTGGGGCTTGGTAAATGGCTCCACTCAGCCTTGTTTAGGAGAGAAAAGAGGATTTTATGACTGCAAACGACCCTTTCTGTAAACATTTTACAGCTCTCCGCGCGTTTGAGTGACGATAAACCCCACGCAGCTCGGCGGGCTGCAAATTTGCGACCATACGGCTATCATCTTATTGTCATATTTCACGGTCGTAACGTTAATGGAAGATGCTTGCCGCAGCCTTCTCGAACGGCTCCGCTGAGCTCGCTCAAACGCCTGCCTCCAAGGGGCCCAGACCCGGCGCCTGTGCGCAGCCCCCCTTCAGGGCATGAAGCTGCGGTCGGGCCCTCTGCCTGCTGGCCTGGCACCAGGGCACCAGCTACTTCTGCCCCCTCCCCCTCAGGCAGCCCCCCTGCAGTGGGGAGGCCGCAGGTGGCCCCCTCCCCCCCCACACCCCAAGGCAGCCAAGCCCAGCGTCCATGGAGGCCGGCAGGGTGGGCCAGGCCCAGGACGGGCCGAGGAGATCCCCACTGGCCTCCGAGGCCTTTGGCGGTCTTTGACTCCTACTCGGCCCCCTCCGACCGGGCCGGGGCTGGGAGCTGCAGGTGCTGGAGGAGATGGGTCTGGGAGGGCTCTGGGGCAGCAGGCTGGGCTGCACATCCCCAGGCAGCGCCCCAGTAGGGGCCGTGGCCAGCAGGCAGAGGCTGGTGAAGTGTGCCGGCCTGGAGCCCTGGCCCGCTGGCCTCTGGGCTCTGGATTGGCCAAACAGGTGACTGGAGCCCTCGGTCCCACCGTGGGTGGCCCAGGAAGCGAGGCCGGCTCACAGGGAACATAGAGGATGCCGTGCCCCAGGGCAGCCACGCGGAGTCACCTGTGGTCTGTGGGGATGGCAGCCTGAGAGGTGGCCTGGAGCATTCCTAGCCGAGGAGAGGCGTGGAGTCCCAGTGAGCGTGGGCTGTGCCGGGCAGGAACCCCCCCCCTTGGAGGTGGCTTTCTGTCCTCAGGCCCCCTGCTCCTCTGTGGGAAGCCCTCCCTGCCCCCAGGCCCTATCCCTGTGCGCAGGGCCCCAGGTCCCTCCGCCCCTCCCCTGCCCTGCTGCTGGCAGGCCCCGGAGCCGCCACATGTGCTTCCCGCAGGCCCGTTGCAGGTGTGAGTGTGGCGCGTCATGGGGCCGGCGTGCAGACGGCTCGCACCTGGCATTTATAGCCCCACCAGCGGCTTGCTGGGGCTCCCCGGACGCCGGGGCAGGCAGCGGGGTGCTGGATGGAGTTTCCCGCATCCTGACCCAGAAGCAGGAGAGACGCTCCTCCCTGGCAGGGGTCGGTGGGGGCGGCGGGGGTGGTTCCTGGCACCTTACCTTTTCCCTTCTCGGAACAGGGAAAATTCTGCACATCAAACCCCGTCTGTGAGGGCCCCGGGGGCCAGCCCGTGCCTACCTCAGCCCCTTGTTCCTGGAGAGGAAGGAGGCTCTGCCTGCCCCTGCCCCAGAGGAGGGGCCGCCTGCCACCGAGTCCCCCCCGGGATCTCCGGGGTTGTTGCTCTGCCCACCCGGCTCTCAGCCTTCCGTGACCGTGTGTGCCCAGGGCCTCGCCTCGTCCTTGGGCCGGGCTCTGCCCAGCCAGCCCCTCTGCACACCCACCTTCCTCCCACCCCCACCCCGCGCCCTCAGCCTAGCACCCAGGATGCGCCCCAACCTCCAGCCCGGAGGGGTGCCAGGCAGGGCTCCCCGCCAGGCCTGTGCCCACTGTGGGTGTGAGAGCAGCTGTGCCATGCAACTCCCCCCTCCCCCCCACTACCCCCAGGACTCCTGCGGGGCTCCCTGGTGGGTGTTTTATGTTCAGCAATAAAGGTTCTGCCCTGTGTCTGCTTGGCTGTTCTGAGTGCCGTCGCGCCGCTGTCCAGCCCCGTCTGCACCAGCTCACAGGGGTTGGGGGGCACACGCTGCCCACAGACCCCAAGAGAAGAATGGGGTGCCCCGCGGGAGAGGAAGGGCTGGCTGCACATCATGGCGGCTACAGGGTCTCTGGGCAGGAACACTGGCCCTCCTCCCTGCCTCCCGGAAATGGCTCAGAGGTTTGGGGACGGCCTCCCCACCATGGCCAAGCGCACGTGCCTTGTAGTGAGAGGCCTGGGGTGGGGGGTGCCAAGGAGCACATCGGACCCGATGGGCGGAGCGGGGCCCCCAAGCTGAGGTTCCGTCCCCAACCCCTCCTCTGGGTGTCTCGGGCGAGGGGCTGGGAAAGGGACGGAGGGAAACGGGCGGAATCCACATTGCTGGACGGACCCGGGGAGGCCTGGCAGAGGGTTGTAGCCTCCGCTGAGGGGCCCAGGACAGGGTCTGGGCTGACAGGGACCCTGGGAGGCCAGGGCCAGGGATTGGAGGGGCACAGGGACAATCTGGGGATTTCCCCTCTCACCCCGGTCACTCCACACCTGAGTGTGTCCCCACGCCTTCCTCCTCGCCTGGCTGCCAGCCCCACGTGTCAGCCTGCAGTCAGGTCTGCTGCGTGTCGGCCCTCCTCTTTCTGTCCCTTGGAGCCCTGGCTTGCAGGGGCCAGCACAATGGGGAGAGTGCAGGCGTCCGCCCACACCGCACCCCTGAGGGGCCCACTGGCCAGAGCAGAGCCCTCCTGGGCCCAGGCCACATCGGACGGGCAGACACTCCAGCCCCCCCGAAACTGTGACGGGGAGCGGGGACAGGTCCTGTGCCCCACTGCTCCCTGACTGATGGGGGCCATCCCTGTCCAGCTCCAGAGGTGGCAAGGACGGGGCTGGTTCACGGCAAGGGGCCAGGCCAGCATCTGTGGCAGCCGGTGACCAGTGAGGCGGAACAGGAGTTCACAGTCAGCTGTGGTTGCTGCTGCCCCCGCCCCCACCTGGGACCCCCGGCGGACGTCCCCAGAGGCCGGAGACGTGTGCTCGAGGCCACTGCCACTGATTTGGCGGCGTGGTGGGTCCGGAGTCAGCCCCGGCTGGAAGGAAAGGGACTCCCCCTCAGTGAGCAGTGGGGTCCCCGCTGTGGGCTGGGCCCTCGGGGGAGCGGGGCAGGGGCTGCGGGGTCTGGGTGGGGCACCGACAGTGGGGGACCCCACAGCCGCCAGTCTCTGGGCCAGGAGTCCAGGCCGCGGGCCCATCTCCTGCCCCTCCTCCCCCGGGGCGTCCTCGCCATTTCCACCGTGACCCCCGCACAGGGCTGGGGATCAGTTCTCCCTCCTCTGCCTGGACAGACGGACAGATGGCTGGAGATGTGGTTATTGGTCCCGCCTGATCCGAGCTGCGGCCCCTTCAGACCCTCACCTCCTCCCGGCCTTCCTGCTCTTCCCTTCACGGTGGACGGGGACGCGCAGCCCGGGCTGCAGAGTGGACAGCTGTGTGCATGGTGGGTGGGCGCCCCACGGTCGGCTGGACAGCTGGGTCACTGCGTGCGGGACAGCCCCCGGGGGCCTGCCCCTCCCAGCACCACGCTCAGCCCAGTCTCCTGACTGCTCCAAGCCATGCGGCAGGCGCAGGCCCCACGGGAAGCCCAGCACCCGGAAGCAGCAGGTCTGACCACCGTGGCCAGCATGGAAGGCTCGGGAAGGGCTGGCACTCTGGGAAGCAGGAGAGGCCGGGCCAGTGGCTGCCCTGTTCTGGGGGGGGCCCAGCTCCCCCACACTCCCTGCGACCCATCTGGGGACCTTGTCGGCCTGGGTTCTGCCTGGTCAGAGTCCGGGCTCCTGGGCAGCCCAGGGTGGGGTGGGGGGGCACTCTGGGCTTCCCGTGTCAGGCGCAGGCCAGCAGAGACCCTCAGGGATGAAGGTGCTGGTCCCCTCGCACCAACCCAGACAGATCAAGCTGCCGGCTGAGGCTGACTGGGCTCCAGGCAGAGCGTGTGGCCTTCGCAGAGGGCACAGCACGGGTCCCTCAGACCAGGGAGGGGCCGTCCCCTCTCCTGGATCCTATGTCTCTGGCCACAGGTCCATGCCTGTCCATGGACTGCCCTGGTGTGGCAGGTCGTGGAGACTCTGAGATGGGCCACACGAGGGCGGGGAGCCCCATGTGAGGTGGCAGCCGGGCCGGGGCCCCCTTGCGCTGGCTGGCCCGCTGCCTGCTGTGGCCGGGGCAGGGACAGCTGTCCAGCTGAGGCCTAGGGTCAGGCAGCCAGCAGAACGGCAGGGCTGGTGACCCAGCTCAGACCCCGCAGCAGAGGGGAGACCCTCTGCTGACCCTTTGAGCTGGAGGGGAGGGGCTGGGCCCCAGACACGTGGGCGTTGGAGACCTTAGAGCCGTTGTCCCCGTCTAAGCTGTAAGCCGGGGTGCCCTCAGTCAGGGTGAAGGCAGGCACCTGACGTGAGAGCATCAAGGGGGAGGCGTGGACTGGGGCGGGGTGGGCCTGGCCTCACCTGGGACTGGGGGAGTGTCCCTGGTGGGATGGGCTTCCCGGCCTGAGGCCGTTCCCCAAGGAAGTACCTGCCCCCTGTCGTGGGCACCCCCCAGAGTGTGCCTGGCACACAGTGGCTGCCTCATTCTAAGCAGGGAGGGCACTGGGCCCTGCTGTCACTGAGCCCAGAAAGGGGGTGTGGTGGGAGATGGGACCCCTGAGCAGCGGGGACTGGACAACAGTGACCTGTCCAGACCCAGTGCAGCACCACACTCCCTACCAGAGCCGTAGTTAGCATCGTGGGTCCCGAGCCCCAGGCAGTGCCCTTGGCCTAGGACAAGCGTGGCGCTGGTGGCTCCTGCCCGTGCTCCCCCGTGGGCCTGCGGGGGAGGCCCCACACCCTGCAGCCAGCTCCTCCCAACACCCCCTGCCGTCCTCTCACCTCCCCGGGCTCCCACTGAGATAGCCACGACCTGGGACCCCTTCCAGGCCCAGAACCTGGCCGACTGTATCCCGCAGATGGAAGCCTCCAGAGGCTGTCCTGCAGCCTGGGGGGGCAGCTTCGGGGTCAGGAGGGGACCGCCAGCCACCAGGCAGCTGGGGCCGGGATGCCTCCGACTCGGAAAGGGCCAGGCCTGCAGCCGGGGAGCTGCGAGCTGCTTTACCGCCTGCGAGACCTGCGCAGGGGGCTGACCGGCCATCGAGCCTGCAGGCCACAGACGCCGGGACGGAGCCCGCGTGGGTTAAGTCGCTGGACTCAGGGCAGTCTGTCCCGACAGGAGTGCCGACATGCTGCGTGGCCGGCCGGTGGGTTACCACGTGGCTTATTTCTGCCCTCAACGCACTCGCGCTCTGCCAGCCCCGCATAGATGCCAGAACCGTGTCATGTTCCTGCACCTGGGCTATGGCCGTGGGCAGGCCGCCACGCCTCGGCTGGCGAGGGCCCCTCAAAAATGCCAGGCACCCGCCCCCTGCTGCTCTCGGGCCTAGCCATGTGCTGCAGGGCAGCCCGGGGAGCCCACGGGAGCGACCGTGTGCAGGCTGTACCCAGACCCAGCTCGGCCAGGGCCCCAAGACACTCCCACTGGCTCCGGCCACCCCCTGCCCCACTGCCCCTGTCTCCAGGAAATCCCAGCTGTGGGGCTCAGCCTGGGACACACCCACCCAGCACGGACCCCAGGTGCGGAATGAGAAGCCACGTTCCGTCCTCCCACTGCCACCGGCTCGCTTCCCACCACAGGTCTGTCTCTGGGCCACCTTCCCAGAGGATACCAAGGCCGTGCACCAGGAACTCTAAAGATTTGTGGGGCGCATGTAATGGCGAGCCAGGGGGTGGGCCCCGCAGACTCCTGCTGGGTCAAGAGAGGACCGGCAAGCAGGTGTGGCGTGGCAACGCGCACTTTCTGGGGCAGCTCGGAACCAGGATGCTCGTCTTCTGGGCACAGATGGGCTGTCGAGGGGGCCGAGGGGACAGCGCTGCTCTGGCTGTGAGGGCCCACGGCACGCCCGTCCGCTTTTCCTGCGGCCAATAGGAGGGTGAGCCCCAGGCCCCACGGCCTCTGCTCCCCAGCCCTGGCTGAGCAGGAAGGAGCCCAGAAAGGCCAGCACCTTCCCTGGGCTCAAGAACCCGCGGGCAGCGACCCTGGTGCCCTTTCCCACCGGCCCGACCACGACTGGCAGGAGGAGAGCTGGCGGAGGCTGCAGGGGCGATGGGGACCCGACAGGGAGGGCAGCAAGGGGGGCAGCCCTCTCAGGTCCCTCCCTCTCTGGGAACTTCAGACTGTCACTCAATAACGCTTGCCTTGCTGTGCCCCCAAATCCCAGCAAGAAGCTGAGGGGTTGGGGGCCTCCCCTGGGGGCTCCTGCTTCTGAGACTCCCAAGCGGCCGAGAGCTGAGGCAAGCCTGCTGGCTAGTCTGACTCCAAGGCCAGTGTCTGAGCCGGTCGGGGACACAAGTGCCCTGCTTTCCCCAGGCAGCCCCTTCCCCGGGCAGTGAATGAAGGCGTGGGTGCGGGGACAAAGTGCTGTGTGCCCAGTGAGCGTGTGATGGAGGGCAGGGCCCAGCATCTTCGAACAGCACATCTGGGGGCCGGATGTAGGGGAACCTGTCCCCACTTGAGCTAGACTTGGTGGTGGCTGAGTGTGACCTCCGTCTGAACGCTGCGTGGGGGTCAAACCCTGCAGGGCAACTGGCAACCCACGTAGCCTGGAGCCCAAGCGTGGCCAGGGCCTTGCTTCTGCCTCTGGCTGAGCTGTCCCGGCAAGGGCAGGAGGGTCCTGGTGGTGGCCCTGACCCTGCCTGCCCAGCACAGCCCTGGAAGGCGACAGTGCAGGCTGGGCCACCCCATGACATCTTAGGAAGTGAGGTTTTGGTCCCACTTGTATGAATTTTTGTTCTAATAACGGCATTTATGCCCAGAACAAGACAAAAACAAACTGCCCTAGTGACTTCCTGCCCAGGTTCTTCCAGAATTTTCTTTCCATGCACGGATGGTTATATATAAGATTGAATTTGTTACCCGAAGTCCTAGAACAGCAGGATGGAAAATCCGGCGGGGCCCCAAGCACTCCCGTGATGCAGACGCGAGGCGCGGCGCCTCCCGGCTCCGCCCACCCCGGAGGGGTCGTGTCCCCTGCTCCGCGAGCGCGCCCCGCTGCACAGCCGTGCGCGCCCAGTGTCCACCCCGCCCGGCCCCCCCCGCCGCCGGCCCGCGTCCCCCCCACCTGCGCCCCGCGGTGCAGCCGCCGACCGAGTGCCAGCAACTTTGTTGACTAAATTCCTGAACCCGCCCGGACCGCGCGGCTAAAAATAACCGGCACTCCCCGAGCCGCGCCCGCCCGAGCCGCGCGGTGGCCCCGGTGTCCGCAGGCCGGAAGGTCCCGGCGCCGTCACGCTCGCGGGGCTGCGGGGTCACGGCGCGCGGGGCGGCGGGGACAGCGAGGCACCGAGGGGCCCCGTCGGCTCCCCGAGACTCCCCGGCCTCCCCGTCGCGGACGCGGAGCCCTGGGGGCCTCAGGCGGGGCTCCGTGCCCCCTGCGCGGCGCCTTCTCCGCACCCCTCGGCCCCGCGCCCTCTGTGCGTGCAGTCCCCCGCGGCGGCCACCAGAGGGCCCTGCCCCCTCCTCTCGCGGGCTGCGGGTCATCACCCCTTCCCACAGCTGTTCCCCGCAGGAGATTGACAGCTGGGCTCCGGGTTGCCATGGGGATAGGCAAATGAGGGCGGCGGGTCTGGGGCTCCGATTGGCCTGAGGGCTCGCGCCCCTCCCAGGAAGGCGGGCCCGAGCGCCCTGCTCTATAAAGGGGAGCGCGCGGCGCGGCGCCCGGGCGTGGAGGCGGGGCCGGCCGGACGCGGGCGGAGCGCGGGGAGCGCGAGCGGCCCGAGGCGGCGGCCTCCCTGCCACCCGCCCGGCCACCCGCCTGGCCGCCGACGCGGGGACAGGGAGCGGGGCCGGCCTGCGCCCCCCGGGGTGCGGCCCGGGCCGCCGGAGAAGCCCGAGCGGCGGCGTCCCCCGCGGTCGCCCCCAAGTTGGCAGCGCGAAACTTTTCCCTGCGCTTCTGGGCGCCGCCCCCGCCGAGACCCGCCGCGGGTGGGGAGTGAAGGGGGGGAGAGGCCCGCGGCTCCCCCCCGCCCGCCGCCGCCGCCTCCCGTCGAGGCGCAGCCGGGCGCGACAGCGGGGCCGGGGCCCCCGGGCGATGGCCGCGGAGCTGGCGATGGGCGCCGAACTGCCCAGCAGCCCGCTGGCCATCGAGTACGTCAACGACTTCGACCTGATGAAGTTCGAGGTGAAGAAGGAGCCGCCCGAGGCCGAGCGCTTCTGCCACCGCCTGCCGCCCGGCTCGCTGTCCTCGACGCCGCTCAGCACGCCCTGCTCCTCCGTTCCCTCCTCGCCCAGCTTCTGCGCGCCCAGCCCGGGCACCGGCGGCGGCGGCGGCGCGGGGGGCGGCAGCGGCGCGGCGCAGGCCGGGGCCACCGCGGGGCCGACGGGCGGGGGCCCGGGCGCCGTCGGGGGCGCCTCGGGGAAGCCGGCGCTGGAGGATCTGTACTGGATGAGCGGCTACCAGCACCACCTGAACCCCGAGGCGCTCAACCTGACGCCCGAGGACGCGGTGGAGGCGCTCATCGGCAGCGGCCACCACGCCGGGCACCACGGCGCGCACCACCCGGCGGCCGCCGCGGCCTACGAGGCTTTCCGGGGCCAGGGCTTCGGGGGCGGCGGCGGCGCGGACGACATGGGCGCCGGCCACCACCACGGCGCGCACCACGCCGCCCACCACCACCACCACCACCACCACGCGGGCGCGGGCCACCACGGCGGCGGCGGCGGCAGCGCGGGCCACCACGTGCGCCTGGAGGAGCGCTTCTCCGACGACCAGCTGGTGTCCATGTCGGTGCGCGAGCTGAACCGGCAGCTCCGCGGCTTCAGCAAGGAGGAGGTCATCCGGCTGAAGCAGAAGCGGCGCACGCTCAAAAACCGCGGCTACGCGCAGTCGTGCCGCTTCAAGCGCGTGCAGCAGCGGCACATTCTGGAGAGCGAGAAGTGCCAGCTCCAGAGCCAGGTGGAGCAGCTGAAGCTGGAGGTGGGGCGCCTGGCCAAGGAGCGGGACCTGTACAAGGAGAAATACGAGAAGCTGGCGGGCCGGGGCGGCCCCGGGGGCGCGGGCGGGGCCGGCTTCCCGCGGGAGTCCTCGCCGCCGCAGGCCGGGCCCGGCGGGGCCAAGGGCGCACCCGACTTCTTCCTGTGACCGCCCGGGCCGAGCGCGCGCTGCAGCCGCCACCGGCCGGAGGCGCGGGCCGCGCGGGCCGCCGGCGCCGGACTGGAGGCCCCTGCCCGCCGGGCGCCCCGCGCCCTCCCGGCTCGCGGTCCGGGATGGGGCCGCGCCCCCTCCGCGCACGGAGCGCGGGCCTTCCCGGCCAAGCGGGGCCGGAGCCGGCTTCCTCCCCGGCGTCCGCCTGCCGGGCCGCGGCGCGCGGCTCCCCGGCCCCGACGCCGCCGCCCGCCGCTCCCCGCGCGCCGGCCTTCTCGCGGCCTCCCGTTCCTTGCCCGTTTCTACGACTCCTTTTTAAAGCGACTTTATTTTCGAAGAATTTGTTTCTTTTGCTCGGTGATTAGTTAAGAAAACCCCGGAGGAAGTTCCCGCGTTCCCGGCCGGGGTCCACCCTCGGACGTCCGCGTGTCCCAGCATGTGTCGCTCGCTCGCTCGCTCGCTCGGAGGGGTCCGGTCCCTGCCTGCCCGCCTGCCCCCCGCCCTGCCGCCGGCGTCCCCTAGAGATTGAAGCCGAGGGATATTATCTATGCCGTGTTCAGTCCTGCTGCCCTGCTGTACTCACGGGGGGAGGGGGGTGGGGATGGGGCTGGGGGGTCGCCGCGCTCTGAGGGTGGGGGCTGGCCCGGACTCCCCTGCTATTTCTCTATGCACTAGATCGTATTTATGAGTCCCGGGGAAATATATCTTATTTTAACCTTCAAGAGAAGTGGAAGAAAAAAGAAAAGTAATGCACAGTATTTCTAGAAAAAAAAAATTTTTTTTTTTTTAAAGAGGAGGTTTCAGACTGAACCTCCTGGCATGGGGGCAATTGAAGAAAGTGTTTTTATTTTAATTTAAATTGTGTTTCGTTTTGTTTGTGCAATCTTAAAAAAAAAAAAGAAAAAAAGCCCAGTGGCACTTTGGACTAGCCAGTGGGGAGGAGGAAGCCGCCACTAGCCGGGGGTCCCTGCAGGTCCGCCAGGCCTCTGGCCTCCAGTGGGTCCTGTGCTCCTTCCAGGCCTGCTCCTGCCCAGTGCTCTGAGTGGGAGACACTCTAAGTCGTTGAAAGTTTTCTTGTGTTGTTGCGTTTTGTTGGATAATTTTTTCATTTGCTATGAAGCCGAGGAAAGGGGGAAAAAACACACACACAAAATAAATCCGTTTAGATCCAAAGTCACTGGAGCCTGGTTGGTTTTTCTGTGGCTTTCATTTTTGCCGTTTCTCCCCAGATAAAAGAAAAGGAGGCCCGTGACCAGGGCCCTGCCTTAGCTCTGGGTGACCCGCCTGGGCCACCAGAGAGACTCTGACCAGAGTTATAAACAAGGCTGCGGCCAGCTGGTGGCACCTTCTCCTGGTTGCCCGGTGGGGAGGAAGGCCTCAGGGTGGTGGCCCCCGGCTCCCTCTAAGGGGCGGTGGTCGGTACTTGTCCCCATGCCTTCTGAGCCCACAGTCCCCCCCCCACACCGCAAGGGGTGGCCTGGCCTCTGTCTTCTGAAGGGCGGAGGCCGGGCTGCGGGTCGCCGGGGAGAAGCAGGACCTCTAGAAGTCTCTCACCCTAAAGGGTCCGCGGCAGTTGCAGGACTTAGGAGACTTGTCACCTCTTCACCAAGGGACGGAGGACGGTGAAGCTCCGCTGTATGCACGTTTACTGAGCTGGGCTGCGCGGGTCGCCGGCAGGTTTCCATCTGGAGACAGTGAGGGCTCGTCCTTGGTGCTAGGACGGCGGCCGGTCTCTGTGGGCGCCGGCCCGAGCTGGGCTTGCTGTCCCCGCCTGACCCAGAGAAGAGGTGACAGCGGCCGCCTCCCCTTTGGCTTTAGAATAGAACTGGTATCAAGACTGTGGGGTCTCTGGGGCTTTCAGCAAAATTCCCGGACCCCAGGGCTGAGATTTCGAGCCCCCGGGGCGGGGAGAGCAAGAGGCCGCACATCTGGGGGGCACAAATGCTGGTGCTGAGAGAGGTAGAAATGGGGGAGGCAGGGATGAGCTCAAGCACCAGGTGGGGGGCCAGCAGCTTGATGGGGGGCAGCCAGCTCAGCAGGTCCCAGCCAGCCTCAGGAAGGGGACCCCAGGACTCAGGATCCACGGAAGCCCGTGTCCTTTTGGGCATGGGCGGAGTCTGCCGGCCAGCGTTGGACGAGGACCCCTTAGTTTTCACTGTTGCCACCAGAAGACCCACCTGGGAATCTTCCTCCTGGTGGAGAACGCAGGCACCGGGTGCATCGAGGACCGAGGCCAGCCAGGGTCGCTGGGCCCCACGGCTGGCCCTATGAGGAGCCAGTGGCAGGCAGGGAGCTGCGCTCAGGCTCGCCAGGCCTCCTGGAGCCCTGCGTGCCCGAGCCTGGGTTGAGCTCTGGAGCCCCGGAAGGAGGGTCCCCGCAACGGCCACCCCTGGCCCGCAGCCCGTGGTGGGCTTCTCCGCAGCCGGGCTTGGTGTCCCTGTCCTGTTCTAGCGTCTCTGCTTCCTCCCCTCTCCCTCTCTTTTTCCTTCCTTCCTCCCCCACCTGAACCCTGCCCTTCTCTAGCCCGGGAGAGAAGGAGCCCGGAGGCTGGGAGTCATTGCAGGGCGGGAGCGGGGGGGGGGGCGGGGGGGGACTTTTGTGTTTAGAGGCAGATCTTTTCGTGGGGAAACAGCCCATTTGGGGAAAACACCTCTGGCTTCTGAGCTCTCCTGCGCGCACCGGCTGAGCCCCGGCCCCCAGCTCACGGTCCAACTCACAGTCCGAGGGCTCTGCGGGGCCCTCCCCTGGCCGCCCACCACCCGCCCCGCCGCCGCCGGAGCCTCTGCTCGCCCAGCACAGCCCCCAGCGGGCCGGCCTCCCTGGGGAGGGGGTTCTGTCTGTCTGCCACCAGGAGAGAGGGTCCTCCGGGTGTCCGTGTGTCTGTGAGGGCAGAGCGGCCCTCAGGGACGGTGTGGGGGGCCGTGGGGGCACCCCTGCCTCAGCCCCTCGGCTCCCACGGCCCAGGCTCTGCCTTCCCAGCAGAGGCGCCAGGAGGCTTCTTTCTGAGGGTGTCCAGCCCGCCCTCCTATCTCCGCGCCCCTCACCCCGCAGGCCTTCCCTCATTCTTCGGTCACTTCTTTCATTCTGAGAGGCCCTCCTCTGTGCCCGGTGGCAGGGACCCCAGCAGGGACCAAGAGGAGCGCCCTGGCTCAGAGCCCGAGGGGATGGCAGGTTGGACTGCTGAGTGCCAGGGGCAGGAGGTAGGGGTCTTGGTTCGCCTGCTGCAGGGGCGGGCAACTGGCGGGGGCGGGGGCAGGAGGACTCCTGTGGGGGGCCGCAGACCAGAGACTGTGAAGGGGCTGTGCTGTGGGGGGACAGGGCCTCACACATGTGCTTGACGTGTGCACCCCAACCTGAACACAGTTGTGCACACTGAAGCCGCGCGCACTGGACATGCCCCCCACACACTCGGGCCCTGCGTGGCCACCCCTGCACAGCAGCTGTCCCTGGCCGGAGGCCACTGTCCCACGCCAGCGCCTACCACAGCTGTACTCGCTACAACTCCTAGAGGCTGGGCTGCAGCCACCCCAGCTCCTAGTGGAGGCCTGGGAGTCCCCTCCGGGCACCCCTGTACCCCATCCCACCCCAGCTGTCCCTCTGCCCTGCAGCCTCTGGGGCCAACGTCCCTCCAGGCCCCTGAGCCCCACACAGAACCCACAGCCTAGCTTTGTCCTCCTCGCCTGCCAGGCTCCCTACAGCCCAGACAGGCGCACACCCCGCCCAGCCCAGCTGCCCCTCGTCCCCCCAGCTGGTTAGGGGTTCCAGGAATCCAGCTCCCAGCTGCTGGCCCTAGATGGGCCGCAGGGCTGCTGCATGCGGGGACACTGCACTTCTGTCTGCGGCCCAGCCTCTCCAGGCCACTCCAGCCCAGTCTCCTGGGGCCCGTGCCTGTCCAAAGGCCCCCCCCACCCTGGTTCCCTATTTATAGCCAGCTCCTAGGGTGGCCAAGCACAAGGCCAAGGTGTCCTCTTCCCAGCTTCCCCCTCGAGGAGAGGCACGCGCAGGACCACAGGCACAGGTCTGGGCGACAGGAACAGACAGGCGTGTGCGTGCAGACACGGCCACGTGCATAGGCTGAGATGTGCAAACCACAGCCCCCGACCCCCTCCACAGGTGCACACACACACGGGTATGCACACGTGAGAGCGCACAGATGCGCACACACGGGACAGTGCACACGCCTGCGACCCACACACACGGACCCCGCGGGTTTGGGCTGTCCCGGTCCCTGCACCTCCCGTCCTGGCCGTGTGGCCTCGGACACCGGCCACCGCAGGGCAGTGTTGCCCTCAGTCACCCACTGTCTGCTTGCTTCTGCGTGACCCCAGGAGCCCGCAGCCCCCACCACCTGCCCTGGACTCCTGACCTCGTCAGCCCCAGCCCGGCCCCTCGGTGCCTGCAGGAGGCCCAGAGGCCTTGCTCTTCAGCACGTGGCTCCGGGCAGGGCCTTCTCCAGGCCCACCCACCCCTCAGGAAGCCCAGCCTCTGCCTCAGGTGGGCATTTACCTGCTGCGCTGGGTTGGAGGCCCTGTGCCCTGGGGGCTTCACCAGGTGGGTCCTGGGAGCAGCCTGGGTGGGGCCCGGAAGGGCTCAGCGACCCGCCGGCAGACAGGGGCCCCAGGCTGGGCGACCCGCCTATCTATTGGACAGGACCCCAAGCCTGGGGCTGATGGCCCCTTCTGGGTCCCAGGGAGGGTTGAACCACCCGTCTGTGGCCACGCTTGGGACTGCCTGGGCCAGGGTCCGGGGACTTGGGGCAGCGTGAGCCACAAGAAGCAGCCAGCCTGTCCCCAGACCCCCGCGGAGCCTGGGACGCCTCTTCTATAGCTGTTCTGGGAAGCAAGCAGTGGGAGCTCTGAGCCAGCCCCAGAGGTGAGCAGCTGGGCTGTCCCTCGCACTTGAGGGGACAGGGACAGCCCCCCGCTGCTCTGGCTGCAAGACCAGCTCCGCCGTCACTTCCTGGGCCGGCTGCTTATTCAGCAGTCCCTGAGCCCTGAAGTCTAGCCACAGACCCAGAGCCCCACCGGGGTGCAGGGAGGGAGGCCTGGGGCCCCCCAGATTCAAGCTCAGCCCCCATGGACCCTCACAGGGACCCCTGGCCCCGCTGCCCCTGGCTCCAGGACAATTGGCCATGACAGTGGGAGGGGACTCCTTCATTCACTTCAAAGTATTGATTAAGCACCTACTGTGTGCCTATTCCAGCAGGCGGGGCCAGACCAGGAATTGGACAAGCTGGGGCCATCCTGGTGGGCCGCAGCCAGCACAGCGGGGGGCAGAGGCCTGCAGAGTGGGGGCGAGGAAGCGGGTGGGCAGAGTCCCAGCCCTGGGTCCTGGAGGAGGTGAGACAGGGGAAGGACAGGTGGAGGGGTCTGGTGAAGACGGTGGGAGCCCCAGGAGGAGTGGACGGGAGAGGACTGCACCCTGGGAGGGCCTCTGAGCAGGGAAGGGGCAGGTGCCAGTGGGGCTGCAGGGAGTGGGCTTGGCGGGGCTGACACTGCGGAGCCATCAGGTGCAGGAGCAGGGCAGCGCCCCTCCCACCACCTCCAGAAGCCGCTTGGAGCCCCCCCAGGAGCCACAGGACACTTCCTGGGGACCAGACAGGGAGAGCTGGGGAGCAGGCGGGCAGAGGCGGGAGGCTGGACTTGGGGTCAGGGAGAGGTTGGGTGTCTCCCCAGCTGCAGCAGGCGGGGGCAGCGGTCTGCAGGGAGATGAGAGAGGCCAGTCCCGGTGCCGGACAGACAGGGGAGGAGGGGTCGTGCACGGACGCCCACCCTCCCCGCACACGCGCACACTCAAGCTCGCGCGCGGGTCGGCACCAGCGGAGCAGGGACGAGTAATCTGTGGTTGGCGGGCTCAGCGCCGGCCTAATGCACGGTGACGCCGCTCAGCGGCTCCAGGCTCGAGCTGTCACAGCCCATTAGCCCGCCGCGGCGGAGGGCCGCCCGGGGCTGGGGGCGGGGCCTGGCCCGGGGGCGGGGCGGGGCGACCTGTCGGCCGGGGCGAGGCCGGCCTGGTGCCCCCGGAGCTCCGCGCGTGCCCACTCCCCCAGGGGAGCTGCTTGGCGCTCCTCCTCCCGCTCCTCCTCCCTGCTCTCCCTTCCCCCTTCCCACCTCCTCCTCCCTCCCTCTATTCTCCACCCCCCATCCTCCACCTGCCACGCCCCCTCCAAGCCTCCTCCCCTTGCCTCCTCTCCGCGTTCCTCCTCTCCCTTCTCCACCCCTTCCTTCCTCCAGGAAGCCTCCCGGCTCAGTGGCCCGGCACCGTCACCCCCGCACCCGAAGTTGGCTCGGGGTGGAGGGATGTTCCCAGGGCGTGTGTGCTGCTTCCGAATCCTGCCAAAATGCAGATTCCTGGGCCTCGGGTGGGCGAAGCACCTGAATTCCCAGGGCGCTCAGATCCCAGCCACCGGGCGGGGGTGGAGGCCGCAGCCAGACAGTTTTCTTTTGGGGGATGGGATCCCGGGAGGAGGCCGGTTTCTTGGCGGCGGGGGAGGGGGGCGTCGGCTTTCACACTCCGAGCCCGGCCTCTCCGCTGGCCAAGGCGCTGGACGCTCCCCCGCCCCCCCCGCCGCTCCCCGCCGCGATCCCCGGGAGGCGGGAGGAGCCCGGCTCCTGGCACTGGGGGCGCAGGGGTGGGGGCGGGGAGGGGCGGGGCATTTCCCCCTAACACCTGCTGCCGCAGCCGCAGGCTATTGCGGTCCCTTGGTGTCCTGGAGCTCCGTGAGCCTTGTCACCTCCGCCACAGTGGCCTCCCTGGCTCTGGTGCCCTGAGTTAGGCGTCCTGAGGCCAGCTGGGGTCAGCCATTCTAGTGTCAAAGGCAACTGCCCCCCTCCCGTGCTGCCTTCCCAGACACCCCTCCGCTGCACTGGGACTTGCCTGGGAGGCCGGCGTCCCTCAGGGCTGCTCCCTCGGCCGTCCCCACCTGGGCGGATTCCTCCAGCTCTTGCCCGGGGGGCCCTTCACCCGGCTTGGGTCACTTCAGGCTGGCCCTAGCTCCCGGGGCCCGTCCTTCCTTCTCTCCTGCAGGTGGTCCCCTTACTGCCCTCCCTCCCACCCTGTCCTCAGAGAAGGACCTGGAAGCAAGTGCCAGATGCCAGGTCTGTGGGACCTGGAGGCTTCCCAGGAATAGCCCCGGGGACGGCGATGACCCTCCTATAGATGGGGGCTGGGGCGCTGAGAAGCCCAGGATTTGCCTGAGGTTACTCCGTGGGGCCCAGTTGGACCCGAGACCAGGATCGTCCCCCTCTATGGGTACTGGCCCTGGGGGCGGCAGCCAATGCCTGGGAGGCAGGTGGGGGGATAGCCTCAACGCAGGGCCCCTGACCCCACCACCGCCCAGACTCCCTCCCCAGTGACTCCGGACGGGCGCCTGAGGTCCTTCCTTTTCAGCTCCGGACAGAAACCCCTGTGGCTCCCAAGTGCCCTCAAGCCCCGACTACGGACCCTGCCCCTGTGGCCTTCGCACTCTCTGCTCCCTGTCCCAGGCTTGTCCTCCCTTCCTTCCTGACTCCAACTATCCCGACCCTGAACTCCCTTAGCAGCAGAGGAGGTGAGGGCACATGATGCGTGATGGTGGCTGCCAGTGACAGGGTGTTAAGGGGTGGCACTTCCAGATGTGTGTCTCCGTGTGTGTGAGACTTGGGGTGGGGCGAGGACTGCGAAGGGGCGCTTCGGGGCTGCACGCAGGAGCTCAGCGCCTCTGTGGGGAGAGCCGGGTCAGTGCCTTCAAGAGGGAAATGATGGAATCTGAGAGGGTCCCCACACTGGAGAGAGTGGGGCAGGCCAAGGAGGAGGGAGCAGGGATGCTGGAGGGACATGGGGTGGGCAGCGGGAGGGCAGGGGGAGCAGAGGACCTGGGGAGGCCACAGGGTCCTGGGGCTGGGAACAGCACAAGGATCCCTACTTCTGTAGCTTGTGGGGGCGAGAACAGGGGGCCACCGGCCACCATGCAGGGAGGGGGGTGGCCTAGCAGCGAGGCTCCCTCCCCTGCCCAGGGGCTGAGACAAGGCCAAGTCCTCTTGTGGAGGGAGGGTCACAGGACCTGCTCCGTGGGCTTGGTCAGGGAGAGAGTGACGGTGGCAGGCAGGGGGTGGGGACACACAGCTGGCTGCCACCCAAGAACCTGGCCCTTCCCCCTCCTGTTCCTGCTGAGGGCAGATGCTCCCCGGGGGTTCTCGGGGTGCCCTGCCTGGGCTGCCTGGGGTGAGAGCTGAGCCAAAGTTTGTCCCATTCTGGCCACCTTCTCATTTGTGGCCTAGGAGTGACAAAAAACCTGTGTTGTCGGTGTCGCTGTGGGTGTGGTGAGGTTCAGGTTGGCCCCAGAGCCTTCCTGCACAGCCCTGCCTGGGTCCCCAGCACCAGTCCCTCCATCCCGCGGGTCTCCCAGGCTGGAAGAGAGCACAGGTGGCCCCTGAGGCCAACCCCCTGGCCCTCTAATGCCCAAGAGAGCGCAGGACTGGTGTGGAGGGTGGTAGGCCAGGAAAGAACTCAAGTGTCCCTTCTCTGGAGCCCACTGGGGGCCGCCTGTGCCTGGGAAGTGGGTCCTGGCAGTGTGGGGTGGCCAGAGGCCGGTCCTGGGGGCCGGGTCAGGCTGGAGGGACCCCCGCCGTGGATCCCCACGTTCCTGCACTCGGTCACCACCCCACTGACACCAAGGCCATGGGCAGACATGGCAGATCACATGGCTGGAGTCAGGCCTGAGCCCACTCCCACTGCGTCCCTCACCAGCTGGTGGTGGGCGAGAACATTCCCTGCGCTGAGTCTGTCTCCTGTGAAAAAGACAACTCGCCCCCCACCCACTCCCACATCCACACAGGGTCCTTGTGGGGGGCAAATGAAAAAAGGCAAGTAAGTCCTTTGTCAGTCTGGGAAGACTTCCTGGAGGAGGAGGCTCTGTATGGATGGGGTGGCTCTCCAAGTGCCCTGGGGCAGAGTGTGGGGAGGGAGGCCACCACCTCACAGGAGCTTAACCTTGAGGTCCTGGTCCTAGCGGAAGGGGACAGGGAGGGAGGAGGCACAGAAGGGGACAGCTGTCCAGCCCTCTGCTCCTCCGGGGCTTCCAGTCTGGATCTGTCCGCACACTGTCCCTGCACCAACCTGCGTACCAGGGGTCACTCCCAGGGGACAGGTCTGCTCCCACCCTCAACACTTCCCGCCCAGCCAGGGAGCTGAATTCAGCTGAGTTCAGGACCCCTGGGGGGTGCACAGGGCGCTTAAGTCGTATCAAAGTTATGACTCGGAAAGTGCAACTTTTAGCCCCGGCACAGGGCTCGCCTGGGGCCTCCCCACTGCAGCTGACACCCCTGTCAGGCCATCAGCTGGAACCCAGGGTCTGGACTGGGCCCCTGGGGTGAGCAGAGGACGGTGAATATGAGCCAGCTGGCTGGACAGACAGAGAGCGGGACGGCTGGACAGACAGGGTGGCCGGGGGATGATGGCTGCGGAGGAGGGAGGCGCTGGGCGATGACGGGAGGTAGGTGGCTTGTGAAGCGTGGGCGAGGGGAGGTGACTGTGGGTGGGCAGGAGGACGGGGGCCTGGGTGCCGTAGGAAGCCGAGAGGCAACCCCGCAGGCGGCGTCTGCACCCCCCCTCCGCTCTCCCCGCCTCCCTCCAGAGTCCTCTTCAAGTCCTGCACCCCTAGTTTTAAGAAATCTGTGTCACCACAGGGGACCCCTACTGCTCTCCTCTCCTCTCCCCTGCTTGCTTCTCTCTTGTCACCCGTCTCTGGACCCCAGAATGCCAGCCCTGGAGGTCAGGGTCTGTGCGTCTCCTCCACCCGTCCTAGAGCCTGCCCTGCAGCGACAGTGCCTGGCGCAGCCTGGTGGCCGGGAAATAGCCCTGAGGAGGGGATGCGGAGATGGCCCAGCGCCAGGCAGCCCCGGCCCGGCCCTCCTTTCCCACCCAGCGGCCACCGGCTCTGGCCCTGCTCCCTCCAGGTCCCCCGGGGTCTCTCGAGGTCCTGATACCACCCCCCTCCCAGCCTGCCCCCCACCCACCCCAGAAGCGACCTGAGCCAGTGTCCCTCCGAGACCCATGCCTCCACCTGTCTCTTGCCCAAGATGACCATGACATTTGTGTCCCACCTGCGGCCTCCAGAGGTGACCCGTCCTGGGCCTGGCCTTGCAGGGGTGGGCCGCGTAGGGGTGAGAGGGGTGAGCTGCGCTCCCCTCCAGGCTCACACAGGGGCCCCCCAGCCAGCAGGCACCGCCTGTGGACACTTGGCCACCGTGGTCTCTCTGCTCCCGGGACAGCAGCCCTGAGCTCTGTGTCCTCTCCTCTCTCTCCATCTGTCCCCCGCACTGCGCCTCTCTGTTCCTTCTCCATCACTGTGGATCCTTCTCTGTCACTTTGGTGGCTGTTCGGCAGACACCGGCAGCGCTGCCTGTGCCCCCACGGCGTGTCCGGCAGAAGTCTGCCCTCCCGGGGTTCAAAGGGGCTTGGGTGTCTCTCCAGGAGCCAGCACAGGCCCAGCCCAGGTGCTCTCCTAGCCCAGCGCTTTCCTCACAGCAACGGGGGGGGGGGGGGGGGGTGGGGGGGGCGAGGGGTGAGGGGCGAGGATGGGAGGGCTGGAGCCAGGGGCTTGGGCTGGCGATGTGAACGGCCCCCAGAGCCTCCCCTCGGCTGGGCAGGGGAGAGGCCCAATCCCAATCCCAGGCCGGGGTCACTGCCCTGCCATGGCCCCTGGGGCCTGCAGCAGGGGGGAGGGGGGAGGCCTATGAGCAGGAGTGCCCCGGCCTCCCCATCGCCTGTCCCCATTAAGGGGACAATGGAGAATAAGCACTTTCCCTTCTTCATTTCCCCTGCCGTCTGCTAATATCATATTGATGATAATTTCTCTTTAATGGGCTATTTGCGGTAATTATGATACACTGAGTGCGGAATTATATCTGACTCCCTGCGCCCACCCCTGGGGGCCCGTGGTGGTTCCCAGCCTTCCGCCCTCTCAGCCCTGGTAGCTCTGCCCACGCTCGTGACCAGCCCGCAGCCCACGACCCTCCGGCTCAGCCGTCCTCCTTGGCTGCCCGTGTGGGGAATACAGGCCCCTGAGCCCAAGACCAGCCTCTCAGCCTCCCGCCCTCCAGAACTCCTCAAAGGGCCCCTTGGGGGGTGGGGGCCTTTGTCTCTTCTGGTACAAGGACTCCCCCAGCAGGCCCTGCTCCGGCTGCAGCTGGTCACAGGCACAGGTGGGTGGTCCCGGGGGCAGGAACCTGGGGGCTAATGCCCCGGCCTGGTGTGTTAGCGACCCAGCTGGGAGGCCCCACCAGAGCTCCTCCCTCTTTCCCACTCCCACTCCCCAGGATAGGTGCTCTCTGTTTCCTCTCCCCATGCTGGCCCCCCAGGTCCCTGTCGTCTATCAGGCCCAGGCCCAGCAGGACAGAGGACAGTGGGGTCCTCCCACAGCAGCTGGACCCTCCTGTGTGTCTGGGATGTACCAGCCCTGGTAGAGGTCAGAGGTCAGGCAGAGCTCTGCTCTGTTTCCCCAGGCAGAAGGTGAGGTCAGGCCCAGGTCTCAGGAGACCCACAAACCCAGAACCTTAGTGAGTCTCTGGCGAGGACTCCCCAGTCCCCACCAAGCATCCTCCCCAGCCCAGGAGCCCACACCCTGCACTGCCCTCCCCAGACTTGCTGAGCTGTGTTCAGGACACGTCCCACTCAAGCCTGTGAGGAGCATCCCCAGGCAGGGCCCCTCGCCCCCCGTCACCACCACCTGCACCGTCACCGTCACCACCACCTGCACCGTCACCGTCACCACCATCATCTCCATCTACACCATCACCATCACCATGACCACTATCACCACCTCCATCACACTCACCACACTCATCAATGTCATCCCCATCGTCACCATCACTGTCACCACCATCATCACCACCATCATCACCACCACTGTCACCTCCGCCACCGCCCTGCCCACTGCCGCGTAGCTCATCAGAGCTCACCATGGACGCAGGGTCCAGTCGCATTTATGATCATCTAGTTAGGACATAAGACATGACCTCCTGAATTTCTAAGGAAAATTAAGTACCAAAGTGACTATTTTTTGCCCAGACCGCAGTGAACAGGGAGGTGTCTGTGGGCTGCCATCGTCCAGGAGGGCCTTCGCCTGGCCCCGATGGTTGCCGGTCAGGAAGGGCACAGAGGGAACTGACCAGCACGACCAGCCGGGCCCAGAGGGCCAGCAGGACAGCGCTGCAGGCTCAGCTGCTGGCCCAGGGCAGAGGCTACAGGGAGGGGCAGACCCACACACCTGCTCCAGAACCCAAGAGAAAAGGGGCAAAGGTGCAGCCTCTGCTCTGGGGGGACGCAGGCCATGCGCCCGACCCACCCAGGACAGGTTACTCCGGGCAACTCGGTCCGCAGGCGAGGCAGGGGCTCGAAGGCCGGAGGGTGGTGTGGGGAGGACTCCACCGCGGAGACCTGAGGGCCCGGGCTGAGAATGCGGGAGCACCCAAACACGCACACGCACACACACGCACGCGCACGCACGCACACACACACGCACGCACACACACACGCACACGCACGCACACACACACGCACGCACGCGCGCAGGCTGAGGGTCTCTTGCCTGCCTCCTGACCCCTCTACTCACCCCACTCCACCCCACCCCCGACGGCCAGGGTCTTGTCATGTGTCTTTTCTGGTCAATAAACCTCAGCTCCTGGGGGGGGTGGCGGGGGGGTGCCGATGGCACCACCCCACCCCCACCCATGCGCTCTGTCATAATTAAGCACATGCAGTCTAATTAATTGAGTGGTCAGGATGCTAATTAGCAGCCTGATGGAGACTGGAGGAGGGTGAAGGGCAACCTTGGCAGCGAGCATACCTCCCCCGACAGGCTCTGCTGTCCGGCCCCCAGCCCCCAGCCCAGCTCCCCCTTCCTCCCCAGCTCACTCCTGCTCTCCTGGATCCTTCCGTGTCTGCGTCCTCCACAGTCACCTTCCTGGCCCTCTCTCTGTCTCCCAGTCTGCCCCCCACTTCAGGGCCCTTGCCCTCAAGCCCTCCCTGCCCCTTGCCCTCTGTCTTCAGGGCTCTGCTCCCTCCATTCCCCTGGCCCTGGGCCCCGTGGCCTCTCTTGTCCTTCTCTGCCCACCTGAGGCAGACAGGCCTGTGGCTGCTCCGTCTCGGGCTCTGCTCCCCTCCCGAAAGGACAGCCGGTGTGACTTGGGCTGGTCCAGTAGCAGGAAACCCACTTCTCACACAGCCTTCGGCAGGGAACACTGTGTCCCAGAGCCTCTGGCCACCAGCCGGAACTGACCTGGCTCCGGCCTTAAGAGCCTTGAGAGCCGAGAGCTCACCCCTGGGGCTGGGCGGGGTGTGTGTGTGTGTGTGTGTGTGTGTTTGTGTGTTTCTGACCGCTCTCCAGGGTCCTGGCCAGTGACCACCCAGGCTCTTCCGGACTCGGGCTCTCCCTCCCCCCTCCATGTAGTGGAGCTGTCCATGGGGGACCCCCGACACAGCGGCCTGACAGGAAGGTGACTGTGGTCAGTTCCCCACACCATCTGAGCGCATCTCCTTTGAGCGGCTCCTCCCCTACAGGCTCCTGGGGTGAGCAGAGCCCCTGGAGGGGGTAGGAAGGCTGATGAGGAAGGCGAGGGAGGGGAGGCTGAGGCTACGTGGGGAGTCACTGCATTGGGGTCTGTCCCAGAGACCTCAGCCATCCTTGTCCAGCCCACAGCCCCGGCTCCATCCCAGCCAGGTGGGAGGACCTGCTACTCTTCCTTTCCCTGAAGGAGCCCCCCACTAGGACAGCACTCTCTCATCTGGGAAGTGGGCAGTGGTGACAAGCGTTGGCGTTGGCGGGGCGAGTAGAGGGGGCGTGGGATCAGGCCGCTTAGGGATCTGCTGGAGGCCTGATGTTATGAGAAGGCTGCCGGGCAGGCGGATGGGGACAGGCGAGCAGGGCTCTCCCAGAGCGGACACTGGAAGGCAAGGCCCTCAGGGCCTCAGCTGCTTTGCCTGAGGTGGGCTGCGGGCCTGGGGAGGGGCGGTGGAGGTCCCCAGCGGCCAGGGCTTGCCAAATGGAGGTGAAAGGTCCTCAGGGACCAACCGGAGGAGCCTGGCAGCACGGGGGAGGGTGGGGGATGGGGCCAGCCCAAAGGCTGGGTATCCCTGTGGGGACAGACCGGGCTTGACCCGGGCGCAGAAGGCCCCAGAGCGGACACTTCGGGGGAGCAGGAGCCAGGAGGCTCTTCTTTCTCCGGGGCCAAGCAGAGGCCAGGGGACCGCCCCCTCCGCACCCTGACGTCTCCGCTCCTTCCACCCCGCCCCGGCTTCTCCCCTAGCCGGGGTCCTGGCCCGGGGGCGTCACCCCGCACCACGAGGGGCTTGGAGGTCTTGCCCAGGGGCGGCCACGGCGGACCCGGGGAGCGGCTGGGGACGCTCCCGGGTCCTGGCCCCCGGCCCCGCGCGGCTCCGCGGCCGACAGATGGCACGGGCGGGGTGGGGTCGCGGAGGCGGGGGTGGGGGCGCGTCAGATGGCGCCGCCCCGGGCGGACGCCCGCCCGCCGCCAAGGAAGCGCGCAGGGGCCCTGGGCTCTGCGCATCTGGAGGGGCCGCGTGCCCGCTGCGCCGCGCGGGTGGCACGGGAGGTGACACGCCGAGCTGCCACCGCCGGCGCCCGGGGCTGTCCCCGCGTGCGCGGGAGGGGCGAGGTGGGAACCGTGCGGGCGGGCGCAGCTGTCTCCCCGCATCTGCGCGGCGCCGGCGGCCCGGAGGCCAATGCGCATGCGCGGCGAGGCCCCCCCCCCGAGGGGCGGGGCAGGGAGGGAGGGGAGGGGACGGAGGGGCGGGGCGGGGCGGGGTGGCGAGGACGTGCGCTGGCGTCCCGGGGGCGAGCCGCTCGGCTCCTGCGCCCTCAGCTCCCCGCCTCTCCGTCCCCCCGCGCCCCCCGCCCCTCACCCGCCGGTCTTCTGCCCCCGCACTCTCCGGCCCACCCGCTGCAGGGTCTGCGCGCCGCCCCACCGGCCTGGCCGCTCCCCAGCCTGGCCCGCGGCGAGGACCGGGGTGGGCGGTGGAAGGATTTGAGATGACGGGCAGGAAACCCAGCGCGCCCGCCGGAGAGGCTCAGACACAAAAACCGAAAGTGCGGGCACAAAAGGGGATGGAGGCCCCGTGTTCTCGAGAGCGCTGGGGAGCTCGCTTGACCGCTCTCCGCTCCGGTCCACACCCGCAGCACTGTACCTCCCGCCCGGGGCTCCTCGTCCCGAGTGGAAAGCGCACCTGTGTTCCCGGGGGCTTGTTCCCACCCAGGCTCCCACGCCAAGGCCCGTGCAGGAAAGACACCCCACGGGGAATCGCAGTGTGCATAGGGTGGGCGGGGTGGGCTCCAGGGTCCCAGGGAAGCTTCTGGAAGGTCCAGCTTGGCTCAGCAGGAAGTTCCGGCAGGGAAAGCTTCCAGGACAGGAGTCAGGGGCCTGCTCAGCGGCCATTCTCCGGGCAGGAAGGAGAGGTGCACAGGCCTGCCTTGTGCGCATGGGGACACACGCCTGAACCAGGTGGCCCTCGGACGCCACCCAGACTCACCTCAGTGGGGTGGGGGTTGGCACTATCTCTCAGGGTGTGGGTGTTGGGCACTCCGGGGCCCCCCTCAGCTTAGTCCAGGGTGGGAGGCGGGTGCCTGAGGGCCCTGCGGGAAGCAGGGGCAGGAGCAGCAAGCACGTGACTGCAGGGGACCTCTGGGGGACGAGGGTGGGAGTCCGGATCAGTGGCTTTGCTCCCGTGTGGTGACTCTGGGGGCCCAAGGGCGGCAGCCGCCAGCACTCTGGGCAAGGTGCTTGTCTGTGAGCAGCGCTGAGGCCCCCCGCATGGGCAGTGGGGGCCAGGTGGGCACCGGGCAGGGCAGGGCAGAGCTTGGGGCCGGGTCTCCCTGGGCCTTATCTCCAGCCTCCTCTGCTCCCTGCTGGTGGGTGGATCAGAGGTCACAGGAGCTGGGGGGGTGGTGACGGGGCAGAGCTCTCTTCCTGCCCAGACCTGTTGGGGAGGTCGGGCCAGCCTCCAGGGTCCCCAGGGTGAAGTAGACTCGCCCTCCTGGCTGTTGCGGGAGGCTCCATGCTGGACGCTGTGGACAAGGTGAAGGGGCAAGGAGTGGGGGGCCATGGGCCAGGGTCTTGGGCGGGGGGCATCTCCAGAGGGGTGGCCCTACCAGGCCCTGGGGGAGATGTTGGCCATGTCTTTCAGGAGGAGCGCTCCGGAGGGTGGGCCTGGGGGGAGCAGGCTTGCTGGGACTCTGGGCAGCCGGGCTTGGGCCGCAGAGGGTCCAGATGGCCTCGGGGCCTCATCTTGGGTCTCCTCCCGAGCGGAGCCTCCTGTGGCCCTTGGCTAGATGGGGACATCTCAGACAAGGCTCCTGGAAAGGGAGCCCAGCTAGGCTTTTCCCATGATCTGAGTGCCGGGGCGCGGGACCACATGGAGACACACCCGGGGGCAAACCACTGCAGTGGGGTCTGGGAGCTGCAGGAGGGGACACCTGGGAAGGGCTCTGGGGTGAGGCCCTCTTAAAAGAAAACCACTTTTGGGACACCTGGGTGGCTTAGTTGGTTAAGCGGCTGCCTTCGGCTCAGGTCATGATCCCAGAGTCCTGGGATCGAGTCCCACATCGGGCTCCTTGCTTGGCAGGGAGCCTGCTTCTCCCTCTGCCTCTGCCTGCCACTCTGTCTGCTGTGCTTGCTCTGTCCCTCTCTCTCTCTCTGACAAAAATAAATAAATAAATAAATAAATAATAAATCTTAAAAAAAAAAAAAAGGAAAACCACTTTCACCAATACATTTTGTCTTTATTTTAAAGATTTTACTTATTTATTTGACAGAGATCACAAGTAGGCAGAGATGCAGGCAGAGAGGGGGAAGCAGGCTCCCTGCTGTGCAGAGAGCCCTATGTGGGGCTCGATCCCAAACCCTGAGATCATGACCTTAGCCGAAGGCAGAGGCTTTAACCCACGGAGCCCCCCAGGCGCTCATCACCAATACGTTTTTATAAAAACAAGTAGGATTTAATTCCAGCCCGCGTTACTCTGTTTCCTCAAAGCAATGTTGTTCAGCTCAGTAGGTCTCGATTAGACCCATTTGCCCACAGTGGAATGTGTTTGTCACAGATGACATCACAGATAACACATTTTGGTGGGGGGTACAAGCAAGGGGGCTCCAAAGCTGAGAGGGGCTGTGGGAGGGAGGGAGAGGGGCCCAGGCTGCAGCCAGCCCAGTCTTCTGGCTAGAGGTTCTGGCCCCCTGGGTGGTCTCATTCCACAGGGTCCCTGGAACCACAGGGCGGCTGGGTGGGTCCTTTGCCAGGCTTCCTCAGGTGGGATCTGAAATGACCTCACAGGCGACCCCCAGCCAGAGGCCAGAGGCCTCCCCACCAAGGGAGAAGGCAACGTCCTGGCTGGGTGACCGCAGGGCAGTGTCCCCCCCCCCATGGTTTCTGACCCTGTCTTTGCCTGCCTCACCCTCCCTACCTCCCTGCGGAGCGAACTGGAGACTCAGGGTTGGGCTTCAGGCCACTCTGCTGGCCACGAGTAAGGCAGCTGGTTGATGTTGGAAGGTGACCTCAGCCCAGGGTTGGGGGCACCCCCAGAGCCTCCTTCCTGCCCTAGCATCCCTGCTAGGGAGACCCCAGACACCGGGGTTCCCAGCTGCAGCCCTACTGGGGGTCCCTCCAGTGGCCCATGTGTGCCCTGGCCCCCCCGCAGCAGCCAAGCCAGGGACCCCCCAGGCGGTATGGGGCCGGGACCACCAGAGCTGAGGCTGTGGGGTGAGCACGGGGAGGGCAGCTTGGGGGCAGGGCGCCCTGCTTTGCAGGAAGAGGTAGAAGCTTCCCTAGCACACCTGTAGCTGGTCCCCCGGCAAGTAGGAGGGGCCCACCGGGCTCTGCTGAGGCCAGACATCAGCAGGAAACTTTCCAACTGAGGACTAAGAGAAGGTCCTAAAAGGTTGGGGTGCGGGCAGGCCACATACAAAGAAGGGAATGAGAAAGGGAGGCACCAGAGGACAGCAGAGCAGCCCTTCATGGCCAGTTTACGACCAGAAAGCATGCAAAGTCCCCAACAGTCTGCCTGCCTTGTCTTGTCTGAGGGAGTGGGTGCACAGGTAAGGTGACTGGAAGCCTGGAAGGAGAAAGATATGACTTCCAGGAAAAGGGACAGTCCAGTGCAGGACGGAGGCCTTCGGAAGCAGCCATAGGACAGTGACAGGGTCATCCCAGGACAGGGCACAGATGGCAGATAGTAAGGCCTGGGGAAGCTCACAGGAGCTGCAGACACCAAGTGTGGGGTGAGCCACTTCCGGCAAGGACAGAGAAGAGTAAGTGCGCATCGGGGAGGGGGGATGGGGCCAGGGAGAGCGGGGGCCCCGAGGACCACAGGGTGTCACCTCACGGTGATGACCAGCTGGAGACGTGCCGACCACAGATGGAGGGTTGGGGGCTGAGAGCCCTATTCTGCGGGAGGAAGCTCACTGGGAATGACCACAGCTGGAAACCAAGAAAGAGCCGCATTCACAGGTTATTCAGAAATACGGAGAAAATGCGCAGGACACGGCTGGTGAGGGCCCCGAGAGCAGGACGCTCACCGGTGGCTGGCGGGAGCGGGACAGCCCAGCCATTTGGGTGAACCGCTGGGCAAATTTCTCACAAAACTAAACACACTCTTCCTGTCCGTAAGACCCAGGAATCCCCCTCCTTGGCATTCACCCAAATCGCGCCCACACGGAAACCTACACACGAGTGTTCACGGCTGCTCTGTTCACAAGTGCCCAGACCTGGACGCCACCGAGACGTCCTTTGGTGGGAAGACAGACACGCGGACTGTGGTCCATCCGGACAGCGCTCAAGGGAAACGAGTTCTCGTGAGGGGAGAGATGTGGGGGCAGACCAGCGCAGGTCAGTAAGGGAACGACGCCCATCCCTGGGGTCCCAGGGCTGGGACATTCTGGAAAAGGCAGAACCGTGGAGACAGAAGAGTGGTTGCCAGGGGCTGGGAGCAGGGGACAGTCAGAGGGGACAGTAGAGCACAGAGGACTTAGGGCAGGGAGACTGTCCTGTGTGGCATCGTCCTGGTGAACACACGTCCTTACCGGTTTGTCCAACCCCACGGAGGGTCCTCACTGCAGCGAGAGCTGAGGTCCACTGTGGACGTCGGTAACGGTGACGCGTCACGCGCACACTCGCTTGTCACAGTCACAGAGGCGACACTCGAACGCCAGGTACGGGAAGGGGGGCGGGTGTGGAAACTGGGCGCTTGACTCAGTCGTCTGTAAATACGGACCCTGAACATGCTAATTCTCTCTCTCTATGAGGTGGGGGCAGGGCCACCCCCTCTGACCGGACAGGGGGTCTCTCAGGGGTGGGATCCCTTTCCCCAGAGGGACCCAGCAGGACTTCCAGTCCAGGTGGGGCTGAGGGGGGCGGGGTGGGCCACGCTGCTCCCTCTTCCCGCTCCCCCTCCTGGTCTCCCCTCTCTCTCCGTCCCTCCCCACCTGGCCTCCCTGAGCAGCATGGCCACGGCTCATCCCTTCGTTCCTGCTGCAGGAGGCACCCACGGAGTGGTGCTTCTCCATCGCTTCTCTGTGGAGGCTGACTGGCCCCTCCCCCCCAGGTCCGTGGCCTGGCCTGCCATCCTGTACCACCTGGAAAGGGCTTGAGGGGGCACACCCCAGGGGGACCCCTCCAGCAGGAGCAGCCCCCTGTCATCTGGCTGGGCACGGCCTCCTCCTAGGCTCTGCTCCCATCTGCCCCCGGGCCTTTGTTCACCCCCAGCGCCCCTTGGGGCCCTGAACACACCTGCTCACACCGTGACTGAGGGGGCCTGGCCTGCCCTCCGCAACCCCGGAGGGATTTCCACACATGGAGGGAGGACACCAGACCACCCCGGCCCCCTGGGCTGGGGCAAGCCTGGGCATGGGCCTGGAGGCTCAGGGGTCCCGGAGGCCTGCACTGTCCCTAGTCTGTCCTCAAAGGATCTCGGGCTGACACAGGCCTCTCCACCAGCTGTGCCCATAGCCCAGTGTCGGGGGCGGGCAGTTTGGCCCGTGGGCAATGCCGGCCCCTGGCTGTGAGCGAGGGCACGGCTGCTGGGGGCGGGGGGGGGCGCCCTGATGGGGGGAGCAGTGGTGAAACCCAGCCACTCCCTCTCCTCCGCTGTTCCCACAGCCTCTCCTGGGAGACCCTGGCCCCCAGCAGACAGGCAGGCTCAAGGTCAGGGGTGTCTGTAGCGACAGCATCTCTCTACCTCAGTGCTGGTGTGTCGGGGGAGGGGCGGATTTGGTTCAATAAGGCCCATCTTGTGAGACTATAAATTTGGCCACTGACGCAGCAAGCAGACGTCGATAAATGAACACTGTCCTTCTCAAATTAATCTGGGCTGCAGCGGTGGGCCCCGGGCCCACGGGGGAGGTTGAAACCCCAGGAGGAAGCGGGCCAGGACCGGTGTGTCCCTAGAGTTGGGGCTGCCCCTCCTTTGCTCCCTGGCAAGCAGGTGCAGGCCCGTTGCTCAGAGGGCGGCCGGGTTCGCAGATAAAAACCCCAGAGGCCCGTTATTCCAGACCAACACCGAAACCTCTTTACTGTAAGTATTTCCTGAGCTCCGTGTGGGGAATACACCAGCTATTACTCACTGCCCCCGGCTGACGTGGGTTTCGCTGCAGACCCTGACGTGGAGGGGGTCTGGCGACTGCAGAGCCTGGCAGGGTCCGTGCCGCCCCAGCCCGCCCCCCGGCCCTGGTCGTCCCCACCGCCCTCCCACAGCGGGGGCCGGCAGTCTGCTGAGCGCTGGGGGCCCGCTCGGGGCATGGGCTCCCGAGAAACGCAGGCCTGGAGGGCCATCGGCCTCGGTGCGGTCCGGCACTGCTGCGACCTGACTCCCCTGCACGGCCATCCTGTGGCCCCTCCTTGCCCACCCAGACGGAGGAGGCGACACGTGGGAGACCGCTTCCCAGGCTGGTGCTGGTCACTGGCCCCTTTGAGGTGAGTGGGCCCCTCTGCCAGGGGGCCTTGAGGGTCTGAGGGGTTCGGGGTCACCCCCTTGCCTCCCTGGCCTGGAGCTCCTAGTCTGAGTCCGGCCACCACCAGCCAGAGCCCCATAAATAAGTCAACGGCGTCGTATGAATAAACCACAGCGCGCTGGGCAGTCCTGACCCGGGCCGCTGCTGAGCCTGGCCAGACCATCTCCCGTGCACGGCCGGCCGCGGTCTCCGGGAAGAGCGAGGGAGCTGCCAGGCTCTTCCCCGGCCGGGCCGGCTCCCCACGGCAGCAGGGGCCAAGCGCTGCGAGGCCAGTGGCTAGACCCCATTCCGGTCCTCCTGGGGTCTGGCCACCTCCCATGCAGCCTCTAGCCCAGCTGGTGGGCAAACTGGGGCCCAGAACACCAGCAGGGTCAGCCTCAGGCCCCCTCCCCGGCTGGGCCGCGAGGGCCGACGTTGCCAAGCAGCCTGACCCTGACCGCCCATGGCCCCGGCGCCTGCTCCGGTCGCCAGCCAGGCCCAGGCCGAGCGTGCTGCTGGGGGATGGCCTGGCTGCCGCCCCTCCTGGCATGTTCCCTGAGTCCTACATGACATCCTCCCCAACAAACAGTCCTCTTTGGGGCCTCTGGGCTGGGGGGACCACACTCAGAAGCCCCCAGCCCAGACCAAGGTAGAGGAGCCTACCCACCCCGGGTCCATGATTGATGGAGACCTGGGGGTGCGCAGCCAGCCCTCAGCTGGGCAGATGAAGAAGCAGCTGTCAGCCCCTAGTGGGCCCTTGTCAGGCGGGATGGGGGTGCTCAGGGAGCTTCCGGTCTGTCCCTGCCCCCAGCGGGGCCCCACGGGCAGGGCAGCTCTGGCCTGGCAAAAAGGGGTCATCATGGGGTCCGCATGGGATGGAGCACAGGACAGGGCCCTGGACCCCTCTCCCTGGGTTCCAGTGGCCCTGAGGGGAGGCCAGGGGCTGGGAGAAGAGGGCAGAGGTGCCCCCACCCAGCCTCACAGGGCGATGCTGAGCTCAGTGCGGGCTGACCTGGGGCTTTGGGGACCATCACGAACACTTGGGCCACTGGGAGATTGTGGCCCCTCCCCCGCGCCTCCTCCAGCAAACCCGTCACTCCCAGGTCCCCCCCTGGGCTGGACACCTGCCCCTTTTCAAAGCTTCGTGGAGGGCAGGCTGCTGGGCCGGCTGCAGGACAGATGTTATTGGGGGCCTCCGGCCGGGAGACAGGGGTGGGGGGTGCCAGGGGCTCCACAGGAGCCGGGAAGGTGCTGTTCAACAGTTTGGGACAAGGGGAACTTCTAGAGCTGGATGGGGATGAAGGTCGCAGGACAAAGCAGGCGTGCTTAGCACCCCTGGACGGCACACTTAAGAAAGGTTAAGACAGGATCTTCTGTCACATCTATCATACGCAGAAACATTTGTTAAGAATCGAGCTGTCCTGGGTTTCACAGCCTCGAGGCCCACCTGTCCCCTGTGGAGCCTGGACTGAGGGGGAGACCCCATGCCCGCGGCTCCTTCCAGGGTTCTCCCGGGGGGGGCGGGCGGTGCCCGAGGGCCCTGGGGGGCGGCGCGCTCCAGGCCAGGCTGGGGCTGGGACTTCTGAAGGCAGCCTTCCTCGGCCTGAGCTCCGGGGGGTGCTCGGGGCTGTCCCGGGGCCCGCCAGGCTGGGGGATCCGTGTGGGAGCCCAGAGAAGCGGTGCAGGGCCCTGGAGACCAACGGGAACACGGGAACGGGGTGGGGGGCGGGGGCTATGGGGACCTTAGCAGGTTTATCGGAGCTTTCAGCTCTGCCGTCCACGCTCTCCCTTGCTGCCCGCTCCCCCCGGGGTGGAGGGCTCCCCAGCCCGGCCCCTGCTGGACCCCCACACAGGCCAGGACTGACCCCAGGCGGGGCTCGTCCCCTGACTCGCATGAGCCCCCATGTGGCTGCAGGGTTGTGGCGGGGGGAGGTCTTTGGGCCCAGGGAGGGGACCTTGGCTGGGGACTGGAGACTGAGCATAAAAGGACATTCTGTCCCGGGCTGGCTGCCCTGAGGGTCCCAGCTCCCTGTCCGGAGGGCTGACGAGGCAGGGGCGCCGTCAGCCTCCGCGGCCCGCAGCTCTTCCAGGGCCAGAAACTGCTTGTCTTGTCCCCCCAGTTAGAACAGTGGCCCCGTTCCGAGGGGATTTACTGATTTTCCTCTTTAGAATATTCCCAAACGCCAGTTCACCATCCCGCCCCTCCCCCCACGCCCCCTGCGCATGTGGGGCTCACCCTTGCCCCCGCCGCATGGGATGTGGAGGCAGGGGCTGGGCCCGCCCCGGGGTGGGGGGTTTCCTGTCAAACTGCAACAAATTGCCCTCAACGGGCCCAGAGGGCCGTGTCTAAGTCTGCCAAGCCCGCCCGGATGCTGTGGGACCCTGGACAAGTGTCTGAACCACTCTAGGCACTCAAGCAGGAACCTAATTCCAGCCCCACAGACCCGAGAGGCCGAGTCAAGGTCCCAGGACACCTCCCGGCTGCCCCTTCGACCCACAAGGCACACAGTGGCCAAGTGACCTGACGGCAGCTCTGGCCTTGCCCGGCTCTCCTCCACGGGCCCCGCGAGCCGGCTGCTCTGCCTCCCGCCTGCTGCCTCACCCGCCCCCCACACCAGATGGATTCCAGCTTCTTTGCTTGGCCTGGAGACCTTTTTTTTTTTCAACTGGGCTCCATGCCCAGCACAGAGCCCAAACGGGTCTTGAACCCATGACCCTTAAATCAAGAGCTGAGCTGAGGACAAGACTGAGACTCGAGACTCGGCCCGCGGAGCCACCCAGGCGCGCAGCTGGGAGAACTCCTACTCATTCCCCCAAACCTTTTGTAGCGCCTCTTCCCGGGCCAGAGCGGGCCTCCCGTCGGGGTGACTGCCCCAGAGGCTGCCCGCGTCGCTGCCCCCGGCCCTGTCTGGCCCGGGCCACGCGCATGGGGTGCTTGCTGAGCGGAGAGCCGGGAACCGCACCGAGGGGTGAGCTGCCGGCTCGTTCCGAGTATGCGGTTGGACTGACTCCTGTGCACGAGAAGCACCAGGCCCAGACGCCGCAAACCGGGAGGGAGCACGTGGGGGCCACTCTCCCGCCTCATCCCCACGCCGCCACGTTTTGGCAGCGGGGGTGGGGGGTGCAGCACGGTCCCCGGGGAAAACGGAACGGTCAGCTCTGCTCCAGCCGTGGCAGTGGCTTTGCCATCCGGGGTGCCTTGTTCCGGTTCCTGGGAAGACCTGAGATGCCCCCTGGGCAGAGGGAGGGGTATCCGGACCCTGTCCCCCAACCCCCCAGAGCCTGGATGGGCCCCAGCACATGAGAAACTGCGAGACCGGTGGGGTGGGGAGGCTGGGGCTTCTCCTGCTGACCCCGGCTTTGCTCTTAGGGCTGCGCCCTCCTGGTGGCTGCGGGGTCCCGGCCGTGGTCCTGCCACGGCTCCCTAGGGGGCTGAGGACAGCAGCCGGATGATTCGCTATCGATGAGACACGGGCAGGATGGGGCAGGCGGGCTGCCTGGGTCAGCAGATCTGCCCCAGGCTCAGGACGTGCCTGGCCATTGATTGGATGGATGGACGCTGGCCGGGAGGCGACCTGAGGGAGCTGGGGGGCCGCCCTTGCAGCATTATTGGGGTTGTGTACAGATGTAGAGATGAACGTCCCTCCCCGCCCCCACTGTGTTCTGCTGGGCCCACCCTGGGGACCAGGGGGGCCCCGATGCTGCCCTGTCCCTGTGGGGAGAGCATAGGCCTGCCCGGCCCTGGGAGGCCGGCGTTCCTCTGGCTGCAGCGGCCGAGCTCCCAGGCCTGGCGGGTGCCCCAGGGGGTCCCCGGAGCATGGTCTCTGCTGGGCAGGGGGACCCTCACCCCAGCAAGGAATGGGGCTCTGGCCCCTGCACCTGGCGGGCGTGCTGCTGGCCTCTTCTGTGGGGCTCCCCTACCTGAAAGGCCTGACTGCCTCCTGCATTGACGGCCTGGGGCCCCCAAGACCTTCTTAGGTGTGAGGAAGTGCAGATGTCCCCCTTGGAAGTTGCGAGGGAAGGGGACCCGGCTGGGGGTGGGCGGCAGGCAGGGGACGTGTGCACCAGGACGAGACAAGGCTACCAGCCAGGCAGGGAGAACCCATGGAGAAACCCAGAAACAGAGCAGGGAGCAGCAGAGACGCCAGGACAGGGAAAGGGTGGGGCTGTGACCTTGGCCACACGGCTCCTGGGTGCCCCTCAGAGGCGGGTCCGGGCTCTGGTCACCTTGGGCCAGCCCTGTGCGGCGCCCCTCTCCGACCGGCCGGTCCCCTGCCAGCCCAAGTGATTCCTGGTGATTCACGGCCGGCGCGCTTTGTCCGCCAGATTGATCGCTGGGGGCAGGTTTGCCCAGGGGGGGTCTGGAGGCCTCCGGAGCCAGGCGGCCAGGCCACCCGGAAAACCGCAGACAGGGCCTTGGGCCCTGCCCCCACCCACCCTCCTGCCCCAACCTATGCCACTAATGAATTGGGATTTGGTCCACAAAACCACAGCCTGCCGCCACCAGACTGTCTGGCTCCAGGGGCCGGGCGAGTGGTGGGTGCACAGCGGGAGCCATGCCCCAGCCCCCCAGAGCACACCCACCCCCGGCCAGGCCCTGTAGGGCTGGGGAGCCATGCCGGCCCCTGTCCTGTGTGCTCACGTCTCAGGGCCAAGTCAGGCTTACAGTGGAGACCCCTGAGGACCCTCCCAGCAGCAGGGTCCTGTGCACGTGGCCTCCCGTAGCCAGACCCAGGTTGGTAGGTGGGCCCTGGGCTTTCCTGGGGGTCCTGCCTGCCTGAGACCCAGCCTGAGGGAGGTGGGTGATAGGGGACAGGAGGGCAGCTGGCCTCACCTCACTGAGCGGACTCAGGATGGAGGGGGTCAGCTGACAGATGCACGGTTTTAAGGGATGAGAAAGAGAGATGCCAATGTCTCAGAGAATCGATCCAGCCTCCGGCCAGCACAGATCCCGCACTAGGTGTAGAGGGTCTCAGCAGCTACTCCTGCGCCGGGCCCCTGCTTCTTAGTGGAGCAGGGGTCCGCTCCAAGTGCTCAAGTTCCTGGTCAGCCAGACCCTGCCTGCTGTCCCAGCCCCGGGTCCCTGTGGCCTCCATGGAGTGACAGAGCCCTGGGCCTCTGGCCACCCCTCACGAGGCTGCGTGTGAGGTCTGAGCCCAGCTGCCACCCGCATGGTGGGAGGAACACACCTGCCCACCACAGCTGCTGGGCCCATGACCGCAGCCTGCAGCCACGGCCAGCAGTACTGTCAGCAGTGACACTGACCCTCGGGGCGCAGACCCCAGGCCACGGGCCATCACCGTGGACCCCCGTCGCCATGACCCAGCCAGCCCCTGTGCCCCTGCAGCAGTTACCACGGGCGCCCCCCCACCGCCAGCGCTCAGCATTCCCCATCCTGTCTATCCCACCTTCCCTGCCCAATCTCTGGGGGCCCCGGGGTCTGTGTATTGGGGGAACCCACGCCTGACTCTGCCGGACGGGGTCCAGGGCTGGGGTCTCCGAGGGGCTCTGGGGTCAGGAGCCCTGGACCGGCCGAGCCCGTGTGCCTGGGCACGGGGGCGGCAGGTGTCAGTCTCAGAAGCAAGCACCGCGAGGTAACGAATAGCCGGTGGGGGGGGGGGCGCCGCGGTATTTAGCGGAGGCCGTCGGACCGCGCGGCTCAGCCTGTAACCGGCACATTATGAAGCCTAATGGATTTCTGAGGCCAGATTGATTTTTCATTAATTTGGTAAAAATCTCTTTCCTCTCCCCTATAATTCTGTCTTAAAACGCTCCTCCTGACAGCTCGATAAGTCACTCTTGCCTTAATGCACGTCTGGCTCGTTGTCGGGCAGGGAAGGGTAGGGGTGGGGGGAGGCGGGGGAGCGGAGGAGGCTGGGGGGCTGCCAATCATCTCCAGGTAAATCCTGCATTATGTATGGCCCCCAGAGCCGCGGCCACCCCGGAGGGCACTCTCCCAGGGCGGGCCTGGGCCTCTGAGCCGCCACGGGCTGCTGACAGTGCGCCCCCCCACAGGAGGAGCACGAGGGGGGACACCCGCTCCCAGAAGGGGTGTCCTGCTGAGTCCCGCCTTCCTGTCCGCGAAGGGCCTGACCGCTTATGGGACCTGCCCAGGACTTCGGACCAGCCTCCTCCTGCCAGCCTGGCCTGGGCCTCTCCATCCTCCAGACAAGCCCAGCGGCCCCAGCTTGCCCCTCAGCAGGGCTCCTATCCTCCTGCTCCCCTGGTCGCTCCCCGCCATCTCCCCCTCCACCCCTCAGACCCTCCAGCCTGACTGTCCCTCCTGTTTCCCAAGGTTTCAGGTGACCCTCCCGCCCCAGGCCCCACCCGTGTCCAGGGCTAGCAGGTCCTGGTTTGAGCTGACCCCATCTCAGACTTGCGTGACCTCCTGGAATCAGTCTGACCACACCCAGCCCAAGCGTGGGAGGGGAGCTGAGGGGAGAGGCAGGGGGCGGGAGGCAGAGGCCCGCCCCACTCTGTTCCTCTGAAGGAACCAGTCTGCTGCCCCCCAGCTCTGCTGGGGTGAGCAAGGAGGGTCCCTTCTCCCTCCCTGGAGCTGACTGAGTCCTCCCAGGCCACGTGTGTGTGTCCGTGTGCACACACGTGCATGGGCCCGAACCCGACATGATATCTGTGGGGCCGCGATGGGGAGGGCTGACCTCCTGAGACGTGGGGAGGAGCCCCGTCAGGAGCATGACTCCTCACGAGGGATTCAGGACTCCCAGGGGCACCGTCCTCCTCCAGCGGGGCTCCCCACAGCCTCTTGTCAGTCTGAACTGAGGCAGGGAAACTGAGGCCCAGACAGTTCCCAGCTGCTTTCTCTGCAGTCTGGGAGAGGGGTGCCCCAGAGCCCTAGGCTCCAGATGGACGGCTCTGCCTTATCCCTCCCTGCCCCGCTGCCCTCAGGGCCTGCGAGGAGGACGCCTCCTGCCCCCCAATCTCAGGCTCCCTGAGGTAGCCGAGGAGCCAGTGAGAGTCCAGGCTCCCTGGAGGAGGTGAGGCTGGGAAGGCAGAGGGATGAGATGGTGGAGGCGGCCGCTTACCAGAGGCAGGAGCAGGGCAAGGAGGGGGAGGGCTTGGGACCCTAAACTGGCCTGGCTCGGGGTCGGGGGTAGGGAACAGCCTCGTGGGGAGCAGGGCTGGGGCTCAGGGACCCATCTGCGCTAGTGTCAGAGGCCCAGCACAGACGGCCCCTGGCACCTGCCTGGAAGGCACGTGCTCCTGGGGGGCAGGTAGCAGTGGCCCCAGAGGCAAGAGGTCGTCCCCAACTGGTCAAAGCACTGGGTCTCCTTGGGTCACTGAGAACTCAGGCAAGTCACCATCCTCTCTGTCCTGCTCCCCCTAAGGGACCCTTGGCCTCCAGGGGACTCTGGGCACCCCGGGGCTGGTGGGTCTGCCCTGCCCCCACCCCAGCAGAGGTGGTTCAGCAGATGCAAGTAGGGGTGGGGCTGGGGGGCTTCCGGGCTGTCCCCTGGGGACTGTGGCTTCCCGATGGCCCAAATGGTGTGTCCGAGGGTAGTGTCCTGGAGCCCCACTGCCTGTCCCTCACACCAGGAGGCAGCTGGCCACAGAGAGGCAGCCGTGGGCGGGAGGCCACTCAGGGAGCCTGGACTGAGCCCTTCACCCTGTCTCCTTCTCGGGCTGGGAAATGGAGGCGCCCATGGACAGTAGGGGCAAAACCCAACGCTCTCTGGCCCATGTGCGTTACGTACCCTGGCCCGGCCCGCCCTGCCCCTGCTAAGACAGCAGCCCTGAGCCTGCGCCTCCGCGGGGGGCCCAAGCCCCTCCTGAGGCGTCCCCATCCTTCAGCTGGTGGCCACATGGATCAGCGGAAATTCCTCTCTGCCCCCGGAAGCCCCTGTAACACCTCCGCCCACCCCCGTACTACCACCTCCCCCTGCACCACCTCCCCGCCGCCTGTACCATCTCCCCTCTGCACTACTTCCCCATTCCCGGCTGGGGGCAGCCTCGGCTAGGATACTCTCTTCTGCCCACACCGGCCACCACCTTGCCCTTCAGGGTCTGGACCCATCTGAGCCCCTTCCAGTTAGGGTCTAGGGCCGAGTCCTGCCCTCGGTGGCCGGCTTCCCCTTCAGGCCCCAGCCCAGCTTCTCCAGGACCCGGAGAGCCGCGCGCAGCACTCAGACCTCGACTCAGGCCACGTGGTCCATTAGCCCCCGCGCTGCCCTTCCTCAGATGGTCCCAGATGGCTCTGTTGTCCACGTGGGAGTTTGGTGAGGTCAGCTCGCTTGCATACCAGGTAAGGCCACAGACCCCTGGCCACGGAGCAAGAGAGTGAAGCTGGAAGGGTTGGCCACGGGGCTCCATGTGTGGCGGGGGTGCTGCGCTAACCCTGGGTGGCCCCCAGGCCTCACCCCCCAACACACAGCTGGGGCGTGGGCTGGGCTGTTCGCAGGCTCTTGTGGCTTCAGGCCCCAAGTGACCGCACAGTCCGGGCCGAGGCCTCAGCGGCCATGGGGGTCACGGCTTTAAAGACCGTGCTTGTCCCCTGCTCCTGGTGCCTATTCCCCGTATCCCTCAGCTGCCAGCCCAGGCCCCTCTGTGCCAGGCTCGCTCCCCACGAGGAGGAGTTGCCCCAACAGCCTCCAGCGGGGCCTGGATCAATGCCATAGGCCCAGCCAGAAGGAGGCCCGATCATCAGTGACCTCTCCCCACCCTCGTCCCACTGAGGCCACCGGAACAGCATGGCAGAGACCATGGCGGTCTGCCTGGACCCAGCCTGAAACCGCATGGCCTCCTGGTGGCCGGTCATCGAAGGCTGTGGGACCGCATGCTCTGAGGCCAAGGCCGGCAGGGCGGTGAGGCAGGTGTCTGTGTGGGGGGGGTCTGTGGCTGCCTCCTTGGCTTGGTCAGTTTCCAGCCAGGCAGCCCCCCGGGCAGGAGCTCAGGCCACTGCCTCAGGATCCCGGAGTCGGGGGGGCATTCTAGGCATGGGCTGTGTTTCTCCTGGGAAGCCTGGGTTGAGCCTGCCACCCAGCGCAGGTCATGTCCTAGCCTCCAGAAGGGCACACCAAGGCCGAGAATTGTGAGGGCACGTGTGAGGTTGCTGCCCTGGCTTCCTGGGGCCATTCTAATAAATGACCATGAACCTGGAGACTTTACCAGCACGGGAACGTGTTCTCTCCCGTTCTGGGTCCTAAAGTATGAAGTCAGTGTCCTCGGGGCCCCACAGTCCTGTCCCCCCAGCTTCTGGTGGCCGCGGCCCTGCAGCACCCCCACTCCATATGGGTCCCCTTTTCTGTCTCCTACAGGGACAATGTCACGGGGCCTAGGCCTGCCTGGGTCACCAGGAGGACCCCATATGGAGAGCCTTTCCTCAATGACACCCGCAAAGACTGTCCAAACAGGTACACGGGTTCTGGGGGGACACATCTCTCGGGATCACCCTTGAGCCTGCTGCAGTCAGGGAGCAAGTTTGGCTGATGGCAGCTTCTCCAGCAATGGTCCCGTGAGGGGCAGCACCGCGGTCACGGGCTCTCCGGACCCTGACTCTGGAGCCCCACCTCCCCACTGCACCACCTCCGGGCCTGTGAACCAAGCTCTCCCGTTGCTTCTCGCACTCACCACCTCCCACACACCCCACTTCTGGAGCCGCAGGGCCCTGGGGACCACCCTGGCTGGCCCCCGATAGCTGGGTGCGTTCAGGGCATCTTACCACCTTATAAACCCACGCTGGGCTCCCCGAGGGCTGCCTCCCATGGCCTTAACTCTGGGGGTCAGGGTCTAAAGGGGCGAGAGGGGGAAGGCCGCCCTCTTGTCGGGGCTCCTCCTGGCTTCGGTATGGCCCAGCTTTGGAGGCTCCGGGACTGACTCTACCCCTTAGGGGATGGGAGGCCGACTGAGGCTGCCTAGGAGGTGCCCACACTGAGCCGGTAGGGGTGGGGTGAGCTGGGACCTGGAGGGGGGTGAGTGGGGAGGGGACAAGGGAGCGTAGGCCAGGGACCCCCACCCCGTGGCCCCCCCAGGCCCCCAACTCTCCGGTGTGGACGGCGGACCCTGCCCCCACTCCGCGTCCATCCCATCCTGCACCTCCCACGCCGCCAGGGCTCCCTCCTGCCGCGCCACTGCTCACATTAATCTCCGCGAGGCTCACTGCTGACCCAAGCGAAACAGAGTTTGCCTTTCCCCCTCTCGGCAGTCTTCTGATGGCAAAGCAAAAAGGATCGCCATGCGCGCTCACCCCCGACCTCCCTGCCCAGGGGGGACCATTCTGGGAAATGAGCTGTCCCACGGGGCCATTCGGGGTACCAGGGAGGGAGGCGGAGTGCCGCTGCTCCCAGAGCCACTCTTGGGTGCTGACCCTCCCTCCCCAGCGGCACACGTGTGACACTCCTACCAGGTCCCTGAATCTTCCCAGATATTCACGGCATGTGTGCAAGAGACGGCATGGTCCCTGCCCGTGGCTTGTCTGTGACACAGACATAGGTGACACGCTTGAGCCGGAGAGCGGGGCTGGAGCCTGCACCACGAGGTGTGGCCCGATCTGCGGACGGCGGAGAGGGCTCCAGCAGGACGGAGAAGGCGGACAGCACGGGCGGAGGGCGTGGGGTGGGAGCGCCGGCGTGGGCCACCACGGGCGGGCACACCTGTGGGTGCGTGGGCAGCCGCTCCCCGAGAAAGGCCTCGGTCAAGGTGGGCTCTCTCGCACGTGACTCCCTCTGGCGCGCACCGGACGGCCCAGGGCCTCCTGCGTGAACTGCTGAGTGGCCTCGCGCCAGGAAGGCCTCTGGAGACTCAGCCTCGGTGTCCGTGCCAAGGCCACTCGGGGTGGGCTGCGGGTCATGACAGACCACCGGGGCAAAGCTGCGGGTTCTGCCCAGTCCTTGACCTCATTCCCAAGGGCAGGCCCGGGGTTCCACCTGCTCCCAGCTCAGCGGCCCGGGTGGCCTGGGGAGAGGCGGGCGGGCGGGACAGGGTGGTCAGCTCCTGCCAGGAGGTGCCGGCTGAGCTCTCCGCGGCCCGCGCCACTGCAGCTGGTGTGCGCACCTCGCTCACCCTGTACTTCCCTCTCCGGGAAGGGGCTTTGTCGCGGCCAGCAGAAAGGAGACTCCCCTTGATGTCCGCCCCCGCCTGGCCTGGGATGAAGGTGGGCCCAGCACTGCCTCCCTCAGCCAAGAACTTGACCCTAGGAGCACCCAGTCCTGGGGGGGCAGCACCTGGGCAGCGGGGCCTAGGACACCACTTTGGAAAGCTCCTGACCCTTCTGCCGAGAGGGAGCCTAGTCCCAGCCCCAGCGGCTCTGGCTGTGACGAGCCCCAGGAACGGGTCTGAAGGCCAGAAGGCCGGCACCATGGGCTGTCTGTCTGTCTGTGGTGGGGAGATGCGCCATCCCTGCCGAAGGCCCCCTCCCCACCAGCCGGTCCCCCAGCCCGTGTGCCCCTCTTAGGTCTGGACTGGCCGCCGGAGGGAGGGGAGCCGCAGTACCCTCCTGGACGAGACCTGCCAGCCCCGTCATCCCTGATTAGTGGGTAATGGCCTCCTTGACGCACAGTTTTATTAATTGAATTACTAAGTGCTGAGGTGACCTTGGCCGGTTCTGCTGAGAGGGCTGTTCTCTCGGGAGGAGCAGGTGGTCGGACGGGACGGGACGCACCTGGACATGCTCGGCCCAGGCTGGGGCAGGCGGGGAGCCCTGCCCTCCTCCAGAAGGCCGCCCTCCCCAGAGCGCCCCCGTGGCGCCTCCCACCACTGCGGGACGGAGGGGAAGGCGGCGGGGACAAGGACGGTGCTGCTCCCACAGAGGGGACGGGGACGAGTGTGCAAGAGACGGGGTCCCCGCCCGCAGGGGAGCTTTCCCGCTCTCCCCCAAGGCCGGCAGTCGCTCCCCAAATGCTGCCTCCAGTGGCGGCTCGAGCGGGCAGCGGCCGCCCCCTGGTGGCCATGCAGGCTCCCGGCCAGGCCGGCTCCCCGCTTGACATCCAGGCGGGCCCCCCCGCCGCGCCCTGGGGCTTCTCCCTTGCCCACGCCTGTGCCCCCAGGCCTCTGCAGACCCCAGGGCTCCACTGGGGTGGGTTGAGCTGGGTGGGCTGGGGGTGGTGCGGGGTGAGCAGGCCGGGGAGGGCTCAGAGGAGGCCTGGACAGTCGCCGTGGGCTGAGAGTCGGGCAAGATGAGGGCCCGGAGCGCAGGTGGGGCGGCAGGGTCAGGGTTAGGGGTGCTGGGTGGGCTGAGCCAGCGGAAGGGCACATGGAGGGGGTCACAGGACCAGCATGGTGTGCAGCCGACCCAGCCCTGGGGGGGGTGTGGCCAGGGGGATGGGGCGGGGCAGTGTGGGGTCGGGGTGCCAGGATCCGTGCTGCAGGGGCCCACTGCCGACCTATTAGTTGCCCCTGTCCCTTTGGGTGGAGGACTGCCCTCCCCCAGTGGGCATTTAGGGCCCACTGAGGACCAGGTAGCCCCAAGGACACTGCCAGGTGATGCCAGGCGACCCCTGCCCAGAGCAGCTGCGACACGTCCCGTGCGGGTATAGCACCCCGCCTGTAGCACCGGGTTCACACACGCCTCATGTGACCTGGTCTTTAATGGCAGCACTGGGGGGTGCGCAGCAAACTGAAGTTCCCTCAGGCTGGAGGAAGGCACACGGGGGTGTGGGGCGCGGGGCACCCAGAGGGGGAGCGTGGCACACCACTCAAGGCTGTGGGGACAGCCTCCCTCTGGCCTTGCCCCTCCTGGCCTTGCGGCTCCAGCCAAGGAAGGGCCTGGGGCCGGCCTGTGCGGGAGTGGGCGCCCCCCAGCCACACTCCTTCTGGCTCCTCAGAAGCGCCCCCAGGGTCGGCCGATGGTGCCCCTGCTGTCGGGACAGAACCGAGTCCCAGTCAGCACCCCTGGCCCATCCTGCCCGTGGCCAGCCGGGGAGTGACCGGGGAGGGGGTGGCTGGGCCATCAGGGGCGAGCCGGGGGTCCGGGGAGGACCGGGCGCCACGCGGGGCTGGGTGAAGGCCACGGGACAGCGCTTGTAGCTCCTCAGCCCCAGGCGTCCTCAAGTGTGGGCATGAGGCCCGCAGAGGGCCGGGGGGCTGCTGCCCAGAAGCCACCCCGGGGCGGGAGTCACCCACGTGCAGCATCCTCTTCCCCATGCCCTCTGGGCTTCTGGGGCCGCCGGGGCTCACCGTGCCAGGGGGCTCTACCCTGGGCAGCAGCGTGACCACCTGCAGGCTCACGCCCTCGTCGCCCACGCCCCTCAGCTGGGCCACCACCTCGGCGTGCCTCCACCACTTGCACGGCTGCCCGTTCAGGGACACGATGTAGTCGCCCTCACGCAGTCCAGCTGCCTGCGGGGCACGGCGGAGGTCCGGGAGTTCCCTGTGGGCACCCAGCCCCTCTGCCCATAGTCCCTTCTGCCCCCACACTCCAGCAGCCTGTGCTCAGCACAGGACCTTGGCCCCGGGGGTGGGACAGGGGCCTTACCGCCGCTGGGCCCCCAGGGATGACAGCCGCGATGAGGACAGGCGCGTCTCCGCGCAGCGTGAGGCCAAAGCCAGCCTCCCCGCGGGTCACGTGGACAGGCCCCACTAGCCGCCAGCAGTTCCTGGCTGAGAACACAGACAGGGGCCCCTGCGGGTGGGGCGAGGGGGTGTCACTGGCCTGGCTGGGCCGCCCCAACACCTCCCACCCAACCTCTACGTCTTGGGTCCGAGAGCAGGTGCGGCAAAGGGGCTGGGCAGGGCTGGGCTGCCATCACGGCCTGTCCGGGGTCCTCAGCCCACCCGTGCTGGGGTGCAGTGGGGGGGTGGTGACCTGGGCACAGGGTGCTCACCAGGCGCTGAAAGATATCGGTCACCTTCACCCTGGAGAAGCTGGGCGCCCTGACCTCCGGCTTCTGCTGTGTTTTAGCTGAAAGGACAAAGGACAGGACGAAGCCCAAAGCTCTGGGACGCTCAGCCCTGGGCGCAGCCGCGACCTGGGTCAGCCCCAGCAGAGCACATGGCCCGAGGAGCAGCCTGCTCCATGCATACTGCCACCCTCTGGGCCTGGCTGCTCCCTCCACCCCCACCCCGGGGGCTCCTGGGGGTCCCACACTCCAGCCACGCCTGCCTGCTCCTGCAAAGCCTGAGATGCTGGGTGGCCCGCCTGTGGACACCGGCCATCGGGCCATAGCTGATTCCCACCCTGGGGATGGCGAGACCCGGGAGAGCAAGGGAGACCCGGAGAGCAAGGAAGCGGGCCCCCTGGGCTCCTCCCAAGGGATGGCCACGCGACTGCGGGCCTTAGCCCACGGGCGCCCGCAGGCTGGACACCCCTGTCCCGAGGGGCCGGGTGGCTCACGCTGGATGTCGGGAGCCTCAGTGGTCTCCAGGAAGTCGTCCTCGAGGTCGAGCTCTGAGTACTTGGCCAGGGAGCGCCTCAGCGCCTGGGCCAGCACGGCCTGCAGCAGGTCGACTGTGCGCAGGGCGCGGCCCACCGCGTGCAGCCTCAGGGCCTCCTCCTGGCCCAGGATGCTGCGCTTCAGGTGGGCCTTGCCTGTGTGGGACGGGGCAGACCTCGCGTCTCGGGTCCCCACCCGGCCCCGGGGACAGAACCCCGCGCCCCCCCCCCCCAGGCCGCAGCAAGCCGGGGACAGGCGAGGGCTTCTGGGTCCATCTTGGGGGTGCGCTGCCCCTTGTGGGAGGCTGGGCCACATAGGAGCGGCCTCCCGCGAGCGCCCACACACGCCCAGGCCCCCTGCCTCGCTCAGGCCTGCTCTGGGAGCGGCCTGAGCAGGGGACAGGCAGGAGGGGAGCAGGGGGCCTGCAGGGGACAGGCTGGGACACCAGGCATGCCTGGGAGAGGTGACTCAGGAAGGATGGGGCACTCGGGCCCCTCGGCGGGCACCCCCCCTACCCCGCAAGGCCGCCTCACCCAGCTTCCTGCGCTCCTCCGGCTCCCGCGGCAGCCCAGCGCCCCACGGCTCCGGCTCCAATGTGGCCGGGCGCCCACGTAAGGCCTGCTGCCGCGCGGGGAAGTCCGCCTCGGCCGCTGCTGGGTCGAGAGAGGGCTGTGAGCCCCTCCAGCTGGGGCCTCGAAGGGGCAAAGACGGGCGGGTGGGGCACTCACGGGGACTGTCGCAGAGCGCCATGGCCGTGTGGTAGTGGGCCAGGGCACGGAAGTACTCTGCCTTGACGTGTGCCAGGGTGGTCCAGGGGAAGGGCACATAGTCCCGCACAGGTGGCTGGGCCATGGTCTGGTGCACCTGCCTGTACTCGGCCGCCACCTGGGGCACACGTGGTGGGAGGCTGGGGTCTCCTCTGGGGTTCCAGGATGAACCCGGCAGCCTCCGCCCCGCCCCTCCCCACCCTGGGGCCTGGCCTCCACCTGCCCCGACCCCAGGCCCCACCCTGCATCCCAACCGGGCCCAGCCCAGGGATCTGGGCCCCAGCTGCCGCTCTGATGGGTGCTGCCCGAGGGGCAGGGACTCAGGACCTGAGGGTCCTGACAACAGCTGGCTTTGGGAACCAGCTGGAGACACAGCTGCAGCACCCCACCCTTCCCTGCACGGACCCCCGGTCCCGGCCCTCCTGCTCATCCAGCCCCCACGGCTTGGCCAGGCCTCCCGCGAGACAAGGGCTCGCTGTCCTCACCTGGGCAGCCTCCTGAGCCAGGCGTAGCTGAGCCAAGCAATCCTGGGGGGCTTCAGGGGACGGGAGCAGGAGACCTTCAAAGATGCACTCTTGGGCCTGGGCTGTCATGAGTCGCTCCAGCATGGAGAGCGAGGCTGGGCTCATGTCAGGGCTGGGTGCTCGGGAAAAGTTCTCCCTTAGGAGACTGAAGGCCCCTGCGGAGGAGCGCTCACAGCAGGTGGGCAGGACTGCCGGCCACACCCCCAGGAAGGGGGGGATCCCCGTGCAGCAGGGGCCATCCCACCGGCCCTGACCCCACATGCCCCAGAGGCACCCTGACTGCAGCCCGCCCTCACCGGCAGCCCTCTGAAAGGCCTCGATGGCGCGCTGGGTGCCCTCGGGGCAGGAACGGTCCTGGCGAGCCCCAATCTGGGTGTGCAGGGCCCCGATGTTGAAAAGCACACTGGCCTTCTCGAAAGCCAGGGCCCGCTGCTGGGCCGGGACCCCTGTCAGCGAGTCATACCTGTGGCGGGGTGAGGCCGGGTGGAATTCCCACAGCAAGCGGCTGGGAGTCGCGGCCAGGGCTTGGGGGAGCTGTCGGTGGGGACCATGGACACCCGCCCAGCCCGGCCCTACCAGTGGAAGTACAGCCCGAGATTCCCAGGAGGGGCGACGAAGCGTGCGTCCAGGAAGCAGAGCTGGTTGTAGTAGGCCATGAGTGGCCCCAGGCCCGCCTCGCTCTGGCTGGGGGTCCGGGCAGCCTGCAGGTACGTGCCATCTGGGCCCTGGCACCCAGGCCAGGCCACAGCATGGACTCCCCGCCCCGGGAGCCCCTTCAGACGTCCCAGCCCCGCAGGAGCGCTCCAGGGTCTTGGGGGGATGGGGTCATAGGCCCTCTCTGGGGCTGTTGTGGGCTCCGTTCTGGGCGGGGAGACTGTGAAAAGCCCAGGAGAGGCCCAGGCAGGGTCCCTGGGAGGGGACCGGCACAGAGCAGCGGTTCCCAAAGGCCCAGCAGAAGGTGGTGAGAACAGACCATCCCCCGCATGTACGAGCCGTCTGGGTGCCTTCCACCGTCCCTCCGGATGCCTATGCTCCTCTTCTCTGTTCCTGACTGAATCCCCTTTTCCCTCATTTGTGACCTGGGAGTGGCTAGTCTCCCAGGTTGGGGGGCGGTGGGATGGGATGGGGAAGGGGGAGGGGGGCGGGGGGGAGAGCCCACCCACCTGCCGCAGGTCCTCCAGCTCCCTGATTTCGGCCTCGTAGGAGGCGCTGTCCTCTCCAAAGTGCCCAGAGATCAGCTCCTGGTTGGGGAGGAGCAGGTGCCAGGCTTCTCTGGTCACCCCGCCCCACGCAGGCGAAGACGGGGAGTGGAAGGGAAGCCCTGGGCCCCTGGAGAAGGGCTGAGGACTGGTGTGGGGGGGGTCCCGCCCCACAGACATGGGGTTCGGGGATGCAGAGTCCCTCGCCGGGCCCTGTACAGCAGGTGCTCTCGACACCAGACAGGCGAGAGGCCTGCTGGGCACAGGCTAGCTGCCCCCAGGCGGCCTGGCTCACGAACCCCGATGAGTGTTCTGCAGCAGAGGCTCTGGCTCTGACTGGAGGGCCCCCAGCCAGTGGGGTGCTCAGAGCACGGGTCAGGGAACCCTGTCGCCATCTCGGCCTTCCAGCAGGATGACCGGCTCTGCCGTGCCTAACCCGCCCCCCCTGTAGGGGCTCTTCTGCAAAGCCCCCCCCGCCCCCCCCGCCCGCAAGCCCAGCCCAGGCAGGTTCCGCCTCCCTCCGCACCTCTTTCCCCATCTGTTCAAGGACACGCTGGACCGGGAAGCCTCCGTGATCCCTGCACACCCCAGGGCAGGTGCGAGCCCCAGGTCATAGGTCAGCGCTCACCTTCAGGGGTGTGGACCAGTCCAGCTCCTTGGTCTCCTTCAGCCCCAAGGGGATCATAGGGACAGTGATGCCTTTGCTAGAACCAGAGCCATGGAGCCCAGTCTCTGAGGCTGGACCCTGCTGTCCCCAGTGGCCACTCCCTACGTCCCCAGCCGCACGGAACCCCACCCCTCCGACTCCGATCCACGTCCGACACACACCCTATGGCACACGGACGCTGCTCTGGTGCCCTCACACCTGTTCCCACTCAGCCTCTGACCTGGATCCCGTGCTTCCGGATGCACACGCACACACACACCCCCGGGGCCGGCCGTGTCCTCGCACACACACGCACACCCCCGGCCCTGACCGTGTTCGAGCACACGCACACGAGCACACGCACACACGCACACCCCCGGGGCCAGCCGTGTCCTCGCACACACACGCACACACGCACACGCACACCCCCGGGGCCAGCCGTGTCCTCGCACGCGCACACACGCACACCCCCGGCCCTGACCGTGTTCTCACACACGCACACACGCACACGCACACACGCACACCCCCGGGGCCAGCCGTGTCCTCGCACACACACGCACATGCGCACACGCACAGCCCCGGGGCCGGCCGTGTCCTCGCACGCGCACACGCACACCCCCGGCCCTGACCGTGTTCTCACACACGCACACGCGCACACGCACACACGCACACCCCGGGGCCGGCCGTGTCCCGCGCACGCACCCCTCGGGCTGGTCAGCCTCCACGCGGCCGCCGCTGAGCTCGTCCAGCTCCTCTTTCAGCAGCTGCAGACTGGAGTTGACGTAGCTCAGCTCCAGGGCCACCGTCTCCCTGACCCAGGCGTTGCTGGTGGCTCTGGGGAGGCCAAGGTGAGCTGAGCCGCAGCTCGGCAGGTGGACGGCACGCAGCCCCGGCCTGGCCTCCGGAGCCCCCACAGCATGCTGTGCTTGCGGGCCCAGCCCCATTGGGGGACAGCACTGGGGTTCAGGGCCCACCCTGTGACCTCCCTCTTCTCTTCTGAGTCCCCCCTACAGCTGCTGTTGATTTCTGTCCACGCATACAAACGGCGCCTCCGGCCCAGGGCACATCCCTCGGACCCAGACCTTCCAGGCCACAGCTCTGGCCCCCCCCCGCCGCTCTCCCGGGACGCAGGCTCTGGCTCGCTCTCCACAGCAACACAAAAAATAAGCTTTCCTGGAAAGGTGGGGGGTCAGGCCCTCTCTGTGCCTACATCTGGGCACCTGACAGAAGGGCCGATGGGTCCCCAGGAAGGCCCGGCTGAGAGCAGGGTTGGGCTGGACAGGGACACAGGGCAGCTAAGGAAACGGAGGAGCCCTTGGGGCCCGGCAGACCCGGTACCGGAACCTGTCGGCCGGCTCTGCACACAGTGGCTGGGGCTCCGGCAGGTCGTACCACCCTCCCGGGCCCTCAGCCACCGAGCGGGCTCGGGGAGACACGGGTGAAGGTCTGATCAGGTGTGCAGCCGCCATTCTCATGGGGACGCGCCCCTTCAGCCCACAGGACACTTTCCCGGGTCCCCAACCTTGGGACACCTGTCAGATCTCAGCCTGGACGGTGCCTGTGGCCACCACATACAGATCAGAGGCTCTCACCCCACACACCCGCCCCGCCAGCCCCTGAGCTGACCCCTGCCAGGGAGCGCCAGCAAGGCAGGAGCCCGGGCGTCTTGTGAGGCTTTCCGCTGACGGCTGCCCCAGAGCCCGGTGGGAGGCCCAGCCCCTTCTCCTGGGAGCCCGCAACGGCCATCGTCATCGGCTCCCGTGTCCCTCTCCCAAACCAGACCACAAGGGCGGGCACCTAGTCGGGTTGCTGCCTCGCACTCATCACCCAGCACAGGCCCGGCTGGCTGAGGGCCCGGGGGCGGCACCCCCTCCTGAGCCACGGGGGTGGCCGCCGGCACTCACCTGTACAGGTTCTCAGCGCCTGTCCGCATCTGCAGCTCCTTGGTGATCTGCTGGCGGACCCGGGCCCTGCGGCTCTGTGGGCGCCCACGCGGGCTCTGGGCCAGCGAGTTGGAGCCCTGTGGAGAGGCTGAGGGTGACAGGCGCCGGACCAGGCGTCTGCCAACAGCTCCCCGGTGCCAGAAGACTCTGGCAGGTGGGGGAGGCGCGGCCCCCACTGATGGCAGCAGCCAGCTCAGGCCTGGCTGAGGCAGGAGCACGGGAGGAGGGGAGTAGGGCAGCCGGGCCGGGAAGAACACAGCAGGTGGGAGCCGTGGCTGGGGCTGGGGCTCCTATTCTGTGGGGCCGGCACCAGTGCAACGGGACTCTGGAAGCCCCTGGCAGGAGGTGGCCATCTGCTCACCATACAGCCTTCTGTACTTGTAAAAAAGACTTAGGGCCGCCTGGGTGACTCAGTCAGGGAAGCATCTGCCTTCGGCTCGGGTCGTGATCCCGGGGGGTCTGGGTCCAAACTCCGCTTTGGGCTCCACGGAGAACCTGCTTCTCCCTCTCCCTCTGCATCTCCCTGGATTGTGCACCTGCTTTTTAAAATCTTTTTAAGTTTATGTGTTAACTTGAGAGAGAGGGAGAGAGAGGGAGAGTGCGGGAGAGTGCTTGCAGGCATGCACGGAGTGGGGAATGGGCAGAGGCAGAGAAAAGTCTTGAGCAGACGCCCTGCTGAGTGTGGAGTGTGACTGGGGCTCGATCTCACAGCCCTGAGATCATGACCTGAGCTGAAATGTAGAGCCAGACGCTTAGCTAACTGAGTCGCCCAGGCGTCCTCCTGCACTTCTGAATTTCATTCCATAACCGCCATGATTCGCTCTTCCCGCACAACTCTGGCATAAGCTCAGGCGTGGCCATGTGGGGACGACCTAGCCCAGATCTTGCCAAGGTGCTAAGGGCAAGGAGGCAGCCTACAGGACGCTGGAAGCTTTCCAGCCCACTTGTTCTCTGGGGTGCTTGGCGCACCTTGAGCCTGGGATGGGCTCCATCCCTGAGGGCTGTTCACTGGTGGGGTCCCTTTGGGCAAATGCTCAAAGCACAGGCCCAGGGCCGCTCAGCTCCCAGGCAGCGGGTCAGGCCTCCTGACTGCCCACTGCCCACCTCGGCCATGATTCCTCATTGTATGGGGCAATCTTGCCAGCTGCCGGTGTCTCGGGGCCCTGGGGCAGGAAAGCCATGCAGCAGCTGCAAGCAGAGATGTGGGGTCCCTAGGCACAGAGATGCTGCAGACGGGTGCCTGGAGGATCCAGCCAGGGAAGGTGAGGGTCCCCCGCAGGAGCCAGGACAGGGAGCTGGAGCAGCTCTCAGGGCCCTACACGACCATGCCTCCTCCTGGCCATTTAAGGATCTACTGTGTGGGACAGTCACCAGCCCTGGAGCCAGGAAGAACTTCTCAGAATGCACCTTCTCTGGGCAACGTCCCCAAAGATGGTCACACGGCCCCTGAGCACAGTGGGGGTGAGGCCAGTGGCTCCCGGGACCCCATCCTGACACAGGGAAAGGGAAGTGTCTCCATGCAGTGCTGAGACCAGGCTCCTGCAGCATCCACCATCTGCCACGTGTTGGAGGAAATGCGTCCCCCTTTGGCGTGCCCCCCACTGTTAGGCATAGGGCAATTTCACACCCTTTAGGGGCTATATCTTGCCCTCATGGAGGGCTCCCTAGAAAAGGCCTCCTACCCTCCCACCTTAAGGCTCCTGGCGGATGGCCAACTTGGATTATGACTCAACATCTCCCCCACGCTCCAGCGTTCTCAAGAGTGATCAATCAAGGAAGACCTCCCTGGGCAGCATCCCCTCCAGGAGGCCTGAGAACCTGGGGAGGGAGATGCAGGCCACTGTCGAAGCTACATCCCTCCCTTTCTGAAAGTCCGACTACAAAGCTCCAGCAGGCTCTGGGCCAGCAGCCATGACCGTCTGCCCGGATAGGGGGTGGTCCATGTGCGGGGCAGAGCCCATCAGCTCAGGAGGACTGTCATCATCCCCACTGTCTGGTCTCTGATGTCCAGTGCTCCCGGAGAGACGTGCTGGAAGTGGGGAGACCTGCAGCCTCCGAGCCAGAAGCTACTCTGAGCCCTGTAGCACCCCTCAGGGGCCTGGTATGAACATGGTGACCGCCTCTTGGTGACCCCCCAGGGAATGTCTAAGCTCCAGGCTGCAGAGAGGGGCCGCGCCCTCCTTCCCAGCACAGGCTCCCTCGGTCTCCACCTCCCACCCACCTTGCAGAGCTTCCCCAGTACTCCTGGAAAGGGTCCACAGTCCCAGTCGGGGCCCCAGGGTTAGGGACCACAGAGGGGGAGGAGCGCGTGGGGAGTGAGAAAAGGACGAACTGGCCGGCTGTGAAGTCCTGCGGCCATTTCCTGCTCCTGCGAGGCTCCAGCTGCCTGCCTGCCGCCATGGAAAGTTTCATCAAATACAGAGCCAGGTGCCCAGGGCAAAGGGGAACCGCCCCGCGGAGAGGGAGGGAAAAGGGAAAGGAGAAATGGGGGGTTCCGAACTAGCACGGAAGCCACGGGCCGTCACACACCAGAGCTCAACACCTGCCCCAGAACGGGGCCCGGAGCGCCCCCCAGCCCCGCGGAGCGGCGGAGACGACCGAGCTGTACCTGCGCTCCCACCCACTCCTGGGCGGCACAGGACGAGCCCCGCATCCGCCAGAGAGGAGGCCAGCACAGGCGCGCATCGCGGAGCGGGCGCTGCACCGCGCCTCAGTTTCCCCAGAGGTAGGCCGGCTGGCCTCCGGGGGAGAGCGGAGGAGCGCGGCTGCCGCAACGAGGAGCCGCCGCCGACCCCGCAAGCCGACGCTGGGGGTCCCGGACCCCGCCTCCGGGAGACCCCAGCCCCGCGGACGCACCCACCTTGAGACCGCCGCCGGCCTCCTGCAGCCTCGCGCTCTCCTCGCCGGCGCCCGGGCCGTCCGGCCTCTCCTCGGGGATCATCGCCGCCCGCCGCTCGCCGCCCGCCGCTCGGGCCGTGCCCGCCTGGAAGGTCCCTCCCGGGCGCCGCGCCGGGTGTCCCCCGCCGTCCCCTCCTCCCCAGCGGCGGGCGCGGGCCGGCTGAAGGGGGCGTGGTGCCGAGCCGAGCGTGCGAAACTTGTCTTTGCCCAACCGGCGGCCGCGACGGCACCAACGAACAGCAGCCGCAGCCAACCAGAGCGCGAGGGAGGCGGGCTCGGGTCGGCCAGGCCCCGCCCACGCGGCCGTGGAGTCCCGGGGGAATGCGGTCGCCCCTGGCAACCGCCCGGCCCCAAGCCGCGCGGCCGGGAGGGGCTCAGACTGCGCATGCGCCTCGGCGCCGCTCAGCGTGCGGGAAAGTTAGGGAAAAAGGAGAAAAGCAACTCGGTAAACATCGCCCGCCTGACCTTCCAGGCGCCTGCGTGTTGGGCTCCCTGAGCCCGACCCCACGGACCTGCGCTGCGCGGCTGGGTGCCGCCCCCCAGCAACGCGCCCCCGAGGAGCGCGTCCGAGGGATGTTGCCGCCGCCCCCGCGCCGTCCGTGGGCTCGCTGCCCCGCCCGCGCGCTCGCTCCCGGAGCCCGACTCCGGCCTCCGCTCGCAGCACCGGCCTCCACAATCGACGTCCAGAACCGACTCGGCCTCCAGGACCAGCCTGGCCCGCAGAACCGGCTCCCGGAGTCAGACCGTCCAGAACCCGCGCTCCCGGCGGGGCTGTGCCGGCAGCGGACCCCCACGCGCGCCCCTCCAGAGCTTCCCCGGGTCCGCGGGCTCCGGAACACGCGCGGATTTCCTGCGGGGCTCGCCTCCCTCCACGCACACCTCTCGTGGGGGCAGAGACACACGCACAAGCAGCAGGCGGGCCGGTGCTCCTCGGGTTCGCTGAAGACCCGGTCTCCCGGCCTCCCCGCCCGCCGGGGTCCCTGCGGCGCCGGCCCGAGGGCTGGCTGTCCCCCGCGCGCATCCCGGTGCTGACCCGCGGGCTCGCTGCCCCCCACGCGCGCATCCCGGTACTTACCTGCGTTCTCGCCCTCCCCCTCCCCACGCAAGCCGAGGCCTGCAGTGGCGGAGCTAAACCTGTAAGCTAAGCCGCTTGGCCGGCCCTGGCCATCTGACACAGGAGAGCAGCAAAACAAGACAGCCGGTAACTCCAGGGAAAATAAAAAGTAATCACAGACTCACCTGACTTAGCTGTGCATTCCTTTTCCAGCCCTAATAATGTAATCAGACGTCCTCCTGGCATCCTGACCTCAGGGCAGTTATCACCGGATTCTGTTAGGAGGAGGGGAGAGGTGAAGGTGGAGGGGGACAGGCCAAGTGCAAGGGAGACATGCTTACACTTCATCCTCTTGAGGCTAAGTCAACCAGTAACTCCAAAATTAGGAAACAGCCCTCCAGAAGCAGAGGCATGTCGTTCAGAACCATGGGATTCACCAGCCCCAGGGGTCACAGGGGTCGCCCCTGGCGGACAAGGGAGGGTGGCTGCTTCTTCCCTAAGCAGTTCTAGCAGAAGGCTGTGCTTGGTGACCCCGGGCACCGTCAGTAATGAAGCCATCCCAGAGCCGTGTTTTAGACAGCGGATGTTTAGAAATTGGCAACAAAAAACATTCAAAGGAAAACATAACCATTTGGAAGTGAGGATATCATTCTAAAACAAGGTTTGAATGGAAAGAAAGTTAAAACACAAACTGCACATTACCTAAAATGTAACTGGAAAGTAAATTAAATTAAATAAAACAAATGGTGGGGCGCCTGGGTGGCTCAGTGGGTTAAGCCTCTGCCTTCGGCTCAGGTCATGATCCCAGGGTCCTGGGATCGAGCCCCGCATTGGGCTCTCTGCTCAGCGGGGAGCCTGCTTCCTCTTCTTTCTCTCTCTGCCTGCCTCTCTGCCTCCTTGTGGTCTGTCAAATAAATTAAAAAAAAAAAAAATCTTAAAAGAAACCCCAAAAAACAAATGGACTAAACCGAAGGCAATTCCGTGAACTTAGGTGGCTTTACTGCCTATACCTGTGTGTGTGCGTATAGGACAGAAATTCACAAAGTACGAAGAGGAAACAAATAAAGATTAAAAGTTGGCTTCAGTCATGTAGCAAAAATGCTGAGTGTTCGGGAAAACAACGTCGACAAGTCCTCAAGAGGGCCCATCAGCGCAAACAGAGGTCGTGTCAGCGAGGACCGGCCTCTGACTGCGTGGGCTCCAGACACAGCGGTTCAGCCACAGGGAGTGACATGTTTATTATTTGTCCCCAGACCGCCTGGGCAGCAGGGAGCAGGGTACCATTCCCAGGCTCTTGTCCTGTCCAGGGAACGATGGCCAGGCTCAGCCCCAGAAGGTGTAGACCACTGGGGTATAACGGAAGGGAGCGGACACTATGGGGAGGGGCTGCTGGCAGAGGCCGGGGACAGCACACAGACTCGCTGCCCAGACGCCAGGAGGACACGGTGAGCCACAGAGGTCCCCGCAGGCCTCCTGCCGGTCACTGATCTGCACGCAGAGGCTGAGGACACAGCGGGTCAAGAGGGTAGTCTTCCAGGTACGTGTGGGAGAGCCCCATGGGAGGAGACTGTGTCTCCCCGCCTCTGGACTCTGTCACTACAGGCACAGTGCCGAGAACGGTGTGGTCACCTTGGGACTTGGGGGAAAGCATGGACATGCTGAGCGTGGCAGAGGCCCCGGGCCCGGCACCTCCTCTGGTTTCTGGCTCCTCTCTATCCCAGTCACTCATCCAAAGTCGGGCTTTGGATGCTGGCAGCCGAAAGTGTCCAACATGACACAGCAGGAATATAAGTAACAGCAAATCAGGTCCCACGGCGTGAGAATGCATGACCGGCCTGACCGAGCAGGCCCCACATCAGGAACCCGCCAGCCAAGGTGACCTCAGACTTACAGAGGGGAAGCCGCACGGGCATCTCCACGGGCCCCGGACATGTCGGGACAATTCAGCCGCTATTCTATGACAAATTCTAAGTACAACGGAAATGGAAGGGGCTAGCCCACTTTCATAAAGACAGTGTATCAAACGCAGACAGTGAGTGTATTACACACGGAAATCTTAAAACCATCCACATTCAAATCAGGAACGAGGTCTGGGTGCCACTGTTCTTCCGTGTGGCTTTGTCGTTCTCGTTAAGGAAATAATATAATAATAACAATAATAGGGGCGCCTGGGTAGCTCAGTGGGTTAAGCCCCTGTCTTCGGCTGGGGTCATGATCTCAGGGTCCTGAGATCGAGCCCCGCATCGGGCTCTCTGCTCCGCAGAGGGTCTGCTTCCCCCTCTCTCTCTGCCTGCCTCTCTGCCTACTTGTGATCTCTCTCTGTCAAATAAATAAAATCTTAAAAAAATTAAAAAAATTATAATGGTAATAATAGTAATAATAATGATGCAGGAAAACAAAATCTTAGGGAGAGGAGACAAAATTATCCTTATATTGAGGTGACATGATTGTGTGATTTGAAATCCCAGGAATATCAGCCGAAAGAACGATCAGAGCTGATTAGAGAACTTGGTAATGTAGCTCATTTCAAGCTAATTATGTTAGGGATGGAACTGTGCCCCCCTCTTCATATGTTGAGGCCCTGTCCCAGTGTGACAGTGTTTGGAAGGAGGGTGGGGGGTGGTTAGGCTTAGATGAGGCGGTGGGGGGTTGGGCCCCACGGCACGATCGGTGTCCTTGTAAGAAGGGACAGCAGAGCCTACGGCCCCCAGCAGGCAGGCCCAGGCGGAGAAGGCAGCCGTCTACAAAGAGGGAGAGGGCCCTCCCCGGAAACTGAAGCAGGGGTGCCTCGACCTTGGACAGCCTCCAGAACTGTGAGCAAATCAATTCCGGTTGCTGTAGGCTGCCCAGCCTGTGGTACTGTGTTATCGGGGCGGAGCAGATTAAGACACCGTATAAAGACTGCTTAAAACACGCACACGCGACTGGAGATTGAAAGATAGGAATGGGGAACATTCTCAGTCACAAGCACGACAAGACCGTCTGACGCCTAGCAGGGAGCTTCAGAAGAAATTACGTGATCTGCAAGACGTACCCAGTTTTACTCATCAACTTAAAACCACACTTGACCCCTGGTTGTACCACACACCTTGAGGAAATACCTGCTTACTATAAAAATGTCGGCTCTCCCTAGATGGGGCTTAAAGGTTTCCACGTAAACAAGCAAACTGCCAACGACGTGAGAAGAAAAAGGGGATAATTTGAATGACCTCAGGACTGGAGGAACGTTTTACACTGAAGTAGAAAATTCAGACACTGTAGAGGAAAAGATTGTATAATATGAAGATTTAATATTTCTGTTCTTTAAAAAGATTTTATTTATTCATGAGAGACAGAGAGAGAGGCAGAGGCAGAGGGAGAAGCAGCCTCCCTGCTCGAGCAGGGAGTCCGATGTGGGACTTGATCGTGGGACTCTGGGACCATGACCTGGGACGAAAGCAGACGCTTCACCGACTGAGCCCCCCGGGCGCCCAAGATTTAATATTTATTTCTAGCAAAACACAAAGAGGTCGAAAGACAAAGAAGAGAGAGAAGAAACTGCAACACGTGCAGTAAAGGACAAAGGAGAACCCCAAGTCACGGAGCCCCCAAACTAACTCCAGAGCAGTCGAAGGTCGTGACCGCGGACGAAGCGAGGAAAGGTTAGGGGTCCGTCCGCGCCCAGCCGGGACAGCGAGCCCCATGCCGGGTGCTGCAAACAGAGGAGATGGAACCCGGCACCGGTGTGAGCCTGCGGGACCCTGTGGAGGAGCAAGGGCAGCAGGTGTGGGCCCCGGAGCCCAGGCCAGGTCACAAAGTCCAGGACCTCACGGCTGGCCGGCGCCAGCGAGCTGCTCCCGCAGGAGGCTGTGTCCGCCCCTCAGGTTCTGTCACAAATACACAAAATATTTGAAAACAGTAAAATAAAAGGAGAGCTGTATGTAATGACTTCAAAGGCAGCCTGCATCATATCGTTAAGCAAAGAGCGCAAACTTCAGAGGACATCTGTGTGGGGGGGATCCCCGCGTCAGTATTTTTAAAAAGAAGGAGGAGGAAGGAGGCTCCAAATACACGTCTTTGTTGGCAGAGCGGACAGCAGCGCCCTCCGAGGTCGCCCCCCCGCGCTTCCGTTATCGCACTTGTCGCAAGAATGCGCTCCGTACTTTTGAGGTTAGAAAAGGGGGGCGGAGGACAAGAGAATGGGAAATGAGGAAGTGGAGAACTTGGGTTAGAAAAGGCAGACAGACGGCCGGTTGGTGGCTGGAGGGGGACGAAGGCCTCCACGGGGGTTTCCACGACAGGGACACCATGGGCTGGCGAGTCGGCCTCGCACGGGGGCACAGATCGTATTTGCAAACCCAAGCCCGACAGGCTCTCGACGTGAACGTGAACACGCGGGCCGCCGAGCCTGGAGGAAACTCGCCCTCCTTCCCGAGCCTCTGCGCGTCCCCCGGGAGGGCCTGGCCGGCCTGACGAGCCCTGCCCGCAGCCCGGGGCCCCGCAGCAGGGTCCAGCACCGTCTGCCCAGAGCAGCCTGTCTCCTGGCCGTGCGAGATGCTGTCGGAGGTCTGCAGTCACGAGCTACCAGGCTACGTGAAGTAGGGTGAAAGCGGCCAATTCTAGAAAATCCTCCCCACGCTGGGGCTGGGCCACTTCCAGGACTGTACCCAGAAGTGCCGAAGATTCCAGGTTTGGGTTTTTTGGTTTAGTCTTGAATGTCAAGCCCGTGGGGGCACTTCCGTGACTTTCTCTCCCGTCCTAGGTCTCAATCAGGTGACCCTGCTGACCCTGTTTATTTACATGTGTGTTTCTTCGGTGGGAGGCCGGGAGGCCCAGGGATCAGGGAGAAGCCGGACCATGTGACCACGCGTCTACCTGCCCCCGCCGCGGCCCCTGCGAGTCCGGCGTTCCCGCACGCACCCGCGCTCAACGACCTAAATTGAAAAGCAAGTAACAGTGAGGCACGGAGAGAGCGTGACGTACTGCTGCGCGCAAGTCGCTTGTCTGTGACAAACAGAGACGCGGCTCCGCAGGACCACAGGAAGCCTCAATCAATGGCAGTAATCACCCCCGACCATCAGCGGTGGGGGGGGGGTCGCCAAGGGACGCTGGAGGAGAATCAGCAGAATGTGAAGAATGAATTGTTTGTAAATACTATCCCCGATTCTGTGTTTGTGAGAGAGCCATTCATCACCGGGAGACCTGGCTTCCCAGCAAGACGGGGCCATCAATCCCGCCCAAGTCAGGGGCCAGCTCGGTGCTGTCAGAGGCCCCAGAGGACAGACACACGTATTTATTCTTATTTGAAGACAAGGTGAGAGTCATTTGGACGGGAGTGGGAACTGCCACTGGGAGGGCGGCTTGCAGGGCACAATATAAAATGCCATTTGGGACTAGTGAGAACTCCTTAAAGCTCCCGTCTTCAAGAGGGGGCCTTGCCCACGGGGCCCAGGGGCATGCCCTCCGCTCTCTAGACTTCCCAGGCCACCTTTCTGCTCTTTCTGTCCTGGGTGTAAAGGGGTCGGGTGTGCACATGGGGAGGGAGGAGTCCTGCCTGCGGGCCTCTGCGGAAATGGTACGTTTTGGGAATGAGGTCCAAGGAAACCGGGAGAGGCGACAAATTACTGTCCTTGCAAATCTGTACAATGGTCTGGCCCCATGGACTTTTTTTCTGGCCACTGTGGGGAAGTGGCTCCATCCCTAGCAGGGCTCCAGGCCAGGGCCCCAGGGTTGTCCCTGAGCATTATTCTCAGGCACGCACTGGCCTGATCGCAGGGAACATCTGCATGTCCTCCACCACTGAGGCCTCCCCGGGACCCTCTGCCACGCCTCCTGCTGCTGAAGAAGCGCCTGGGGCTGGAGGCCGGAAGGGCGCTCTGGAGGGCAGCGGACAGGCGGGGAGCAGCCCGGCTGGGGCACCATAGCGGTCCAGAAGAGCATGGCAGCCCAGAGCAGCGGGGACTGAGCCCGATGGCACCCATAGACCTGGGGAGGGCCGAGGTCCAAGGACTGCTGGTGGCCAATGCCTTGAGTCATGCTGCCAACGGCGGGAGGGACGGGACCCAGATGTGCTGCACACCCTGCCAGGAGACTCCTGGGGGGGCGTGGACAAAAGGCTGCTCTGACTGGAATCAAAAGCGAGCTGGAAAAGAGGTGGACACAGGACGAGAGCACATGTCTGGGGCGTTCTGCGCTGGCAGGAGCACAGGACTGGTGTGACCCCTGGCCGCGGGGTGGGGTGGGGGAGCGCAGTGCCCACAGAGCCGGCAGGCCTTTGGCAAAAGCACTAACAGTCCAACCACAGAACAGAAGGCAGAGGAAAGGGGGATGTGGGCATGGCGCCCGTGGGGCTGGGAGGGTGCTGTGGCTCCCTGTGGACTGTTTCTATGTGTTGATGACCAAGGAAGCAAGGTCCCCCGCTGACTGTGGGCTTCGGAGGGACAGAGGAGGTGGCAGGAGGGTGGGGCTCTGTGGTGGGGGGGTTGCAGGGGTGAGAGGGCGGGGGACAGCGAAATGAGGCCTTGGATAATGATTGCGCCATACCGGTAACTCAGGATATGTGGGGGGGAAAGAAAAACCTTTAATTCCCAGAAACTGTAATTCATTTGTGACAGAAGCCAGAAAGATTCAGATTCTAGATGGAGGTAATTCTGACGTCACCACAGGACGCCTTACGGGCAGACAGTTTGGGATATAATTTAGGAAGTGTTCTTGACATATGTCCAGCGTCACCTGAGAACAAGCCTTTTACCCCAAATCTGGGACCACCTAGACACAGCTACCCGCAAAAATGTATCATCAGAAAATATGTATCATTCATCTACCAAGCAAAAAAGGGGGCATTATTCAGTGGAACCAAAGCTTCCTTCTTCCTGAAAACCTGTTTCTATTTTCCACGTATGACTAATTTTTAATCTTAGTGACTGAGCGGTGATGCCATTGTCACTGATGCTGACAAGGAGCTTTTTAAGAGGCATATGATAGATGTTGCCTTCACGGTACCCTTTTTTGGTTATTGTTCCCGTGGCGTTCGGAATAGAATGAGTTCAGGCTCTGTGGGGCTGGCGCAAATCCAGGCACAATTGTAGATGACATGTCACCTTTGTGCAAAGCTTGGGCGGCACGCGCTCCTGGCGGTGTGAGGCCCGCCGCCCCACGAAGGCTGTCGTCGGCCATTACTCACTGAAGCAGGAAGACAGCTATTTGCTTAACGTCCATTTGTTCAGAAGGCAGGAAAACGGCATCTTTAATCATCTCACACAAAGGTACGGAACCTATAAATCGATCAAAGTGTAATGCAGAGAAGCCCGTCGGGCCTCCTCTGTATGGATTCCAGGTGGTTCTCCTGTGACCAGCCAGGAGGGTCAGGAGACAGGCCGCCCGCCCAGCCAGCCCCATGGACCAGAACCCTACAGGTTCCTAGTTTCTACCTCCCCGCACCCTCACTCTGTCTCCCCTGGGGCGGTGTTCCGCTGCCTGCAGGCCTCCCTGCCCGGAGCCGTCTGCCCCCTGAGCCAGTCATCTCCAAAATGCCAGTGGGGGTTGCGTGGGTGGCTCAGTCCTTAAGCGTCTGCTTTCAGCTCAGGTCGGGATGCCGCGGTCCTGGGATGGACCCCCGGGGCGCGCGGACCCCCCCGCCCCCGGCACACGGACCCCCAGCTGTCCGCCCTGCGCAGCCCGGGCGGCAGTCTCGTGCTCCCAGCGCGTCCGCCGTCTCCACCGGCCCGGCCCACGCCGCCGCGCTCTGGGGGCGACGGAAGGACGCGCTCCTCTGCCGCGCAGCCCCACACCCAGCCCAGGCCCCGCAGGCCGGCCCGCGGCGCACCCCCGACACCGACAGCGGCTCCGGGAGCTTCTCTCCAACATCGCCCGCTGAGCCTCCAGACAGCGAAGGCAGCGTGGTGTCCGCACCGCTCCGCCGCCCGGGTGTCCGCACGGCGCGGGGGTCGTGGGGGGCGGCGGGGCACCGCGCTCAGCCTCGGGCTTCCGCCCTCTGCTGCGCGGCCCGCCCCTGCACCCGCCAGCTGCGCATGCGCCCACCGGCCTTCCTGGAGGCTCCCGCGGCAGCGGCCTGCACGTGCCGGCGGCGACGGCGCATGCGTAGAACCTACCGCGAGGATGCGGCCTGGCCTGGGGCGTAGGTGCTGTGGATGTGGGGGCTCCGGGGAGCCTGGCAGAGCCGCAGGAGGATGGGACCCGGCCTGAGGCTCCAGGGGCCATCGTGGGGCCCAGAGGAGGCCGTGCCTTGGGTGACTTATTCCCGCCGCTGACCCGGGGTGTGCCTCGGTGCCCCCGGCTGTACCGTGGCTCAGGGTGCCTCCTGCGCATGCGCCCTTACCCTCTCCTCCGCGAGACCGCCCCGCGCCCTGCCCCTCCTGCTGCGGCGGACTGGGGGTGCTCGGGTACCGCCCCCGCGCCCTGCCCCTGCGCCGGCCCGGGTCGGGGGGGAGTCCCGCCCCGCCCCCCGGGCTTCCCCTCCCCAGGGACGCTGACAGCCCACCCCACGCCCCGTCCTCCTCCACCGTAAAGGGCCTCCTGCCCTGGACCCTGCCAGTCCCGCCTGGCTGACCTTAGGGAGCTGGACTTCCCGGCGCCTCATTCGTGATCCTGATGTGCCTTCCTCCTCCTTGGCACCGTGCTAGTAACGCCCCGTAATCTTGTGACGTCGTGAGTTTACAGGGTTTTCCCTTTTTCTTCTGATCTCATGCTTCTGAAGCTCGAGTCGGCTCACAGGCTCTTGTCAGCCGGTCTGAGCCCGCGTTCCCAGCGCCTGGTTGGAGTTCTGGCAAGCTCCCTGGAGAGACTCACAAGCAGGGAGAACAGGGAAGGATGACTGCGCGCGGACTGTCCGGCCACCAGACCTCGTGGGCAGTGCGCCTTTGCTCTCCTCTTGGCTGCGTGGGTCACGGCTCACCTTCAGAGCTGACCTGTCACCTGCCCTGGGGTCTTCCAGACGCTGCCCAGGCCCCTGTGCTTTCTTACAGTTGGGAATATGCAGTTACAGATAAAGGAGGGGCTGTGCGAGGTGGTCCGGGGTCTGACTGGAAGCCGCTCTCCGTGAAGGAGAAAGTTGCCCTCCTGAGACGGCAGGATACTTCTGGGAAGAAGTGGCCTTGGCTGGGTGGGCTGTGACTTTTTGTTCACCAGCTGGCGGGGCTCCTGTAGTCGCTTCGTCTGCCTGAGCCCTGCCTGCAGCACTGGGAACGGGAAGGGGGTGTGCACTGGCGACCGAGCAGATGCTGGGGAGCGAGGGCTTGGCTGTCAAACGGGAAGGAGACGGAGGGGGTGATCTTACCACTTCTCTGTGCAGTTTGTGTTTCTTCCCATCAAAGACATTGTTTCAAGGTTGGCTTTGCGTTTCTCCCCCTGGGAGTCCCGCGGAGACATTTCTCTGATAAAAGGAAGAAGACGCCGCTGAGCAGAGGAGGCTAGATACTCCAAGAACTAGAAAGCGAAGGAACCAAACCAAAAGAAAATCGGGGGAGATGCGGGGACACCAGGTTTGGGTCTTCTAGCTGCTGTCAGTGTCTCATTTTGAAAGCCGCAGTCTTCAGTATGTTGTGTTCTGCGTTTTTTAAACCCCTGAGACTTTCTTAATTTGCATGTCATCTTGTTAATTAGAAATGCACTTCAGGGGTGCCTGGGGGGCACAGTGGGTTAAGGCCTCTGCCTTCGGCTCAGGTCATGATCTCAGGGTTCTGGGATCGAGCCCCGCATCGGGCTCTCTGCTCCGCGGGGAGCCTGTTTCCTCCTCTCTCTCTGCCTGCCTCTCTACTTGTGATCTCTGTCAAATAAATAAAATATTTAAAAAATATGCACTTCGTCTTCACATGAAGTACGTTTATTTCAGATTTCAGAAGGTGCGCTGCTTTCTGTGTGGTGCGCGGGACCGGAGTCTGTCCTTGGGGGGTGCGTGTGGCTGTCCACTAGTCAGAGCTCCTGCTGAGTTCGGAGGAGCAGCAGCCGCTGGCGGGTGTCACAGTGACCTGGGCCCCCTCTCAGGGGTCTCACATCCCAGGCGCCATATTTGGTCTTCCAAGGGCCACGTTGGTGGTGGTCTTTTTAGAGTTTTAACAGAAGTTGGCACCGTCTATCATGACATGGAAAGCTCTCAGTGAAGGAACGCTCGGCTACCTTGTGACTTGTGGCCGTGCTTGAAAGATAGTACATTCTCCATTTCCAAAGAAAACCCAGGCCGGGATAATCTTGTTTCCAGGTAGGGTTTGTTCTCAGTCCCCATCTCTGATCTCTGTCGAGGAGGGGAGGGGAGGGATGGCAGGGAAGTGAGGTGAGTGCAGTGGGCGGGGCGGGGGGCGCTCGGTCTGGCCTTGGCAGTGGGGCTGGGACCTGCGCTGCTGTGTTTAGCCAGTCTTTGCTTGGCTCAGGCAGAAGTAAGAAGCCGGCGAACTGGATCAGAAGGCTAACGGCCTGTGTGCGCCGCCTCTCAGCTGCCATGGGCCTTTTTTTTTTTTTTTTTTTGCTTTCTTTTTGTTTTGAATAAATGATTTTGCCAGAAATAATTGCGAGCTTGGTAACAATCAAAGTAACCACGTGTCTTTCAAAGACTAAAAGCAAACGCGATCAACAAGGCACGAGATACAGAGCATGCTAACCTCCCTCTCCTGCTCCCCTTCTCTACCCCGTTCTTGTATCAGATGACCGCGTGAATGGCTCCCTGCGTCCAGGGCAGCAGAGAAGACACCTGATGGGAAAGGTCGCCAGGCGTCTGCTTTTGAGACATCTGGCTCAGTGAGCAGCCGAGCCTCAACCGCGGGGTTTGCGTAACACGACTCGGGGCCTGGGATGTGAGTTTCAGTCAGGCTGACTTCTGTTCTGAATACATTTCCACTTTTGACTGAAGCGCCTTGGAACATGGGCCTTGTTGTGTTTGTTGTTTTCTGTGAGCAACATCCAGGGGTGTTTACCAGTTTCCTGTCGTCTCAGGGGAGAGACTGGGGAGCAGGCACTCCTTCTGTGGCCGGCCACTGGTGGCTTCCGTGTCCCTGATGTGAGGTGTGTGCCCGCCTCTAGGTGGGTGTGTGCAGACTGAGGCCCACATGGCCCAGGTGGCTGATCTGTTCGGGTAACAGAAATCGGAACCGTCAGGATGACATGTCCCCGCCGTTAAACGTTGCCGACCCTGCACAGAGCTGCGTGGCCCGTGGGACAGAACCGTGTGTGGCGTGGATTCAGCTCGCGAGCCAACTGCCTTTGGTCCCGTGCTGTGGGCGGGGGCAGGGTTTCTCTCTGTCCCTGATGGCCCATTCCAAACCTTTTTCTCTCCTGGAAAATGTCACAAAGTTACAGAAGCATTCATTTTGTGTTTCTTTTAATTGCGACAAAACTTAACTGATAGAGAAGGCATCTCCTGAGCCCCTTTAGAGTCTGCGGTTCAGTGGCGAGAAGTGTGTTCACAGCCTTGTGCCGCCGCCCCTGCCGGCTTCCGGAACCCTGTAGCGCCCCAGAGGAAAGCCCGTGTCCTGCTTCCCCCCGCCCAGCTCCGGACAGCCTCTGAGCAGCTTGCTGCGTCCACGGACCTGCCTGTCCTGGGCGTTCTGGGTAAGGGGTCGCACGGCATTTGTCGTTCGTGTCTCTGTAGCCTGTTTCAGCTTGCCTCCTGTTTGTGGCCGAGGACGTGCTGCCGGATGGGCGCCCGCACCTTCCGCCGGTCCGTCCGTGTGCTGCTGAGCGTCTGGATTGCTCCCGCCCTTGGGCGATCGCTCCTGCTACCGCTGTGCGCACTCATGGCACGTGCTCACACGCACACGTGCAAGTGGGATCACTGGGTCCTGTGGTAACTGTGTGCCTTGTGGGGGACCGGCCCGCCGTGTCCCAGAGGGGGACAGTTGTATTGCCCCTGGCATGACCCAGGGATTCATGTCTCTGCGTCCTTGAGGACACTGGCTGTTTTCTGTCTTCCTCATGGGTCCCCGTGCGGATGATGTGGAGTCCTTGTGGGTGACAACTGTGCGGCAAGCTGAGAGAGCGCTCAGGCGGTGGTGTTGGGTCCTCTCGGTTTAGTCTGCCTTCTGCTTCTCTATATATTTTCTCACGCTGGTTATTTCCTTAGAAGTCGGCTGTGAAGGACCGTGTTCCTAGACGGCTGGGGGGGGCAAGGGTGCTGGCCCTGCCGCAGGGGGACAGCCCCCCGCCGCCCCACGTGCCCCTGCACCCTCAGCTCCCCTGCTGGGGCTGGCGTTGTGCCCCTCCGCTGCCCAGCTCCCAGAGCGGCTGCTCTTTCCCAAGCAGAGGTGTAACAAGAGATAAGTCTCTGGAGAAGATCGGAGACGCCTACGAGACTTTGACCCTTCCCCTCTGTGTCTGAAGCGGCGGCTTGGTAAGTGAGCAGCAGAGCTGGGCGGTCACGGTCAGTGTCTGAGATCTGCACTGGTCTCCAGGCCAGTGAGGATGAATGACCGTGAAAAGCCATCCAAGGAGAACAGCGGAAAACATCCGAAAGCATGAGCCTCCTGACCAGCCCTGTCAGTGCTCCTGGGGCTGTGATGTTTATACTTTTTTTTTTTTTTTTAGATTTTATTTATTTATCTGGCAGAGAGAGATCACGAGTAGGCAGAGAGGCAGGCAGCGAGAGAGGGGGAAGCAGGCTTCCCGCTGAGACCATGCCCCGAGCTGAAGGCAGAGGCTTAACCCACTGAGCTCCCCAGGTGCCCCCGTGATGTTTATTCTTGAAAATACCAGAAGGCAGGGCAGGAAGCCAGGGCCTAACTTTCTGGTAGGGATAGTTTGTGAAGGAAATGGCTGGAACCTGGGCGGGGCGGTGTTCGGGGCGGGGCTGGGGGAGCCGTCGCGGGGGACGGATGCTGGAGTCGGATGCTGGAGACGTGGTCTGGTCGCAGGAGCGCTGCCCGGGGTTCCCCTCCCGAGAAGGACAAACCAGGCCATTTCTGGCCGCAGAAACAGCCTGGGGTCACAGAGGCGGTGCTGCGGGGGCGCCCGAGCGCGGGACCCGAGCGCCTCCCCGAGCGCTGCAGCCGGTCGCGGTGCGTTGGCTCCGTTCTGGGGACGAGGGGAAGCCGGCCCTTGGTGGACGGCGGGCTGTCCCTGAGGACGGGGCCGCCGGAGGGGAGGCAGGCAGCAAGCGGACGCTAGGCAGGGAAAGGACAGGGTGAACACGAGAAGCAAACAGAAGAGAAATAACGGCAAAAATCATCGGAAAGGCACAAGCCGGAGGCTCCAGGAGGAGCGCGCCCCAAAGAAGGCCGGCGAGCGGCCGGCGTGGAGGAGGCGCGTCCGCATCCGGGAGCAAAGAGCTGGCGGCCGGAGGGCAGGAGGCCGAGGCCACACGCTCGGGCCGAGGGCCGAGGGCGGACGGCGGAGGCGCGCGGATGGAAGGCGCGGGCGGAGCCAAGCCACGGGCTCAGGTGCGGGCACCGCCGTCGGGGGGCGGGCGGGGGGCGCAGGGTAGCGTGTCCGGATGCGAGCCCGCGCTTTCCACGGAAGGACGGCGGACGCAGCGAGCGCGAAGGGGCGCGGGGACCCGGGGAGCCCAGCCGCCGAGGGGACGCCGAGGGGGCCGCGCGGCGTGGGCGCCAGGAGGCTGGGAACGCGGACGCACGCGGGGAGGCGCGGCCGGGAGGGGCGGGGCGGGCCGGCGCGGAGGTCCCCACCCCCACCCCTCCCACCTACCCCCGCGGTGGAGGGGCGGAGAGGCCGAGGGGCGAGGCACAGCTGGGGTCCGAGCGCGGGGAGGGCGTGGGGCGGCGGAGCTAGGGCGGCCTGGCCCAGGGCGTGCGTGGGGAGGGCGGTGCGTTCGGTGCGGGGAGCCCTACCTGCCGGCGGGAGGCGCGTGGGGAGGCCTGGAGGGGGGCTGAAGGCTCGGGCGCCGGGCCGGCTTTTCAGTGTGTGTGTGTTAAGCCTCATTGTTTGTCTTGACGGGGAGGGGCAGAGCGAGCGTCTGAAGCCAGCTCGGAGCCGCACGAGAGGCTCGACCCCGACCCCGCGGTCGCGGCCCGAGCAGGAGCCAAAAATCGGGCGCTCGACCCACCGCGCCCCGCAGCGCCCCAGATGTGGGTTCCGTGGGTGCAGCGGACCCTGCGCGCTGACGCGCGTGCTCCGTGGCTGCTCGGCTTCTGGTGCGGCCTGGGTGAGGGGGACCCTGTCAGCCTCTGTCAGGGCGGTCCGGGCTCCCGGCGGTTGCTGACTTGCTCAGGGTCACAAGGCCACGAAGGGGAGCGGAGGTCGGCACACTTCGGACACTCAACTTCATTTTTTAAAAGATGTATTTAGTAATCCTTTAGAGAGTGTGCTCGCGAGTGAGTGAGGGTCGGGGGGACCGGAGCCAGAGGGAGAGAGGGAGGTTTTAGTAGTGGGGCGTGCGCGTGGGGAATGGCAAGCGGTCAGATCAAAGAATGTCCCCGTGCCGTTGGGGACAAGGCTGCACCCCGCCCCGACCTCCCCATCCCCAGAGGCGGTTGCTGGGAAGCTTCTGGTGTGTGGCCCCACCCGCCCGTTGCCCTCCCTCTGCTCCACAGAAGCAGCAGCCCAGCATGTCCTGTCCTCCTGCAGTCCTCCAGCGGCCCTGGCCGGGGAGCCTCCTGGCAGTCTCGGGAAGGACGCCCACTTCCCCAGCCTCTGGGGGCTGCTCTGGCCCTGCGGCATCATGTCCACATGCACGCGTGTCCGGAGCAGAGTTCCCAGAGGAGGCCTGGGGCCGGAGCCCACGTGCGCAGCGGTGGTCTGCCCCATGCCATCCCACAGGCTTGGCCTGTCCAACACATTTGATTTTCCTTTAAAAGGTGAATAGATGGGGCGTCTGGGTGGCCCACGTGGTTGGGCGTCTGCCTTCAGCGCAGGTCGTGATCTCCAGGTCCTGGGATCGAGCCCTGCATCAGGCTCCCAGCTGGCTCGGCAGGGAGCCTGCTTCCTTCTGCTTGTGCTCACGCTCCCTCTGTTACTTACATACATACATACATAAAAGGCAAACAGAGGGCAACCCCCTCAGGTCCCCTCCACCTCTGGGAGCTTTGTGCTAACCCCTTCGCTATTGCTCAGGAAACCTCGCTTTGCTGCCCACCCCTGAAAAAAGCAAATAAAAAGGCAGAACGGAGCTGAGCACCTTCTCGGGCACGGACAGGCTCCTCTGTTTGCTCCTTCTCTCTGGCTATGGCCTTTGCCCATCAGATGTCCACACTTACCCTCTCTGTGAAGCCTGGACCGGAATGACTCTGCTTCCGTCCTGGTAAGGGCTCTTTGGGGCGCGGGCAGGGTCCCTGCCTCCTGGGGCTTCCCCTATCCTGTCTGGGCAGTGGGCGGGCTGGGGCCAGGTCAGGAAGTGTGACCCTCCCTACATTCGCCAGAGTGCTGGAGAAGCTGGGGAGCAGCCCATGAGACGGAGCGCGCAGACTCCAGGCAGGAGGAGAGCAAGTCTGGGGCCCTGGCCACACCCGGCCTCAGCTGCCTGGACCCCCGGATCTGTGTCACCTGCTTCATAGGCTCCAGCTCGGCCCCGAGTCCCCATGGCCAGCAGAGGCCGTTCCTAGAATGGGCGCCCCTGATCGTCTGATGCTGAGTGTCCTGTCTTGTTCCTCCCTCCTTGAGGCCTCTGGGACATGGAGCCGGGTGAGGTGGGGTGACCGTGAGCATCAGGCTGCCTGCACCCCCGGGGCAGGAGGCACTCAGCCTGCTCACTGCGTGTGAGCGAAGCTGGATCGCCCGTGAGCCCCACGTGGTGGCTGCCGGGGACGCTGGCCCCAGCGGGTCCCTCTGCACCCCTGGAGGGGTGGCTGTGCTGTGGGGCAGGAGGTCCTGGTGGCCCTGGTGTCCTGACCTGTGTCCCGGCTCTTCCCGAGAACCCTGGCTTTCTCTGCAAGTTTGAGAGGCCCGGCTGTCCGCGGAGACCTACGGGAGGTGCAGGGGGAGGTTTCCGTGGGCTCCGGACCCGGCAAGCCAAGACCTTGAATTCTAAGGGCACGTCTCTGCCTCACTGCAACTTACTTTGTGTCTTCTTTTTTTTTTTTTCCACTATAAAAGCAGTATTGGGGATTTTGTACAATGGGCTATTTGTGCAAGCGTCTGTTGCCGTTACATAGAAGATCACCGACACACGCGGCCCGTCCTTTGAGGCATGTCCCCTCCAGCTCTCAGGCTTTTTTCACAGGAAGGACAGGAGGCGGTGCCACTTGGCTGCCTGGCCAGGAGCTGGGCGGTGGCTGTGTTCCCGCCTGTCCCCCCTCTGGAACATGTCTAAGGATGTGCGGGGTGTTGGCACCAGCAGAGGGGGCCCTAAAGAGGGTGGATCCCAAGCCCTGACTCAGGGAAGGGTCTGATCTTCCCACGAGACCCGTGTGCCACGCCCACCCTCTGTCCCCACGCTGGGCAGGGACCCCTCAGACCCGCTGAACACACAGGATGGCACGGCCCCAAGCCTGTGTCCCGGGGTGGGGCTGCCGAGTGCCCGTGGCCAGGCTCTCCCTCCAGGTTCTGTAGCTCGAGGGGTTCATGGGGTGGGAAGGGGCTTAAATTCTCTTGCCAGCGGTCAGGTACTTCTTCTTTTTCGTTGATAGGTCTCTGGCTCGAGACGCATCTCCTCTCGTTCCAGACCTGATGAAGATCGTGAGATGCCCATCGGCCTCTGTGCGTGCCATGGAAGGTGGGGAGACCTGTGGGGGCCGTGAAGGGGGCCAGTGTATTCTGCACGTGCAAGGACAGTGAATCATTGTGCCCGCAGGGTGCGCTGGGGGGAACTAAAGCTGGCCGCAGACCTCTGCTCTTCCCCCTGAGAGTCTGCTGGAGTCTTCTCCTTCCTCTTTCTCAGTCTCTCCCTTGTTTCGGAGATCTCCTCTTAGTGTCTCCTGGAGAACGCTTCCGCAAGAAGTCATGAAGCATTTTTGGTGAATTTGCATCTCTGAAAATATTTGACTGATGATCTGAACATGGGTCAACTTCTAGGCTGCGAATTATTTTCTTGCGTGATTGTTAGAGCCTCATTGCACTGTCTTCTGTCTGTGACACGATGCGAAGAGGTTTTTCCCAGGCCTCCTCACCCTCTGTGGGGTCTGCACACATGGCCAGGGATGCTCTGAGTGCTGTCACTGGGTGGCAGGGGGAGCTGGCAGGTGCTTTTGCTGCTGGGACGTGGGACTGTCAGGCCTGGGGAGAATCTGATGCCATCTCTGGCCATCCCATTCCCACCATGTTCTGGTTTTTCCTGGAACTCCATCAGGCCTCATCTGTCTACCTCCTCACCTGCTTCTTTGCCTTTTTCTTTTTAAGAAAAGATTTCCCCACTTCACCTCTCAGCCAACATGCTAATTTGTTTTGAATTTTGGCTCTTACATTTAACTTCAAAGGTTTTGTTTTGAATTTTCCCTTTTAAAATACTAAGTGTTCTTTTTTAATGCACACAGTTCCTTTTCATTTATTATTATTTTTTTAAATTTATTCATTTGAGAGAGATACAGAGACCAAGAGAGCACAAGCAAGGAAAGCAGCAGTGGGAGAGGGAGAAGCAGACTCCCTGCCGAGCAGGGAGCCCCATGTGGGGCTCAGTCCCGGGACCCTGGGATCATGACCTGAGCTGAAGACAGACGCTCAACCACATGAGCCACCAGGTGCCCCCACAGTTCCTTTCCAGCCTCAGGTCACGAGTCATCATTTTGCGGGCTGTTTCTGCACTGGCCGCACCATCTCTCCCCCTTTCGTCTGATTCCTCACTTGCACATCAGAAACGACCGTCAGATGCCTGGTGACGACAGGCTTCCTGCCACGCACGAGTGAAGAAGGTGGCCAGGAGCCCCGTGGGCACAGGCGAAGCTCAATGGCGCCGCAGCCCTCGAGCACACTGGCTTTGAGGTCTGCAGCGCACAGCACTTCTCCTCTTTTCTCCGGGATGTCACGCTCCTCTGAGGGCCCCGAGCCTCCCAGCGTCCCATCCGTGGCTGCCTGTTTCCCGCCGCACACCGGCTCCTCATCCCTCTGGCTGTCCGTGTGTGACTTCGCCCCGTCCGAGGGGGGCTGACACCTCCATCTACCTCTGTCTTTGTCTATGCTGTGGTTCTGAGTAACAGACTCTAACCCATTTTCGTTTCTTAACTGGAAGTTTCCTCCCGTTAGACCTTCGTGATCACGGACTTGCTCTGCCAGCTCACTCTGGTTGGTGGCCCAGTGCTTTTCTTCCTCTTTTCCAACTTATCCTTTTAACGATCGTAGTTGTTCACTTTGAATTACTGCATTTTTTCTTGCAGACTGAAAATATATACAGCTTACACTAATTAACATTAACTTATATTACACATATTTATTAAAGTCTGAAATTAAAGAGTCTTGTGCCCCTTCCCAGCTATAGGAGGGTCTTAGGACGTTTGCCCCCTTCATGGGCACACGATTGTCTGGTATTCCAGGGGACATTATTCTTTTATACAGACGTTTGGACCTCATTCATATGGGTCATTTTGCTTGCTCCCCACTCTGTGTCCTAAGACCATCATTCTGCAGTCATTTTCCCCCTCTTTGCTGTATAAACTTCAGAGGTTGTTTCAGTGGAAGTCCCTTAGTGTAAACGATCTTATATTTTACTTATCTATAAATGTCTATTTTCACCTTCATGAGAAATAATTTTGCTGGGCATGCAATTCTAGGTTGACAGGTGTTTCCTCCCAGTGCCTCAAAGAGGCGAAGCCAACTGCCCCCTCTGTGCTGCTTTGAGAAATCTGCTGAGGGTGGGCCGCTGGCTCCTTTGGGAGCAATTGAGCCTTTCTCTGGGACGATGTGAATGTCTCTCTTGCTGGGCTGTGCTCTCACTGTGCTGTGTCTAGGTGTGGATTTCTCTTTATTTACGCTGCTTCAAAGACATTATGCTCCCCAGATGTGTAGGTTTATGTTTTTCAGTAAATAAAGAAAAGCTTGAAGGGACACTATAAATGGGGGCTCCAAAGAAATCCAGTCCTGTAAAGTGCAGAAGCTCGTCCTTGCAAAGAACGAATGAGCCCACACAGATGCCAGCCCTTCCAGGTGTCTCAGCTGTCTGCCAGCGCAGCTTGATTACCGTTGTCCTTTGTGGCTGACGTGTTGAGGGTCTCGGTTCTCCGTCTTGAGGTTGGCTGGAACTTCCAGTGTATTGGTAACGAGTTCAGTGTCCTCTCCTTTCACTGATTGTCTTGTTGGCCTGATTATGGGGGGACTCAGTTCAGGTGGGGGCTGCAGACACTCATCTTCCCCAGCTGAGGTTGGATGCTGTCTCCCTGCCCAACCTCACGTTCACCTCCATTCTCAGTCCGGCACAGGATGGGAGATTGAGCCTGCTGGAGAATAGGGACTGGGTGGGCCGTGGCAGCCAGCTGCTGATAAAGTTGGACTTGGCGGGATGCCTGGGTGGTTCAGTCAGTTAAGTCGCTGCCTTCAGCTCAGGACATGATCCCAGGGTTCTGGGATCGAGTCCCGTGTCAGGCTCCTTGCTTGGCAGGGAGTCTGCTCTCTCTCTCTCTGCCTCTGCCTGCCACTCTGCCTGCTTGTGCGTTCTATCTCTCTCTCTGACAGATAAATAAATAAAAAAAATCTTTAAAAAAGTTGAACTTGGCATAATCAGGGGGCGTGTCATCGCAGGGCCTCACTGGGTGTCCTCTCCTGCACTCTCTCTTCTCCGGGGGCTCCTATCAGGTCTACGTCAGACTTCCTTATTCTGCTTTACAAATCTTTTCACATTTCCTTTAGCTTTTTTTAAAAAAATATCTTATTTATTTATTTGACAGACAGAGATCACAAGTAGGCAGAGAGGCAGGCAGAGAGAGAGGAGGAAGCAGGCTCCCTGCTGAGCAGAGAGCCCGATGCGGGGCTCGATCCCAGAACCCTGGGATCATGACCTGAGCCGAAGGCAGCGGCTTTAACCCACTGAGCCACCCAGGCGCCCCTCCTTTAGATTTTTCATCAACTTGTCTATGTGGTATCTGATTTCCTTGGATGTGTCTTCCACTACACTAATGCTCTCTTCAGCAGCATCTCCTCTGCTATTTAACCTACCCACTTAGTTCTATTTCAACAGTTGCATTTTTCATTCTAAAAGTTCTTTAAAAACCCTGCCCGTCCATGCTTGATAGTCTGATATTGCTTTCTCATTGCTGTGACTGGCTTCTTTATTTCTGTGCACACTTCACACATAACTGTTCCCTTGCTTGTATCACCTGGCGATTTCATTATCTGCAGTTCTTTGAGGTTTCTGTCTACTGTTTGCTGTTTTCCTTGGCCCTCATTCAGTGAGAACTTCCTGTGTGGTTGGTGATCTTTAAGCTCATTGCTTGACCTTATAAACAGAAATACTACAGGTCTAATTCCTCCAAAGTGTTAATGCTTTGGCTTCTACTGGTCTCTGAGAGGCACCACGAACCTGGGACCCTTCAGCTTATCTGAGGATTTGGGCTCAGCACCAGAATTGTGGGCTCAGTTTTCTACCTCCCCATTGGTCCAAGAGTCAGGCGCCCAGTAGCTGTGGTGCCACTGAATCCACCTGAGGGCAGCTCTGCCCTCACAGGCTGCATAGCCCTTGGCCTAAGCTTACGTCAGAAAAGAAATAGGTGACCCCCGAGAGCTTTAGACTTGTACAGCGATTTTAGAGGTCCCAGCTGCTTATAGGACCCAAAATAACACAACCAGTAGTTAAGCTGGAGCAGGTAATAACCAGGAAATGGCACTGAACCACAGCCTGGCCAGCACAGACTGGGATCCTGAAGCTGGGCCCCAGGACTCATGGCCAGGTGACTGCTGACTTTTCTTAGTCATTACAGTAAACTTTCAACAAGATGACCTCACTCAGTGCATTGTGGCAGAGTTCTAGGACGTGCAACAAAGACGCTTCGCCATTCTGTCCTTCCATTCCCGGCGAATAACACATGTGTGCATCCAAGGAGCTGTTGTGGTGTGATGTGAAATAGTTATAAATAGTGAATTCACTTGAATTTTACTTTCTGCCTTCTCTGACTGCAGATTCCAAGGTTCCACGAGTGTGCACATGTCTCGTACCCTTTCACACCCCCCAAGTGCACCCTGACCTCTGCTTTGTACACGACACTGAGCCCATCTGTTGATGAAATCTTTTGAAGAATGGGCTCTGGAATCAGCCCTCGTGCGAACTCTTCCCAATGTCTTTCTCTTGCCCCGATCGTCTGTGCTCTTGGTGCTCTGGAGGTACTGCTGTTCCTGGGCTTTTCACTGGGCGCTACACAGAGGCTTTCCTTGTCTGGGTCACTCTCTAACCTGTAGAGTCCCTGAGTACATGTGTCAGGCTGGTTTTGTCTCTCCCAGAACAGTGCACAGAGCCTGGACAAGTGTGTGCCTCGGAAACATCTGCAGAAAGCACAAATATCTTTCTTTTCCTTTTCCTTTCCTTCCCCTTTCCACCAACTGCGCCACCCAGGTGCCCCAAAGGTACAAATATCTTGAATCACTGAATTCTACTCCAGAAACCAAGACTGCACCGTATGTTAACTTAGTAAAATTTAAATTTAAAAAAAAGTACAAATATCTTAAACTTCCTTTTCTTGTACTGCCTTTAAGAGGCTGAGCAGAGCTCGCAAGCGGCATTCTCTGAAACGGTGTGAAAACACAGCAGATCTGTGTCCTCTCCTCCTCTGGCCCAGCCTGTGGTCTCTGCGGGGCATCTCTTACACCCCTCCCGAGAGACTTCACAGACACCCTTTGGTGGAGTATGTTCTGTTCTGGCTACAGGAGCTCCTACTCGGATGGAGACACACAGACATAAACTCAGAGCTTTGACACAAAATAGAAAGGGACTCTTGCCTTTTAAAAACCGCCATGGAACTAAGAAAACAATAAAGCAAAACAAAGAACCACTGATAGATAAATCTCAAAAATGTTAAGCAGAGGAAAAGAAGCCAGACATTAAAAAGTATATGTGTGGGGCGCCTGAGTGGCTCAGTGGGTTAAGCCGCTGCCTTCGGCTCAGGTCATGATCTCAGGGTACTGGGATCGAGCCCCGCATCGGGCTCTCTGCTCAGCAGGAAGCCTGCTTCCCTTCCTCTCTCTCTGCCTGCCTCTCTGCCTACTTGTGATCTCTCTCTGTCAAATAAATTAAAAAAAAAAAATCTAAAAAAAAAAAAAGTATATGTGAAATCATTCTATTTACATAAGGTTCTAGCACGAGCAGAACTAGAGCCACAGAAATGACGTCACTGGGTGCCTCTGAGGCTAAGGGAGCAATGGAGACAGTCCATTATCTTGAGAGCACAGTGGTTCTAAAGGTCAAAACTGGTTGTATTCGTTAAGTCTCATAAACCCGGCCCTTAAGATCTATGCAGTACACAAACGTGAATCACACGTCAGCAAGTGCTACCGATACGAAATCAGTCTCAGGGGACACGTGTCCTCGTCAGATTGCCCTCCTTCGGGGAAGCCTTCGTTCCCTGCTATTAAACCAGCCTTCCTTGGACTCCTTCTCCGACCGCCAGCCAGGGAGCAGCGGACACACTAGGCGCTTCCCCATGGGCGAGAACTTAAAGCGCTGGGCTGTTCCCTCATCCTCCTCATGCAGGCGGGATGAGGGACACAGCCCTCCAGGCGCAGCCAGAGTTTCACGGGTGCCGCACCCACCGCATCCTGGCCCGTTTGCAGGCTCAGTCTGTGCCATGGACGTGCTGGTGCTGGATCAGGTGTGAGCTCAGGCGGAAGGCACGGCCGCACTTGGTGCAGTGGAAAGGCTTCTCCCCCGTGTGGACCCGCCGGTGCCGGAAGAAGCCTGACAGGGCTCTGAAGGCGCGGCCACACTCCCCGCAGGCGTACGGCTTCTCCCCGGTGTGGATGCGCCGGTGCTCACTGAGGAAGGAGCTCCGGCTGAAGGCGCGGCCGCACTCCGGGCAGGCGTAGGGCTTCTCGCCCGTGTGCACTCGCCGGTGCTGCAGGAGGTTGGAGCTCTGGCTGAAGGCCTGGCCGCACTCTTGACATTCGTAGGGGCTCTCCCCACGGTGGGTGCGCTGGTGCCGGGCCACATTGGAGCTGTGCAGGAAGGCCTTCCCGCACTCGCTGCACGCGTACGGCCTCTCACCCGTGTGTGTCCTCTGGTGCTTGGCGGCATCTGACCGCTGACCAAAGGACTTGCCGCACTCAGCACATCCGTACGGCTTCTCTCCCGTGTGAGTGCGCTGGTGCCGGACAAGGTTGAAGCTCTGGCTGAAGGCGCGGCCACACTCTGGGCAGACGTAGGGCTTCTCCCCGTGGTGGGTGCGCTGGTGCCGGGCCACGTGCGAGCTGTGGATGAAGGCCTCCCCGCACTCGCTGCACGCGTACGGCCTCTCCCCGGACTGACTGCTCTGGTGTTTCACCATGTCCGAAGAGCATCTGAAGCTCCGGTCACGGGTGCCGCACTGATAAGGCCGCCCTTTGCAGGGGCCCCTCCTGCTTGCGGCAGAGCGAGCGTTTGGGGAGGCCTCTGACGGGGACGCTCTGCCGTCCAGACCGCTCTTCCCTCCATGTTTCGCAGAAACAACTGGTACCCTCAGGGAATCTCTAGGCCTGTCTCCAGCCTCCTCATTCCCACAGCCATCCAGAAGCCCCACGGCCCAGGGAGGCCCCTGAAACGGGCCCAGCTCTCTCTCTCCCTGGCGAGGCTCTTCTTCCAAAGCCTCCTGCGTTGGCGTCGGCTTGGCACTCTGAGCCCCTCGCTCGGCCACTGAAGGAGCCCAGCAGGAAGCCTGGCTGCCACCTGCCACCTGTGCCAGGGAAGCTGGAAAAGAGGATCAGAGGCGAGTGACTGGAGGCCTAAGGAAGCTCTGAGGGCACTCAGCTGCGTGGGCGTGGACAGGGTGGCGGCCACCGGGGTACGGACAGAGCTGACAGTAACGGTGTGGGGCAGACACCGGCGCCACGTCTGCCCAGCTCTCCCCCATGCCTGTGGTCCCTCCGCTGGGACTCCAGGCTGGCCTGAGCCTCTCCCCTCAGGCTCAGGAGAGCAGGAGACAGAAGCCCGGGCCTTGGGTGCCGCTGGCTCTGCTGTATGGCCTGGAAGGCAAAGAACACTGCCAGAGGAACACCGAGGCAGAGGTACCAGGAGGCACGGGTCCTCGTCCCAGCTCACTTCCCCAGCTCTGGACCCCCCAACAACTCTGTCCTTGACACCTCCCCATGACCCACCAAACTCAAAGGTCTCTGGTCCAGGCAAGTAAGAGAATCCTTCCTCAGAGACCAATCCGTGGCAAGAACAAGCAACAGCATCCGGAGCCAGCGGGCTGGACTGTGGGGCCTCCCAGGCCTGGCTGCTAGGTGGTGAGGCTGCTGGTTGCCCCTGGCCCTGCTGGCTCCTGGGCACAGACCACACGCCCATTAAGACAAATGGCTTTAGGGATGTGGCCACAAGACAGAATGCCAGGCAGTTCCTGCCACATTTACATGGCCTGCAGGGGCCCCCGGGAGGTGAGACAAGGTTGGTTCCTTGCAGGTAGCTCAGTAGGAGGGCCCCCAGGGCACTTTCTACAGGGACTGAGGGGGCTGTGCCTGCACCGCTGTAACAGGGCACCTGTCAAGGACTGAGCCCGCCCAGGTGATAGAGGCTCCTGTGTGGGGGGCGGGGGTGGGGCAAGGCCAGGATTCCCAGGGGCAGTGGAGCGGGCAGGCACCCACAGCCGCTTTCCATCGACTTCCTAACTAACTAACTAGTTAGGGGGCTGTCCACCTGAGCGCCTGGAGATGGGGAGAGACCCCAGGCACAGGGCCAAGAAACAGGAGGCCCTCTAGGAAGGCCCAGTCTGGTCGTGAGGTTTGGCAGACTTAGAAGTTCAAGAAAACAACTCAGAGGCACTGGTTTTGAAGGAAGAATTATTCAGAATTAAAAGCGGGGGGGCACATACACCCTTTCCAGTTCCAGTGGGTCAGGTCTTGGGTCCTGCCTCCTGAGGCCATCCCAGCCCCCAGCAGGCAGCCCTGCGTGTGTGTGTGGGTGTGGAGGGGGGATCCTCTCAGTGATGAGCTCCCAGGGTGCCCTGAGGAGCCCTAAACTTGGAGGCCTTGTTCCCGACTGGGGCAGTTGTACCCGTGGGAACCATCTCTGGTTGTCACAACTGTGAGAGGTGGTCCTGGCCTTCTGTGGGTGGAGGCCAGGGATGCTGACTATTCTAGAATGCCCAGGACACCTGGGAGGACACGAGAAGTCTTCCATCCCAGGATGTCCAGTGCCAAGGCTGAGAAACCCTGTTGGAGGGAAGTCTTCCCAAAAGGTTGGAACTTGGTTTCGAACCAAGACACTCAGTGCCCTGGCAAAAGCTGCTGGTCTCCCAACTGACGTGCACCAGCCCCATCAGCCCTACCACCGGTCTCACGCTCCCCTGCACCCTGCTTTCAGGCCACAGACCACAGGGCATGTGCTTGGGACCAGCAACCAGGACACGGTGGTCCCATTTGCTTTATAAATGTGTGCTTTGTTGTGACCTGTTTCTTCTCCGCCACTCTGTGTATGTTGACATTTGCTGAAACCGTTACTTGGTCCAAAACCGCAGGACCGTGGAGAGCCCCGTCGGGACAGATCTGGCCAGGATGAAGGTCAGATAAGGTAGGCTGGGCAAGCCCGGGACTTGAAGGGCAGCTTCATGGCAGGACCCAAAGAAGGGACGAGCGTGTGTTCGTGGACACGGCGGCTGAATCACCTGACACAGGGGTTCTCGGGCTTCCGGGGAGAACGGGTGCAGGTGTGTGGGCAGGGGGTCCGCAGTACGTTCTGGGGCCAGGGTCTACCCCAGCCCGGCTCCCGCTGCTGAGCACACGGCACCGGAGCCGGGAGGTGGGAGAGCCTGAGGCAGCACGAGCGCCCCTGCTGCGCGGGGGTCGGCCATCGTCCCAGGCACTGCTTGTCCCAGGCCGCAGTGACAACGGTAAGCGGGACAGGAGTCCTCAGCTTCGACAGCCCGTAATCAAGGCCTTAAACCTTCAGGAAAGAGGGGGGCCTGGAGCCTGGGAGGGCTGTGGATGGGAGGCTAGCCAGGTTTTCTCTCCATACTCTTCCGGGCCTCCTCGTCTGAGCCCAGGCTAGCCGGGCCCTGAGAAACGGGGCCAGAATTAACAGTCTCGTTCTCAGAAGTCTCCAGGCAGGGGAGGGGCAGAGGAAGAGGGGTGCAGAGTGTGGCCACAGAGCAAGGGGATGGAACGTGGAGTGGCGAGGACGGCAGGCAGTAGGGGTGGGAGCTGTGTTAGGCAAAGAAAGGGACAGGAAGTGCTGCCCGAGCCCAGCTACATCCCCTAGCAGCCAGGCAGGTGGGCTCTGGGAGCCCCGATTCCTAAGCTGTTCCCTCCTCCCTAACCCCACCTTGCTGCCCACCCCTCACCTGTGTGTGTGTCCATCAGGGTAGCCCTCTCCGTGGTGTTCTGGAGACCCAGGCCTGGGGGCTCTCCTTGCCGTGCCTTACAGAAGCACCAGGAGTGGGGATCCCTGCCTGGGTAAGAGAGAAGACAAGGGGAGAAAATGACAGGGGAGGTGGGGTGAGCGCAGAGCCACTGCTGGGGACCGCACCGGCCTGTGTCTGCCACGAGAACTCGAGGTCATGACTAAACGGACACCCCACTAGCTAGGGCTCCACAGGGTGCAGTCTGGGAGCGCCGTCTGGACCACGCTGGCGTCCCTGAGCCCTGCCCCGGCGGGCTGGGAGCACAGCTGGAGGCGGCAGCCCCGGGCTAGCTGCCGGCCTGGTCCTGCTCCTGCTCCGCCTCGAACAAGCCCAGCGCCCGCTGGTCAGTCCTCAGGTGTCTGGAGACACATCTAGGGGTGGACGGCTTTTTGGGTAATTATAAAGATCTGATCATAAAATTACGAAACCAGGGAAACAGGAAATGACCGGTGCAGGTCTGGCCTGAGGATGACCCCCGCGCTCAACATCCGAGGCACCGCCTGGCAGATGCGAGCTCACGAGGAAGTCCAGTGCGGACACGAGAGAAGGAAAGAAAGAACCTGGGGCGGGGGCAGGGGTCGGTGGCCTGTTCCTAACACAGGTTCGCGGCCTTGCTCCGTGAGGAGCACGACACACTGGTGGGAAACCAGGGCGAGCGGGTGAAGTCACCACGTGACCCTCGGAAGAGCTGGCAGGTGGCCAGTGCCGTGTTGGACGGAAGTTCCTCGTCCGACCCCCGATTCGCAGCGGAGGACGGTGACGCAGGGCGCCCGGGCGCTTCGGTCAGGTACCGGCCTGCCTCCGGCTGTGGTCAGGCACGATCGCGGGTCCTGTGGTCCGGCCCGACCGGCTCCCTGCTCGGCGAGGAGCCTGCTTCCCCTCTGCCCGCCGCTGCCCCGTTTCTCTTCCTCTGGCAAATCAGTAAAATCTTCAAGGAAACACCACGTTCCTACTCTTCGGGACGGTAACACCTGCGGGGAGCGACCCCACACACCGCGGCGCCGGGAGCGCGACCCGCACGGACGCTGCGCCTCCAACGTGCCGCCGAGCAAGCCGAGGGCCTCGTTTCAACGAAAATCTGGGCCGGAAAGGGCCGGAGCCGCGGGGGACGCAGCGGCCCCCGGCGACCACCAGGGACCAGGGGCGCCGTCCCCGCCGCCGTCCCACTGGTCGGGGTACCCTGAGGCCGTCCCACTGGCTTGGGTGGGGGCGGGGCTGTCCGGGGCCGCCGCACCGGTCGGGGGCCGGTCCCGGCTGTCACACGGTAGTAGGGAGCCGTCCCCACGCCGTCTCGCTGCTCAGGGCGCGACTCCCCTCCGGCTGTCACTCCCCACGGCGCACGTGCAGCTCTTCCGAAGCGAGCGCCCCGCATAAGCACACGCGTCCGCGCCTAAGCCCCAGGTCCCCGCTCCGGGGGGGGGGCCCGCAGCCGGACACCGCCACTCACCTGCAGCCCCTCCGCTCCCCGGAACCGCCGCCGTCCCCGGCGCGGTGGCGCGGCACTTCCGGTGACGCTCTAGGCGCCAGGAGGACTATGTACCTGGCTACCCGGGCGGCCGCGGCACGGGCACTTCCGGTGACGCTCTAGGCCGCAGGAGGGCCGTGCACCTCGCTGCTCCTCGGGTCGGCTCCCCAGCTTGGCGGCCCGGGCGCTGGCTCCGGTTGCCGCGTCTTCACGGACCCCACCGCCGCCCCGCTGCGGCCCGCCGGCCTCTCAGAGCCGCGACCCTCCCAAGTCTTTCCTCCCTCGCCTCCAGCCAGGCCCGGGTGGGGTCGGGGGCCGCGGGATGAACGAAGGAGCGGACGAAGGCCGTGCGGGCCGACAGGGGTTGGGGAGGGGTGGGCCGAGTCCGGGGGCCGTGGGCGGGGGCGCAGCGGCGCCGGGCAGGGTGTGGGGAAAGCTCCCTGGGCAGGGGCCGCGAGCGCCCGCGGCGGGGAGGGAGCCCCGCAGCCGCCCCCTCCGGGCGCGCGGCCCCCGCTCGGCAGCCGGACCCCCCTTGCGCCCGCTGGGCCTCCCCGCCGACCTTCCGCGCCGCGCACTGGGGGCCGGGGACCCGCCGTGCGGACGCTGGGCTTCGCTGGGGCAGACGTCGGGCGCGAGCGGAGCCGGTGGGGACTTGGGGGGACGTGAGCCCCGCGTGGCCTGGGGCCCGGGTGCGGCCCTGCCAGAGGCGGGTGGGGGGCGGCAGGGGCTTGATGCCGGCCCAGGCCGGTCCGCCGCTCGCAGGGACGCGGCCGGGATCTGGCCCCTCCGGCTGTGTGCGGGCGTGTGCGGGCGTGTGCGCGGGGGACAGGGCTCAGTGAGGACCTTCCGGCTGCCGCTTGCGGCGGGAACAAGCGTCGGCCGTTCGGAGGCCCGTGTGCTCGCCCCTCGCGGGGAAACCGCACTCTGGGGGCGCCCGGGGGGCCCAGTCAGTGGAGCGACTGTCTCTGGCTCGGGTCGTGATTCTGGAGTCCCAGGATCGAGTCCCGCATCGGCTCCCGGCTCAGCGGGGAGGCCGCGTCTCCCTCTGACCCTCCCCGCTCTGTGATCTCTCTAAGTCTTTAAAAAAATAAATTAAGAAAAAATGATGTTCCTTTAGCTTCCCTACCTTTACGATCTCCATTTTTTTGGGTCAGGGAGTCGGGCCCAGCCCAGCCACGTCTGTGTTTGGGTCTGTCCCAGGGTGCCCTGAAGGTGTGGGTGGGGGCCAGGTCTCTCCTGAGGCTCCAAGGGGTAGCGTCTGCCTCCAGGCTGGGGCTGTTGGCGGGATTCAGGTCCTGAGGGTGGGAGTTGGGAGTTTCCTGGCGCCCCTCCCCTCATCGGCAGGGATGCGGGCTTTCCCATGGGCACTGCATTCTGGGGTTTCTCAACACAGTGGACGCTCTCATGTTTCATCACTGCTGAGAAACCTTCACAGCATCTTCCACACGTGTGCGTCACGGGGCTTGGGTCTCGAACAGCATGTCCCTAAGGCACCATACGGTTGTCTCTCCGTGCCCCAGGAGCTTTCCTGTCAGTGACTTCTGTGGCCTCTCTTCAACCTCCTCGTTCAGACAGAAACCCCAGAGCACGGAGGGCCCCTGGAAACGTTCACCTGCTCCCTGACAGTGATCCTCTCTACAAGCTTCTACAAAAGTCTCTTGCACTGGTGTCTGCCCTGTGTCCTTAACCCCACTCACCAAACAGAAGCACAGGCAGTGAGTGGCCCCTGGTGCCAAGCAGGAAGAAGGGGATTGTCATAGCTGGGCTGGGCCAGCAGTGGCGGCCATGGAGGGCGCTGGCTCTCCAGGAGCTAGGAATTCCATGCCATCTGCTGTGCCCAGCGCGCTCTCACCTTTATCAGCCTGGCGCTGGCCTGTCACCCCAGCATGTCCAGCACCACCTCTCCATCTCCCAACCATGGGACCTGCTGTCATTCCCCGAACCTGCCAGGCCTGCTCCTGCCTTTCTCCCAGCCTTTGCTCCTTCTGCTTCCCAGCCGAGGAAGCTCCACTGGCACTGTCCACAGACTCGTCCCCTCTCCTACTTACCAAACACAGGTCCTACACTGCCCGAGCAGGGACCGCAGTGAGGTGTCCGCTGCGTCTGTCGGCTGGTCACTAGCTAGGGATCATTTTGATTACATGGTCCAAGCGTTGTCTGGGTTTCCCACTGTGTGGTTCCTCTTCTCCCTTTGCAACTAGTAAGCCATCCTCGAGGAGCAAGGCAGGGGAGCTGATGACAGTAGGAACCGTGAGGACACGTGGCAGCCGGAGGCAGGATATGGCCGCTGGATAGGAGAGGATGCACCGCAGTGGCAGCAGTGGACACAGGCAGAGCTGGGGGCAGGGACTGTCCGGTGGCTCCGTAGAACACCCGAGTGTAGGAAGCACACACAAAGGCATTAGGAGACCAACGCACTTGGTGTTTGCAAAGCATTTAAAAAGGTCTGGGAGAAAAAGATCCGTGTAGATAAAAACAAATTTGAAGAGTACATTTCTGCCACACAGGACTACTGTGACATCTGTTTGTCTCCGTTTCCCAAATTTTCTACAAAATACTTTGCCTCTATAATATAAAAAAATGGGCTGGGGTCCACTTCCTGTCTTGCAGGAACTGCTTTGACAACCAGGAGGCAGGAGAGGGCTTTCTCTCTGCCGGCTAGAGCGGTGACCCCATCCCGGCCTGCGCGTTATTTTTCTTTTCCAGCAGGTTCCGGTGGGGGGGGGGGGAATCCGAGGGACCTATTACTTGCTTCTCTTCCCTCATACATTCTGGCAAGAGCATGCCTTGACTTCTGGGGAGCACTCCTCTCCCTCTGTTCCCCTAGATCGTTTTGGAGCCCGAGGCCACACGGGGCACTGCAGGGATGAGAGGTGGGAAGGGCACAGGGAGACTTGGGCGGAGCAAGGTTCTGGTCCTCACCAGGAAACCTGGATTCCCTGGGTTGCTAGAGCATTGCTTGCCCCTATGGGCTGCCCCCAGTCCTTCCAAGCCTGGGGGCGCCCCAGACGCTGCTGAGGAGTTCCTGTTGCTCACACTGTTGCCTTGGCAGTGGTCCGCTTGACTTGGAGCATCCAGGCCCTGGGTCCGGGCAGGTGCCTGGAGCAGCAGAGAGGTGTCAGCCAGGCCGGACCCCTGCTGAGGGGGTGCGGACCAGAGTCTCGCCGACTGGTCTGCAGCCCCTGCCGTACATGGGGTCTGTCCCTCTGCTGGTGCAGCCTGTCTGTAGCCCCTCACTGTGTCTGTCACTCCTTCTGGTAGTAAGGTCCCTGAGAGAGAGACACTATTTTGCAGAGGAGAAAGTGGGGGTTTCCCGAGGAAGGAGCTGGCACATGGGTAAAGGAAGTGACAGCCTCACCGAGTCAGGATAATCCTGGCTGCTTTGGTACTAAGACACCAGCACCCAGTCTGTGGCTGGAAACCAGCTGGAAACCAGCTGGCGGGCTCTGCTCCATCGGTCTTCCTCATTCCCGGCCCAGGCTGACAAAACACTGCTGGTCACTAGGCAGAGGGCAGAAAGAATTTGGAGAAAGCCTGCTGGCTCGTCATGGTTCCCTTTTATCGCAAGCTGTAGGTGCAGCCAGGTTCATGGGGACTAGGGTGTGTCATCCTGCTGTGACCTGAGGGAAAAGATGAGGGCCAAGACCACGGAGGACAGCCCTGGCTGGTGGCCAGCAGTGGGACCAGGAGGGAATGAGCCCAGGCCATCTGAAAATCCCACCCCCACCCCAGGATAGTACTCTTCTGGCCCAAAAGAAGTTTCACAATCCCAGTGTGAAGAGGGCAGAATGGAGATCACAGGCTGCGCGGCCCAGAGCTTCCTCAGGACCCTGAAGCCCAACCCGTCCTCCTCGGCCTCTCCGGCCAGGCCCCGGCCTCCTCTGGAGCCTCTCCGGTCCGACAATCCCCAAGGGCAGCCCGCCCGTCCAGCCTCCGCATCTCGTGTGCCGAGGCTTTTCCCGGCCGCCGGCATCCGCAAACGCCCACCACACGCTGCACTACTTATTTCTAACAATAAAAAACACGTAAAAATTAAGACATTTTAAAAGGATGATCTCGAAGGAGAGAGTTTTCCCTCCGCATTCCAGGGAATACCTCGGGTATTGTGGCGGGCGGCTCCTCCCACAAGCGGTGCTCCCAGCGACAAGTCCGGCCTCCGCTCCCCAGCCTTGGCTCCCACCACCCGCTGGACCCCCGCCCCGCCCCGGCCGCCGGCCCCCCCGGCCCCGCCCCCGGCGCAGGGTCTCCCCCGGCCGCCGGCCCCGCCCCCTCGGTGCTGCAGGACAGTCCCCCCGCCCCGAGCCCGCGATCCCAGCACTGAGACGGGAAGGGCTGCGCGACCCTGCCCCCTCCCTGCTGCCCCCCCGCCGACGGCCCGGGACGAGCTGCCAGGGAGCGGACGAGTCCGTGTCGCGGGGCAAGGACCCGGACCAGGAGCCCGCAAACTATGTGAGGGGCCGGACAGGACGCACGATTTGCGTAGTAGCCCTTCGTAAGAGCCCTTTGGCAATGGAAAGACCGTCGGCGCCCGACGGCCGCAGGAAAGCTGGGCGGGAGCTTCGGTCCGGGGGCTGCCGGGGGGGGCGGTCCGCGCCGCCCTCGGGTCCTGCGCTTCCCCGCGAGTCTGTCCACCGCAGGCCGCTGGGTCTCCCGCTGGTAGGGCCCGGCTAGCCTGGCCCGGGGTGAGAGCGCACCCCCGCGTCTGGCGCGGCCGCCGGGCTGCCGGGGCTCCGAGGGCCGACGGCGCTGGGTCAGGGGCCGGCAGCCGCGGGAGGCGCGTCCGCGCTCCGGGCGCGCACGGGGCCGCTCGCCGCTGTGGGGCCGCGGGTGCGGCGTGAAGGGCGAGCTGTGCACGAGGCTCTCCCGGGCTCGCACGGCTTCGCGCGCGTGGGCCTGCGCCCCTGCTTCACCGCGTCCGGCCGGTGGCCAAAACCCCTCCAGCCCCCAGCGCCCTCGGGAGGCTGCTCCCAGCCGGGAAGCTTCCAAGGCTGGAGCGCGAGGGCCCCGCGCCGGGTGACCTTGCGGGACTCCGCCGGGGTGATTGCTGGCTTGGCGCACTGGGTCTCCCCACACCTACTGGATTCTTAGTGTCCCCTCCAGCCGGGGCCACAACTACGGCGTCTCCCACCTGTCCAGTTTCCTGGTGGGTCACCAGGCTCAGGTAAGGCTGCCTTTGCCTCCTGGCTCGTGTCATGGTTCCCGCCTTCCTTGGGGGCAGCCCCACCAGCCCCTGGGCACCCCATGGCTTCTGCAGGACCCAGCAGGTCCTTGGCCCAGTGGCGAGGCCTTGGGAGCTCTGCCCACCCACTCTCCTCCCACACACACCCTGGGGGTCTGTCTCTGCCAGGATTTCCTGCAGAATCTGCTCCTCCTTGTGGGGCACATGCAAATGTCATCAGACTCCAAGCCACAGCGTGGAGAGACTTGGGTCTTCTTAGAGCCCGGGTGAGGGATTAAAAGGCAGCAAGGACAGATGCTCCGGGTAGGAAGGGGTGTGTTGGGAGCAGGGGTAGGCCAGGCCAGAGGCAGGCTAAGAAGGGCCCAGGGCCGGGTGGCAGGAAAGCTGTGTCGTGTGGGGACACGGGAAAGGGCTGGCAGTGTGCCCCTGGACGGTCCTCATCCCACATATGAGGAGTGCAGCTTAACCCCCTGGGGGTCTGGCATCCTCATGGATGCACCTCGGCTGGGAGGCTCAGGAGCTGGGACTGTGGGTTCCTGCAGGGGTAGGGGAGGAGAGCCCGCAAGCTGCAAGTTGGCTGGTGTAGCGTTGTCTCACAGCAGCGGGGAGGCGGGACAGAGCGCCGGCTTGCACCACTGCACTGAGCCTGCTCCCGGCCCTGGCCGGCCGCCCCTGGGTCCCTGCAGGAGGGTCTCCGCGCCCTGTGTCGGACTGGAAAGATACCCCTGCAGCTTGTGTTTCGTGTGCCTCAGGCTGGCTCGGTGCTAGTGCGACAGAGCAATGTCGCTGAAAATATGTAGGATCTGCTTACCTTTCCGAAAAATAAACTAGAACTTCCGGCAAAGATAACTGATTTTTACTGACTTCTTTCCCTCAAACCGGCAAAAGCATGGAGATCAAGATCATGAAGAATGGCGAGCCGCGAGGGGAGCCCTGCGGCACAGCCTGGGAAGCCCCACCTCTGACAGGTCTGGCTGGATGGTCTGCCGGCAGGAGGCTGACCCGGAGCTGCGGGTCGCTGCCCAGGGGGCCCGTCTGAGGGTGCGCGCGAGCGGCGCTGCGTGCTCAGGTGAGGCCGGCGATCTGAGGCCAGGCCCCCACAGGGACAGGACACTGAAGGTGGGGGAGTTTTAAGTATGTTAAATTACAGGCTGATAAAGAAATTAAAAATGTTAACCACTCCATCTCGGGAAAATTCCGTCTCCCGTGTCCCACAGCAGCCATGCAGCTTGGGGAAGCTCTCCAAGTTCAGGGGCCAGGAAACCGTGAGGTGGCCCCGCGGCGACATGGACAGGCTCAGGAGAGGCCCGCAAGGGAAAACCCGAATCCACGAACACACTTCCAAGGATTTTAAAGACGCTTGAGGGCCGTTCAAGGGTAGGGACCGTGGACAGTGTCCAGGCCTTTCAGAGATGTGAAGTGTGCCCTCTCCCAGGCGGGGCCGGCGGAGGGTGCTGCTGGGCGGACGAGTGGGTCGCGGTCCAGGGAAGCGATCTGCCCCTTGTGCCTGCAGGTCCCTCCGTCTGTTCCAGGTGTGGCTCACCGCCGACCCTCTGCGGGCTGGCTGCGGCCCTACGAGCCGGGGGTGCTCACCGGGGCAGCTGGAGGGTCCCGTGCGCTGAGCGAGGGACGGCGGCCTTGCAGGGCTGCTGCACACCCGAGGCGGGGTGGCCGGCCGGGAGGCCCTGGGCCGGGGTCACAGCACCCGCCTCCCAGGCCGGCGCGGGAGGGTCTGGACAGAGGACAGCCCCTGCCTGAGACCCAGGAAAGGGCCGGGAGTCCGCGGGCACACGTGGGCAGCTGTCCCCTCGGAGGTCCCCGTGCGGCGCGGACCGCGGCTCTCCGTCTGGGGCCCCGCCCGGCTTCCCGCGAGCCCCGCGCCGGGTTCACGCCGGGGCTGGGTAAGTCTCCTCGCAGCCTCGGCTTCCTGCCGTCGTCGGGGGCGCGGGGATCCCCCGGAAGGGCGACGAGGGCCCCGGGCCGCCGGCACCGCCCCGCAAGCCCGGGCCGTGGGGACGCGCGCGTCACGCCGGGGCCGCGGCGAAGCAGCAGTCAGGGGGCCCCGGAGCGGGGACGCCCGCGCCGCCGCCCCTCCTCGGCTCCCTCCCGCAGCTCCAGCCGCCCTGGCCCCTCCAGCCGGGCCACAACTACGGCGTCCACAATTACGTCCCACAGGACGCAAGGCCGCAGGAGGCCGCGACCCTAGGCGGCGGAATCGCAGGCGCGCGCCGCGCCCACAGGAAGTCCCGCCTCGCGCCGCCGGCACTTCCGGGCGCCCCAGGAAGCTCGGAGACCTGCCCCGGGGACCCGCGCGGGGGCGCCGGAGAGCCTGAGGCGGGCGCGCGAGCCGGGAGCTGTCCGAGGTGCGGGGCTGCCGGGGCGCCGGAGCCTCCGGGCTGCGGTCGCGGAGGCGATGAGCGGGGACACCTGGCGTGTAGGGCCCGGAAGGCCGTAGGAGGGGCTTCGGGAGGTCAGCGTCTGAGTGGAGACCCCCGGGTCTGCGGGGTTTGGAGTGATCCGGGCAGGAAGGGCCGCGGGCAAGGCCCGGCGAGGCCGGCATCGCTGCAGCCTGGACTCGGACTGGGCCGAGTGCACCGCGTGCACCGCTACGGCCAGCCCAAGAGCCCTGCGGCCAGCCGAGGGAGTCGGGTGCTTAGAACGGAGCCCCCGGCTGGGACGGCTGGCCGGGCTGTGTGCCGGGCAGTCCCAGTGGCGGGGCCAGGCCGGGTCTGAGCCCAACCTGCCCGCACAGGTGCTCCTCCTTTGAGGGCGCATGAGACCAGAGGGTCCCAAGCTGGAGCGCTGTCACTGTCCCTGGGGGTGTTGGGAGCAAAGCCAGATTCCCTGCTTTACACCAGGCCTGGCGAGCTGTTTTCCAGCACGTTCCCCGGCCAGTGTAACCGGGTGGCCTCTCACTGGGTGCTCACATCCCGTGAAATAAGATTCAGGAAAAGACAAGGCAAGGGGTCTTGGGGGAGGCCGGTGCCTGAGAAGAATTCGCTGAGCGCAGCATGAGACCTCCAAGGCCAAGACAGGGGTGTATGGAGCTATCCCAAGGCGGAGGTACAGCCTGAACAACAGGGAGGGCGAGGCTGGGGAGAGCGCCTGAAATGTGTCCACTGTCGAACAGACTGTAGAGAAGCCTCCCTCTCTTGGGCATCTTGGTGGGGCCTGCAGCAGTGGCAGGAGACAGCTCTGCCTTCCTGCAACCAAGGCGAGCTGGGCTCAGCATGGGGGTGCGGCACACAGCCCTTTGCAGCGAGGGCCCCGGCTGTGGTGTCGGCAGAACACGAGGGAAGTGGAGTGTCACCTCCTGCTGCTTCCCTCGTGACGGTGCTGTGTTAGGGGCACGAGGTCTTTGCCTGAAGGCTCCGCAGTGGCAGCACGCTGCAGGGGTGCGGCGGGTCCTCTCGCTGGTATTTCTGACGCCAGAAGTGTTGGGTGATGGTCGTATCCCGCATGGTGACAGCGACGCGGTTCCCTCCGGTGCAGATGACTGCTGCCTGTCCCCGAGCCCGGCATCCACGGTCCCCTCCCTGACTCCGCTATCAGCCAGGGCGCTTCTCCACATCCGCCACATTCAGAGGGTGTCTCTGCACGTCAACTCTGATTCCCGACCGACTGTCCCCTACCAAAGGCTTCGCCATGTCTGGTCCACTCACTGGCTCCTTTCCGGTGTGAATCTCTGATGTTGAACCTACCCTGAGCTCGCGCTGGCCGCTGGCGCGTTCATGACGGTCCTGAGGTCTTCACCCCACCACCCCAAAACGCTCTATCGCGCCACACTCCAGCCCGTGCCCTCCCGGCCAGCACATCCACCTCGTCTCTCGAGCGCACTGCGGGTTCCAGCCCCGACTGGGCGCCGGTCTGCCCCTGTGGCCGCGTGTCTGAGGCCCAGGAACAGCGGGGGGATTGCACGTGGGTGAGGATTTCCCGCAAAGTGTTGCTTGAGGCCACCTGAGCACGGACTAAACTGCGGCCTTTAGCATTTCTCTTGTGAATAACACTCAGATGCTAGTGGCACCAGACTTTAAGTTTTGTTCCTCACCTCCACCCGCGCTCCCCGCTGGCCTCCCGTCCCCCCCCCCTCCCCCCCCCCCCCCCCGCCCGGCCCCCCCAACGCCCCCCCTCCGGCTGGTGCCGCCTTGCGAGGCTCCGCCGCTAGGAGCGCCAGACGGAGCGGGCGGCGCTGCGGGAGGGAGGGATGCGCTCCTTCTGCGGCGCCTCCCGCCCGGTGGCCCCGCGGGACCGCCCTCTCCGCCGCTCTCCAACCTGCGGCCGTTTTTTTCAGCGTGCAAAGCTTCGTCTTGCACGTCCGGATGTTTCCAAGCTGCCTGAGCTTCAGAAGACTCCTCACCCCTATAGAAGGAGGCGGGTCTGGGGCTCCTCTCTGTCACTGTCACGGCGAGAGGCCCTCTGTAGCCGCAGGAATTGGGCGAACCCTATGCATTAAGGACAATTCTTATCCTTGTTTGTGGTGGTGAATTGTATGTGTCAACTTGACCAAGCCATGGGGCGCTTAGACATTTGCTCAAACATTCTAGTTTGTGAAGCTGTTTCTGGAGATGAGCATTTCAGTTAGCAGGCTGAAAGGGGCTCCCTCTCCTATGTGGGTGGGCCGCATTCAATCAGTTGAAGGGCTGAATAGAACAAAAAGGTCCAATCTGACCTGTGCAGGCCCCGCCCCACCCAGTCCTTGTAGAGAGGTGCGTGGGGCACTGGCGTCTAGGGACAGTCTAGGGCGGTGTGGAGGACCTCCAGGTTCTGCTCTTGGTGGTCGCCTACCAGGTCTGGTCACGGTGCCAGCATCCGAGTGCAGCCTGGACACAGAGGTGGTGGGGTGACCCTTCCAGTGCACAGGCTGTCACCTCCGCTCCCCGTGAAGCCCTGGGGGCTGTGTGTGCAGGGTTGTTGGAATGCCGAGGTCCCACATGACCCTTGCCGTATTGGGGGAAGAAGGCGGCTTTCCCTTCTATTTCAGGCCAGCAAAGATGACTCAGAAGGTGTCTGGAGCCTCAAAGCTGGGGTCCAGAAACTGCCTGACCCTGACTTCTACTCCTGTCCCCTACACTGCTCTTACCCTGAGTGGGGGCACATGGTGAGGAGTCCAAAGTGCTTGGTGGCCATGGCGCCTTGGGAGCGTGGCCCAGAGAGGTAAAGCAGTCCAGCCAGAGGCCCTTGGGCTTGGAACTGGGGAGGCCCAGCTTGGAGTTGCAGCCATGGGAGGGGCTGAGCAGCTCCTCAGTGTGGGGTGGGGTCCCTGAAGTGTTCAGGAGGGAGCAAGTGGGGCAGGGAACATGCAGGCTTCTCCACCTAGCTGAGCTCTTTCAGGTACCTCAGGCTGAAGTCAGAGCTGCAGGCCAGGTCTGAGGAAGGCCAAAGCCAAGGCCGGACCACAGCTGCAGAGGTGTATGCCTGCCAGGAGGCAAACATCCCGTTCCCTCCCCCCAACCGCACCTTTTCTGGGGGCTGGAGGCAGCTGTGAAGCCTGGGCCACTTTGCACACGGCTCAAGGTAAGGGACAGCAGGGCCCTTGCCTTGGGCAGCCAGCACTTGACCTCGCCTGCCCCACTTGGGCTCTCTGCACCTGGGAACACCCGGCTATGGGTCCAGGTTAAGTCAGGAGGCCTCCCGGCACTGGCCCCCGCAGACCAAAGCCAGCCACACCTCTCCAGACACAGGCAGCAGCAACTCCTACTTCCATCAGTTAAAAAGAATTTATTTGGGCCGCTGGGCGTGTGGGGATAGCCGCACGGCTCGGCAAGAGGGGGGCGCGGGAGCCCTCTCTCCGCAACCTCCCCCCGGGGCCCCTCCTGCCGCGGCCGCCCGCCCGCTACTCCCGGTAGTGCACCCTCTGGTGCTGGATGAGCTGGGAGCTCTGGCCGAAGGCCTTGCCGCAGGCGCCGCAGGCGAAGGGCTTCTCGCCCGTGTGGGTCCGCAGGTGGCGGAAGAAGTGGGAGCGGCCCCGGAAGCGCTTCCCGCACTCGGCGCACTCGTAGGGCTTCTCGCCGGTGTGGATGCGCTGGTGCTCGATGAGCACCGAGCTCCAGATGAAGGCCTTGCCGCACTGGCTGCAGGCGTACGGCTTCTCGCCCGTGTGCAGCCGCTGGTGCCGCACCAGGTTGGAGCTCTGGCTGAAGGCCTGGCCGCACTCGCCGCACTCGTAGGGCTTCTCGCCGTTGTGGATCCGCAGGTGCTGCGTGAAGTGCGAGCTGTGGCTGAAGGCGCGGCCGCACTGGCCGCACTCGTACGGCTTCTCGCCCGTGTGGATGCGGTGGTGCTGGATGAAGCCTGACCAGCCGCGGAAGCGCTTCCCGCACTCGTGGCACGCGTACGGCTTCTCGCCCGTGTGGATGCGCTGGTGCTTGAGCAGCAGCGACCGGTACTTGAAGCTCTTGCCGCAGGCCTCGCAGCGGTGCGGCTTCCCGCCCCGCGGGCCGCCCTGCCGGACCCCGGGCCCCGACCCCCGGCCCCCCTCCAGCTCACCGGGCCGCTCGGGCTCCCCCACCGCCCCAGGGGCTCCCTGCGACAGCAGCGTCACGCGCCATGGGCCCCTCTTCTGGGAGCAGGGCGCGGTTCCCGGTGGCTGGCCCGCGGGCCGCTCCAAGCTGGACTCCTGCCCAAAGCGGCCCCCACACCGGGGCCTACGGGAAAAGGTCCTCAGTGGCCCCCCGGCCTGGTCCGCCCCCGCTTCAGGGTGGTGGGGGTGGGGGGACGACGGGACCTGCTCCGGCTCTGCGTCCGAGTCTGCAAAGAGACATGGAGGGGCAGATGGCACCCCCTCGGGCATGGGCCTCCCCCGCCGCACCCGGCTCTGCAGCTCTAGCTGCTGGGGCCCCGGGGTGACGGCCGATTCACCTGGACCACGCCCCCTGCTCCAAAAGGGGCCGCTTGGGCTCCCGGCAGGGATGGGGCCACTTCGGGGCACTGCCGGGAACAGGGTAGAGTCTGGGTGGCCACCGTCTCCTGCCCTGGCCCGCTGCTCCCCTCCTAACACTGTGGCGGGGAGGGTCGGCTCCCAGGGCTTCCATGGGGTGGTGTGAGGACGTGCGTGTGGCAAGGGGTGGGATTAGTGCCGCTCCAGCCAGGCTGTAGGGGGAAGGGGATGGGAACCAGAGCTTAACTAGGGGACTAGTGGAGGCCCAGGGCACCACACGATGGGTAGGGGACCCAAATGACTCCCTGGCTGAGGAGTGCCACTGAGCAGCAGATGCTGGCTGGCCACGGCTCTGGGGTTCAGGGAAGGGGTCTGCGCTGCACTCACAGCCTGGAGAAATGTCAGTGACAGACTGGGACTGAACTGGGTAGGGGTCATCTCCAGGACAGGAGCACTGAGGCAGGGACAAATGAGCTGGTGTCCTGGCAGTGGTCGTGCCCGATGCAGGGGTGCTGCGGAGAGCCCGGCACGCAGCAGCCATGGGTCGTGCACTCAGGCAGGGCCGGAGGGGGTTTCTGCTCACTCACCTGGCCAGCAGGTGTCTCTGGCGATCTGGACCTCCTCTACATCTTGGAGATCCAGGCTGGACGGCTCCTCCTCCTGCAGTGGCTGGGAGAGCGCCTCCAGGCTGCAGCCAGGGGAGTCTGGGGGCAAAGGGGGATGGGGGCTCATCTCCCCCTCCTCTTCAACCTAGCCCAGGCCTTGCTCAGCTGCCTGTAGAATGCCACCTGCTCCTTGCCCTCCTGGGGGGCCCACGGGGCTGATGCTCCCCAAGAGCCACAAGGGGAGACAGGAGCAGCCGTGGGACACTCCTTCCCTGAGAGCGAGGGGCCCTCTGGCACTGCTTGGCTGCTCTGGAGTGTGGGGCAGTCCTGGGAACACGGGCCTTTCTAGGCTGCAGCCTTCACACGTTGCCCTCTCCCAGCCCCCAAGTCGTTCACCGCCACCTCCGAAGGCCCTGGGCACCTCTGGGCGATGGGGCGGGGGTGGTGGTGCTGGGACACAGTGCTTCGCCTCTGTGGAGGCCCCAGGCCTGGGGCTCTTGTGGACACCAATGAATTCTGGGGCCAAGAGGGCGGGGGCGAACTTTTCTGGCTGGAAGGGGCACTCCTTGTTTGTAAAATGGCACAGAAGTCCACACTTGGACGTGAACACAGGGAGGAGAGAGCTGGGGTGGGGGAAGAGCCAGAGTTCAGGTCTCAGTGCCAAGGCTGGGAACCCTATCTGGAAAGTCTGCCCCTGCTTGGGGGCAGGGGGCGCTGCCCTGGCCACAAGGTCCCTCCCCACCTCCGGGCTGCGGGTAAGCGGGGGGTGGGGCGGGGCGGAGGCACATCCTTCTCCGTCACCTGCCATTGCCCACGGGCTGCCCGTCCTGCCCCAGGGCTCCAGACCATGCCTTCCAGAACTCATTCTGGAGCTCGGGCTCTAGCGGGCATAGCTTCGTGCCAGGACCCTTGGCCAGCCCCACAGAGCCCTGGCTCCCAATCTCTGTCCTGTCCCACACCCCACCTGCCCAGCTCCCTGCTCTGGAGGCTCGGGGACAAGTGGCTGCCAGCTCTTTGGACCGGTCTCATGCCCACCCCACTCAAAGGACAAATGGCTCCCTGCTCAAGGATGTCCTCTGCCCCTTCCCACCCCCCTCCAGCACTGTGTCCAGCCAGAGTTTGGAAACTGGCTCTTGCGTCAGGTCATGTGGGAGACTGTGGGATCCAGCCCTGGTGCGGGCATGGGGACCCCAGGTTTCCCAGGGCAGGCCCCACCCCCCAGTGCTCTTTCCAGCCTGCACCACCCACTCTGGTCTGGGAGCAGGGAGCCTGAAGTCCTGGTCTCACTGGCTGGAAGGCCCTAGGCAGGTTCCTGAGATGCTGGGGTCTTTCCTGAGGGAATGGGTGGACCACATGGCACTGAGGAACCCACCAGCAAGGAAATGAGGTCCAGAGATGGCGAGGGGCAGTCTCTGCCCCGGATAGCAGCTTGATCGTGCGGCCCGGCTCTTTCTGTTGGACCGCTCTCCTCCCTCTGGCCCCTTGGACCTCCCTGGGCTCCCCCACCCTCCAGCCACACCTCCTCCTTCACAGCCTGCCGGAGGCCCCATGCCTCTCTTCCTCAGGGTCAGTCTTGGTTGTTTTCCTGGCAGGCAACACCCCGCCCCCCGCCCATTTCGGACAGCACAGGGAGCGCTGAAGCTGCTGTCCACGCCCCTTCTCACTGGGCAGGACCCCTGGGCACCCGAGGGCACTTGGCTGTGTCTCAGGGAGTGCAGCCCGGCCTCCAGGCTCTTGCTGGATCAGGGGCAGCCCCACTCTGCTGGGGCGGGAGGACCTGCATCCCGGGCACCAGGCTTCGCATCCAGCAAGACTGGCTTGGTCAGCATGTCTTCCAGGACAGTCCCTTCCCGGTCCTACGTCCTGCCAGTTAGGAGACATGAGCCCTGAGCCCCAGCCTGCTGGGCACAGTCGGGGGAGGTGGGCTTGAGGGCCCAGGCTTGAATCCCACTGATGTGTTCAGAGTCCTACCGGCCTCCACTGGCTCACATCTGGGTTTCCATGTCCCTGTCAGCAACACGGGTACAGCAGGTCCTACCTTGCCAGGCTGTTGTGAGGGGTGACGTGAGAAACTGGAGGGGAAGAGTGGGCCCCGTAATCCTGCCTGCGTGGGGGACAGGCCTGAAAGCACCGTGCAGGGAGAGGCAGCTGCGCCTGCGCAGACCTGCAGACTATGGGCTTCTTCCCGCAGCACCCAGCTCCGCCCCCACCACCAGCCTGGCCACCACTGGGACGGGCGGGAGGCCGGGGGCCATCCCCGAGCCAGGCGCAGCACAGGTTAGGAACCGCTCCTGGTCCGATCCTGGACTGAGCTGGGGGGTGAATCCCACGTTCCCTAGCCCTGTGAGACCCCTGTGGGCCTCACTGTCCTCATCTGCTAATGCCCCGGAGAAGGCGGTCACTGGGCTCCAACACAGCCCGCATGGAGTCCTCGGCACAGAGCGGGCGCATCTCCGCCGTCATCACGTCACTTCCTGTAATGCCAAGAGTGGGATGAGACATACCCAGGCCCTTGACCTGGCGGTCATCATTTCATGGCGTCCTCAGCTGTGAGAACTGAGGCCAGGCCTCCTGTGGCACGTGGGGCACAGGCAGAGCCCCTGTGGCTTCCTGATGGCTGAGTGTGAGCAAGACCCAAGGGCACCCCACGCCATGTGCTTGGACATCCTCTCCGCCCCTGGCCCCCACCAGTCGCTGGCTACTTCCACGCCTCTGACATCCTGAGACCCTGCCAGGAGGGTGGGACAGGCCGGTAGCTCCATCCCTGCAGGTCCTGGGGGGCCCCCAACCCAAACCAGCCTGCACAGAACTCTGGGTGCTATTTTCTTGGGGTGGGAACAGAGGCTCATAAAGGGAGAAGGCAGGACACAGGACCCTACCCCTGAGGCTGCTCTTCCCCAATCCCCCAAACCCAGTCCCAGGGGACTATAGGGAGCCATCGCTCACAAGGCTCAGTCTCTGGCCTCCGCCACGGATGCCCCTGGCCTGACCCAAGTGCGAGGATGCAGGAACCCCAGCACCTGGTGAGCTGCCTTGTTTCCAGCAGGTAGTGCTAGTGGTGCGGGGCGGGTGGACGGTGCAGGGAGGCGGAGGGAGTGCAGCGCAGGGTGAGTACCGTGTTCATGACCGTGGAGGTGAAGCTGGGCCTCGCGCTGGCAGGTTCCAGGTGTCCCTGGTGACGCAAGATTGACCGGGGACGGGACACGAGGGGGCTCCTGACTGTCCCCCAGGGTCGCCATCTTCCCCAAGGCCTGCTGAAGGTATGCACACCTGGGACCTGGGGAAATGAAAACCATGGCAGGATGAGGGGGTTCGGAGGGACGAGTGGAGGGCGGGGGCAATGCCAGCTACCCGTCAGCCGCAAGGGAGCTGGGGGCTCCTTCATGGGGTGGGGACAGGAACAAGGATGCCAGGGAGGCGACGTGGGGCCTGGGGTGAGATCCGCTGTGCCCCTGGTATGTTTACTCTGCCACATCACATCACGGGGCTCTCCCAGCCCAGAGCTTAAAGCACGTGGGATCTCCCCGCAGAACCTCCCGCAGCGCTGCTGGGGGCTGCCGCCCCCGAGAAGGGTGAGAAGGTGCACTCTGCCCGCTGAAGCATGAACGTTCCAGATTAAATCTCAACAAGACAGTTCCTGAGAGGAGCACCGCCCTCCTCGGACCCGCAGACCTCAGAGGAGGCGCAGCGCCCTGTGGGCTGCCCGTGTGGTCTCCAGCCGGCAGCCTCCGGGGCTCTGCGGGGTCTGGAGACCACCCGGGCAGCCCACAGGGCTCTGCGCCTCCTCTGAGGTCCAAGGTACCTGCTTTAATTTGGTTTGCAAGAATGGTTTGGTGCCGGGGGAGAAGGGTTTCCTTCCGCACTGCGGGGAAGCGGGGCTCCTTACTGGGGTGTGACGAGGACACGGGTTACAAGACACTAACCAACCGCCGCTAACAGTGTCTGCTTCAAGGACGTGGGGAGGCAGCCGCCGCGGGGCTCCTGGCCAGCTCCTGGGCCATCTCGGCACACCGCACTCCCTAACGACGGGAAGGGTCGCGGACACTCAGGGAAGTGGACGCAGGTGGACGCAGGGTGGGGCCGCAGTCAGGACGTCTGGGCGCAGGCCCTCCACCTCCTACGTCCAGCTCAAGTTACTCGGTCCGCTTCCCGGGACTTCTCAGGGAAGGGGCACGCTCCCCGCCCCGGCTGTCCGCGCGGGGGTGGCGCCCACCCGGCCGCCGGCACGGGCTCCGGGCGCAGACGGCACCCCACACTGCTGCAGGCGGGGGCGGGCGGAGGGGCAGACACGCCCCGGCCAAGAGCAGGCCTTCCCGCCCCCTCTCCTGGCCCGGAGCCTGAGCCCCGCGGGGAAGGGCCGGATCTCGGGGCGCTGGGCGGCAGGGCGCAGGCTGCCCGGCCGAGATCCGGCGCTCACGCCCCCGGCCGCGGACTTCTCTGAGCCTCTGCGTCCCACCTGCAAAGTGGGCACCGCGCCGGCTCCGTCCCCGCGGTGCCCGGCGCGTGGGGAGGCGCCCCGCACACGGACGCCCGCGCTCGCCGGGGGCAAGTGAGCCCGCTGCGGCCCGCACCCCGCGGAGGCCTCCTCTGCGCCCCGGAGCGGCGGGGCGCGCCCCCGCGCCCCCAGGCCGGGCCCGGGCCGAGGTCACGGCGGCGCGGGGTGCGGCCGGGGTGGGGCTCGCGGGGACGACGCGCGAGCGCGGACCGGCCGGGCACCCCCGCAGCCGCCACCGCCGCCGCCGCCCGGCGCCCACTCACCTTCCGAGCCGGAGGCGGCCGCCCGCGCGCCGGCCGGAAGTGCGCCCATGCCCCGCCCCGGCCCGCCCGCGCGCCGGCCGGAAGTGCACCCATGCCCCGCCCCGGCCCGCCCGCGCGCACTTCCGGGACGCTCTGGGCGCGGGAGGACGCCGCCTCCGTGGCGGGGGCGGGCGCGGCGGTCAGGCCTCGAGTTCTCGAGGAGCCGCTGCGCCCAGGGCGACGTCAGTGCCGCGCGGTCGCCCTCGCGGGGTCCCGCTGGCCGCCGTCAGATTCTCTTCTTTTACGGGGTGTCTCAACCGCCCTCCGGGCCGCGCCCCGCCAAGTGTTCCCGAGCTCCAGGGCGTGCGGAGGGGCGGCCGCAGGCTCTCCTGACCCCTCGCCGCGGAGCGCCTCCTGCACGCGCGCCCCGTCGCTTCTGCGGTCCCGCCTCTCCGGCCCCAGGGAGAGGGGAGCAGGAGTCCGGCCTTACAGGAAAGCGGACAGCCGGCACGGCTCCGCGAACTCACCCGGCGGGGGGGCGCTGGCCCTCCGGCCGGGCGGGTGGACAGCACGAGGACAGCCAGGGAGGACCAGCCAGGGAGCTGCAGGCTGCGGGGATGTCCAGGGCGCAGGGAGGGAGCCCAAACCGAAGAATCCCGGCATCTGGTCCCAGGCGGGTGCCAGGCGGCAGAGAAGCTGGGGCATCGGGGACAAGTGAAGGACTCGGTGTGGGGAGACGGGGTGAGCGCTGGCAAACAGGCAGCGGCAGCCCCGAGCCGCTGATCCCTGGAGGGTTAAAACCTGCAGACAGGGCAGCCTCCTGCCGCAGCTGCCTGAACTCACCCGCTCCTTAGACTCCCAGCCCTGCAGGCTCTGGAAGAACAGCCCGCTGCTCCCCTCTGCCTGACCTCATGCTAGGCCCTGGGCCAGGAGCAGGGGTACGTTGGGAACAGGCTAGCTCCCTCATTCAATGGAGCTGCCATTCCAGCTCGTGGGAGAGAGCAGACCGCACATCGGCAAACACATCGGCACCATAGCCCCGGTAAGAACTTGGAGGAAGCTCCCAAGAGCTTAGTGGTCCAAGGAAGTGAGTCACTAAGGCAGTGACACCAGAGGAAGGGAGGAGGAGAGCGGGGCAAGCTAGTCACACAAAGGCTAGAGGGAAGAGTATTCAAAGCAGAAGAAAGAGCATGTGCCAAGGTCCTGAGGCATGAGCATTGCCAAGGGTTTTGTGGCAACCAGGCAAGCTGGGAGTGTGGTGGGCCAAGGGAGAATGAAACAAGGTGGACAAGCAGTCTTGAAGGCACGATTAGGAGCCTGGATTTTAAATGCACCGGGAGCCATGGAGGGTCCTGAGCCGTGGTGTGAGATCGGCTGTGCATTTTAACAGCAGTTTGGGACAGCAGGGAGGCAGGAAGGGACAGATGGTGTAGGTCGAGAGTAGGCTGGGTAGGGCCCATGTTGGGGACCAAACTGACAGCACCTGCTGCTTGCTGGGATGTGGGGTACGACGACTTGGGGTTCAGGCTGGAGTTTGACTGAAAGCCTGCTTCGAGACAGGGCAATGCCACAAGCCAAGTTCTGTCTTGGACACGCGGCCCACGATGCACAAAGGTAGCTGGGGTCTCCCAGTTCCCCTTCTCAGTCTGTCCCTCACCCTCTCCTTGCTGGCCTGTGCGTGGCCCTGGGTTAGCTTCAGTGGGGTGGAACACACTCCTGTTTCCTACGAGGCTGGGGAGATGGGGGTGCGTAATTACTGGTGTGGAGACTCCCAGCCAGTCAGGTGTCCCGCCTGCCTCTGCCCCACTTTCAGGGGACCCAGCCCCAGCTGCCCAGTAGCCAGGCTCCTCAGCCTCCACAGACCTCCTACCAAGTGTTTGGGTTTCTGTGCAGAGCTGCCTGGCCTTCCCCTAGCCAACAGCTCTGCTCTTCTCTGCCCTGCCTGTGTGTCTCCCCGCCTGTCCCTGACTCTGGGTCTGACCTGGAGTTCCATCCTTAGCCAGGTCCTCAGCCACTGGACATCCGGTGCTCTGCAGGGCGCTGAGTGGCTTCCTCGCTCCCACCCAGCAGATGCCGGTAGCACCTCCCTTCAGTTGCGACAAGCACAAATGTCTCCAGACATTACCACATCCCCTTCTGGGGGGCAGGAATGGCCTCAGGAGAAGTGAACAACAGTATGGCAGGGCAGGCTGACCCAGGCTCTGCAGAAGTCAGGGAAGCAGGCAGAGGGCCTCCCAGACCCCCTCCAGTGTTATGACTACAAGCATGAGCCACCAAGAAACCCCTAGTTCCCCAGCATCTGGGGCCAGGAGGCCCATGTCCCTGAAGGGACATAGTATTTTGTCCCCCGAGGGCTCACTCCCATCTTGAGCCAGCGGATTCCATCTCTGGTTGTCAGTCTCTTACGAGTCTAGTTCATGTGAGGCAGCCCCCAGGAGACGCACCTGGAGGAAGTGACCAGTTGGGTCTCTGGCTCTGCAGGCGCTGGGGAGTCCCGACTGCACCCCTAAACTGCAGGGAGATGAGCGGGACCCAGCAAACGGGTCAGAACAGAGTTTATTACGGGGGTAAACAGATTATCCACAAGCAGGACAGGACATGTGCTGGGGAGAAGGGTGGCTGGAAGGTACCAGAACCAGTGCAACGTCGGTCGGGATGGAGGCAGCGCTCCATGGAGAGTAAACTACAGAACTCGGATAAACTGAAGTGGAATGTGTCCCCAGATGCGCACGTGCTCACGCTCTGGGGACTGAAGGAAGTGAAGGGATTACAGAGTCGAAGTCCATCAGATGTCACTGTTGGGAAAGTCCCATTTTCACCCGTGTGGGACCAGCAGCTGTGTGCTGAGAGCCCAGTGGATGCGCTCCACCGGCGGCGTGAGGACGATCCCAGGACGCTGCCGCCAATGCCGAGTGCTCGAGCTCACCAGGACACACGCCCGTGTTAAAACCAGAAGGCCACAGGGTGGCTGCAGGGACCTGGGGCCCACGTAGTGTGACAGGGAGCTCGTGCGGATCTCGGTGCTGGCATGCACGTGGCACCGGGCAGGAGGCACGGGGAGGGGGGCGCTCAGGCTGCAGGCAGGCAAGCCCAGCAGCAGTGTCCCCAGGCCCCCATGGCCCTGTCTGGGTCCTGGCAGGACTCTGGTCAAGGGGAGGACCCTGTGGTTTGTGGAACAGGCAGCTGGAGTTTGTGACACCAGGAGACCACCAACTCTATGCTCAGTGCACAGAGGTCCCAGGAGGCACGGGCCCCCATCCAGAGCAGAGCTGTGTCCTTGGGCGCGAGACACAGAGTCTGCCCCCTCATCCACGCGGCTGGTCCCACCCTGAACTGGCCTTCAGTCCATTCCCTTTCTGGTCCCAACACTGCTTCCCTGGGCCTTGGGGACACCCCTTGTACCCCTCCTTCATGGCTGAGAACCCTGCCTTCGCCGGTCCTGCTCCAGAGCAAATGTCCAAGTGCCACGTGCACCAGGACTCGGGAACCTGGGGGTCAGCTCCCCGAAGCCGAGGTCCGGGCTGTGTCCGGACCTGCGTTGTCTGCGGCGTGTCTTGGGGCCTCGCTCACTTGCAGGGGAAAGGATTAGTACACTTGGTGTCCAGACTGGGGGTGGACACAAGAGGCCACTGCAAATCAAGGCCAGGAAGCACCCTGTTGCCTACAGCCTCCTCAGGAATGCAGTGGGCCCGGTCACAGGACAACTCCCCAATTTGCAGGGGGAGGAGGAAGCAGAGCCCCACCAGCTGCGTGGCCCTTACTGCCCACTGTCTCACAGCGCTGGCTGCCACCTTCCCTCAGATCGAGCCTGGCAGGAGGCCTGTAGGGACAGATGCCGACCCGGCTCACAGGATGCCAGCCTGAAGGATGATCCATGTCACCTCCCTTGGGTCGTCCGAAGGTGTCCTCCATGGCCCCCCGCCTGCCTGGTGTCTTTCCCGCACCCTCCAAGCTGGGCCAGGCGCTGGGGTGCTCTGTGGGCGCGGCCCTAAGTGCTCCAGGGCACTGTGCTTTGAGAACCATGCCCAGCCGGGGGTGCCCTGAAGGTTTTCCATTTGGAAAAGGCATTTATTTCTCAGGGACAGTCCCAGGATGCTGGGGAAGTTCCTGACGTTGCCTGTGGGGTTTCTGCCTGCAGCGCTTTCCTAGAAGGCGGGTGGTGTCCATGTTGCCCTCCTGGGTGCAGCGGGGCCATGGCTGTGAGTTTTGTGGCCGTCAGAGAGGTTGGGGAACAGGGAAGGGCCCTCGGGGTGTTTGCTGCCTTCAGGGGGCTCTGCGAGGCGACAGGAGGTGCCGCTCACCTGTCACACCACCCCGCCCGCCTGCTGGGGGTCACCCAGCCCACCAGCGCCCCCACCACCGCCCGGAGATTTCCAGCCCAGCCCCATCCCCGCGCCCCCAGATGGAGAGGACGTCTGGGTTAGGGCCTCTCCGCTTGCCCTGCGCCCTCCTCACCGCCTCCCGGGGCTCAGGCCTGTCTGGCCGGACGGTTCACTCTTACGCGCACCTCATCAGGAGCTTCCTGACCAGGGTGATCTGCTCTCACAGCCAGAAAGGGACACGGATTACCTTTTGAACGAAGAAATGCAATTACTACCTGGCTGCGCCCCACCCCAACTCCACCCCCTGTGGGAGCCAGACTGGCCGGTGCTCGCGGCCAGGGCCTGACCCACACCCCCCAGGCCTGGACAGCAACAGAACGGGGACGGGGAGAGGAGCATCAGGTCTCACAGAAGTTAAGGAAGTTAGAAACTAACATTTCAAACCCACGTAAACCTCGGAGACGTCGTGGGTATGATATGATGCAGGAGCGGCTCAGAGCCCCGCCCCTGGTCCCTGAGGGTTAGGAGCCCCTCGCTGCTGCCCGCCCCACCCCACTCCACTGCAGGGACACATTGGGGTTATTTCCAATTTTTCTGACATTCCACATGCACTAGCGACGTTACTGCGCATGCACAGAGGTTCCCTACGGGATTTTAACGAGTGGGACTTCTGGGCTAGCACGGTAGGGCGCGTCTCTAACTTGCTATGAAATGCTGTTTGTTGCTAAAGTGGACGGACAGCTGCTAACAGGACCGTGGACTCCACGGGCTGTTCTCGCGGCAGGAAATACGCAGGGTGTTTACTGACTTAACTGTGTGCGTCACGGTCTTATGCCCTACGCTCAAAGCCTTTTCATCATTCCGACAGAACCCTGCACCTGTTAAACTCCCCTGTCCCCGGGGAACGTCTCCTGCTGGGCGGTGGGGGGAGGGCACGGCCTTGGCCCCTCCCCTGAGTGCAGGCCGCACAGCTGTGTCTCCGCCGGCCTCTGGCACACTGCCCTGGGCTTCCAAGGCTCCGGCTCCTGCGACCCCGGGGTCTGCGCTTATTTCCCTGGCGGCATTACCACGCTTGTCTGGTGAGGGACACCCGAGCTGTGTCCGCCAGAGGCCACCGCGACTGCCTGCTACAGCACTGCACCCCCCAGCGCCGGAGGAGCCCCTGCTCCCCTTCTTCGCACCCAGGCCTCTGGGAGACCCGATGCTGACCTTCTCACCAAGAGCCTGCTTAGCCCTTCGGGTCCAGTACGCGGAGACAGTGTGCGGATTCTGCATAGATGGTAGGATCACCTGCTGATGACCACACTCGGGGGTTTCTACTGTAATCCTAGTGCATCCTTTCCTCCTGGCCTGGCTCCGGGTGCAGGGGGAGCCGTGAAGGCGGCCCCCTTGTGTTCTGCCCTCGGAGGGGACACGGGCTGCACGGGACCCTGGGCCACAGCACCGCTCCGGGTGCTGGGAGAGGTTCCGTACGGGTTTAGACAACCCTGCGATGCTCCTTATTTATGAAGGTATCCGAATCAGGGACGGATGGTGGGTTTTGGCACAGACTTAACTATTAAGGTGATAACAGGCCCCTCCCCCATCGGTTGAGGGGAGAGATCACATCCGTTTTGAGCTAATTTTGCCTTTCCTGAAAGAGACCTCACCTGGCTGTGCTCCGAGGTGCGATCCTGCCCTTTGGGACCAGGTCTGTCCACGCCGTGCTGGCGGCCTCTGCGGCTGGGAGCACAGACATCCGGGCTGTCCCAGCTCATAAAGTAAGGCAAGGGGTTTCCTCTTTTCAATCTTTGAGTCCCTAGAGGACCGGAATGGGTTCCTGACCCCCCGTACGCCATCTGGACTTGCATTTTTCGAGGAAGACTAGAGACTCCGGACATACCCTGTGTGGCAGGCACGGGGTCTCTGGGCTGCTTGCTCACGCGCCAGCCTCCCTACCTCATCTGTGCTCCCGTTCCCTGGCCCCGAGTTTTGGCTTCCCTAATCTCTGGTGTCCCTGCTGTCACGTCCCCTTTGCATTCCTGACGGCTCGGCGGCTCCTGCTCTGTTCTTGGACGCTGCTGCTGACCGACGCCAGCCTGAACGGTCCTGGCAAACAGCCAGCGTCCACTGTCTCCTGCCCGACGGCCTCCGTGCCCGTGGGTTATGCCGCTCTCTGCTCCTTGAGATTTCCTCCCTGCCTTGAGAGTGCATTTGTTCGTTCTTGTTTTTGTAACTTCCGAAGCCGGAGGCTTGCCTTCTGATTTCTAGCTTGCCTGCTGTCGGGACTGAAGTGCTTGGGGGTGACACGACCCCATGAAGCTTCTGTGGCTCCCAGAGAAGCTGGGCGAGTCCTCTCTTCAGTGTCAGGGAGGTCTGCGTGTTTTATAGATTTTGTCTTTTTTTTTTTTTTTTTAAATTTGGGTCAGATTGTTGAGAAGGTTTTCTTTTTCCTAGGAGAGGAGTTTCACTAGAACAAGAGAAAGCCCCTCAAAACTTCCAGAGAGACAGGAGGCAGAAAAGGCTGCTCGCTGCTTTGAGATTGATTTTGTGACTTTTCTCATGACGAAACTGTACTGAAAAAAACAAATTTCCAAGTCTTATTTTTTAAAATGTATTTTTCTGTGGCTCTCTTCTGGGCCAGTGCAGTTGAAGTCACCGGCAGCCTTCCTGGGAGAGGCGCTGAGGGCTGTGGGTGTGCACGGCCCGCTTCCCACGCACACGGGCAAATGTCTGCCTCCCTACGAGCACAAACACATGGCAAGACGTCCACCCCCAACACAGGGCTGGACCTCACCACCCACCGAGTCAGCCAGGCGCGCCCCGAGCTGACACTCCTAAAACACTTGGGGGAGCCGGCCCCGCACTTGTGACTTCACGCGACTCGCTGGGTCGGGGTAAGCCCCGTGCGCACGCCCACGTCACGCCACAGGAAACTGAGGGAGCACGAGGAGGTTAAGGGACATGCCCTGGGTCCCACGTCGCCAAGGCACTGGCTAGAGTCGCGAGAGCCTGTGCTCTTCCCCACCCACCCCCTCTCTAGAAATCAGAGCCATGGGGTCAGAGCATCTTTCTTTCTCTTCTGACAACCCGGCAATGATGAAAACCCACCTGGCTGCTGATGGAGAGGCCGGGCCAGCCTGCCGACTGTGCCGCTGGGACGCCCACCCTGCAGGGCCCAGAGCAGGGTGCCTGCTGCCACCATCTCCACCTGTCATTCCGTGTCTGGGCACCCATCCTGTCAGCCCTAAATGCAGAAACATATTTATCTCAGTATTATTTATAATGCCCGAAACCAGAAACAGCCCACGTGCCCGTTAGGAGACGGTCAGCCTCTCTGTGCCACTCTCCCTCCCCCACCTCCGGCAGCGGCACCGACCACGCTCGCCACCCTCCGAACAGAAGTGAGTGGCAACCGGGATACAGATCTACAGACACACGCGGCCTGGCGTGTCTTAGGCCGTAGACGAGGCAAACCAACACGCTGAGGAGGACGTGGACAGCCCTGGATGTGCGTGCCGAGGGGGTGGCTGCTGGCCGGGCATCACACCCTGCGCTCCAGCACCCCAAGACGAGCGGCAGGGCTCGCCGCTCGGGGCCCCTCTGCGGCCTCCCAGGGTCTCCTTCTGCCTGCTGCCCCCGGCTTCCCCCAGCAGTGGGTCTGGGAGGACGTGTGCACGGGACGGGCGACTCTCGCGTGTCCTTCCCCGACAGCACCCAGCCTGGTGGCTGCCAGTCTCTGCACATACAGCTTCTGCGGAACTCGGCCACGCGCGTTTGCTCGTGCTGTGGGGGCTGCGGTCACGTGCCACGGTGGAGTTGAGCGGGGACAGACGCCTTAGGGCTGCAGGGCCAGGAACGGTCACTATCCGACCCTTCACAGAAGGCGTCTGCCGACCCGCTCCAGACACAGGAACCACCAACGTGCGCCATCTGCCTCGTCGCGCTCCGAGCGAACACAGGTCCTGTACTCTCTGCTGAACGTCTGAGAGTAAGTCGTAGACATCATGACCTCAAACCCCCGGGGAAACCTTAGAGAGCGTCCTTCCCAACAAGGACAGGCGGATGGCCGCGATCCAAGCAGGAACCGGGAAACTGATGCAGCTCTGCCCCCCAGTGGACAGTGTGCACACGAAGTTTGCTAAATGTCCCGGTGACATCCTCTGCAGCTACCTTTCCCATCGAGGACCATACATGGTGTGTCTCCCTGGATCTCCTGCCACGCCCGGGGCAAGCCGAGTCAGCCGGGAGGGCTGCGCTGGGGCCGGGGAGGGATGCCAGCTCAGGCATCATAACACTGCGGCTTCTAGAATGAACAGGAGCAAACACCTACCAGCCTGGAGAAGCATCTCCACCGGGAGCAGCTGCCCTCTAGCGTCTGTGACCTCCTGATGAAGAAACGGGCGCCCCCCTCATTCAGGACCTCCTTGCAGGATGGAATCCCCAAAGAGTAAGGCCATTCTGGGGATCCCAACAGCTGCAAGTGTGGCATCAACATTTTCCTAGTGAAAAGCCCATTACCTGCTGGCTGGCGGTCACCTGGCTCCCCTTACACTGTTGGAAACTCTGGGACACACCGTACCACTCTGAGAACATGGAGCTCCCTCCAGGCCACTCCCGGGGGGAAACCAAGGTGGGCACAGCTTGTGGCCTCACCCAGGGAATAAGATGGAACTTGGAGGCCAGGCAGGAAGAAGTGAAACTAACCTGGAGAGCTGCCCTCCGGGGGGCAGGGCGCACGGCCTCACAACCGAAGAGCCCCGTGGCAGACGCGGGCTGGCTCGAAGCTGCCCTCACATCCTCGGGACGTCTACCACGTGTCCGGGGCAGGAATCTCCCACGGTGGCGGCACGCAGGTCCCGAGGGACCCACCTGGGTGAGTCAGGCCGCTCACCTGGGCCAGGGGGACGCACAAGGGGTTCGGTTCCCGGGGATTGGGTGGGGGACGGTGCTGCTGCAGCCCGAGGAGGGAAGCCAGAGCACAAACCACTGTCACCATGGCCAGCTGAGTGGGGCCAGCAGGCGTCTGGTGCAGCGCTGTGGGCATGCCCGCAGAGCACAGCTCTCCAGCTCAGGGCCACCGGCCCCCGCCAGGCTGCACAGGCATGACCCGGCAGGTCGGGAGTCTGCAGAGTCAAGTCTTCAAGGGAGCTGAGAAGGCTGAAGCCACAGTGGACGCCAAGGGCAGAGGCTGCCCTGGAAGGTGCTGGGCCGCTCGCAAGCAGCCATCGCCAGAGTCCCAGACAGCTGCTAGTGTCCCCAGCGTCTCTGGGGCCACAAGCCCCTCCCACGTTGTCGTGGTGTATCGGTCCAGGTCTTTAGCACACTCAAGCACCTGCTTACCCCACTGGCTTGATTTTCCAGACTGCGACGGGGACGCCCAGGCACAGGCGTGCTGTGCTCCCATCGGCACCAACACGGCGCAGCTTCCCCTCGCTCAGTGCTTCTTCCGGGGGTGACGCTTCCGATGGCGAATGAGACATGAGCTGTAGGCAAAGGTTTTCCCACATTCCTTGCACTCGTACGGCTTCTCTCCGGTGTGTGTCTTCTGATGTTTTAGGAGATTGGAGCCGCAGTTGAAGGCCTTCCCACAATCACTGCATTTAAAGGGCTTCTCTCCGGTGTGGATTCTCTGGTGCTTGGTGACGTCGGAGCTGTGCCGGAACGTCTTCCCACACTCCTCACACCTGAAGGGCTTTTCGCCCGTGTGAACCCTCTGATGGCGAAGGTGGTCCGTCTTGTGCTTGAAGACGCGGCCACACTCGCCGCACTTGAAGGGCTGCTTTCTCTGAAAAGGCACGAACACAGGAACCCCCTCAAAGTCGTCTTGAAACGAAGCATCGAAGGCGTCGAACACGTGCTCCTCGTCTCCAGGGCTCAGGCCGACCTTTCTGGGCTTCTTCGCCGATGCCGTCCTCTGGTTGGCCCTTTCCTCCCCAGAGGCTTTCTCTTCTTTGGGAGCGTCCTTTAGCAAATCTCCTTCTTCTTTTGGGATCTGTGCCTTCTTTTTGCCCCTGGGCTTTTCCATCTTTTTTTGTTCCCGGGAGAGGAAGGGCCACTGGAAGCCAGGATAGGCTGAGGAGAAAGGCCAGGGGCCGGACGCCCCACTTCTTCCGAAAGCTCTTGCTTTAGTTACAGCTCTTGATCCTCCTGAGCTTGTGATGAGCGCTCTGGGCTCTGGGGCAGGGAGTCTGCGCTGGAGGGAGGACGCCACCAATCCTTGTGCTGCCAGAGAAGCCAGACCGTGGAGGTTAGATCACACGGGTGTGCGCGAGGACCAGAGCTGTGGGCCCCTGCAGTGCAGAGAGGCTAAGGGACAGATGGGGGCACCCAGAAACTTGGCCCTTTCTCTGCTTGTTGGTTCCCCTTTCAAACACAACACTCGCTCTAACCCTCTCCCAGGGGATGGGGTCTCCAGGCCTGTGTCTAGTGGGGTCTGACATGGACCAGGGACCAATAACTCTGTGCGGTCCCCATGTGGGCATTTTTTCCCCCTCCATTTTCTCCCTCCTTCTCCACTGCCTGTATTTGGAACCAGACAATGTGCTCTTAGAGTGTGGAACCCACAAATGCCCCTTTGGGAGCTATCCTCCTGTCACCTAGAGCCTGGAGTCTGAGATGGATCAGGTGTGGGACTGGCTCCCCAGGGGCACCCCAGCCCTCCTCCCATGGTCCATCTCCATACGGCAGCCAGCAAAGCCCCTACATATCTGTCCAAAACCCCAGTGGCTCCCCTCATATTTACGAGCCCTATACCTGCCGACTGGGCCCCCTCCTCAGTCCCCTCCCACCATCTAGCTTTCTTTAGGTTCCTCAAACATACCCAGTCCTTCCTGCCTCCATGCTTGGCTGATTCCAGAAATAGGCCAAGGGTAGGTGTTCATGGGGCTGGCCCCTCACTTCGGAGCTCTCAATGGGTCCTTCTCAGAGACGCCTCCCTGACTCCACGAAGCGCCGCCCCCATTCCCTGCTCGCTGACCAGGCTCCAGTCCTCCCTGGGGCCCTGAACCAGAGCCCACTCCTTCAACACCTAGATCTTGCGTACACTGTGAACACCTGATGTTCCCGGTCCCTAACTCCATCTAACAGCACCCAATTCCACCACAAACTCAGACGGGATCCAACAGTCCCCCGTGTTTTTAGGAGCGTCACAGCCCCTAGTTCCTTTGTTGAGTTCCCTCTTGTTTCTGTATTATTCCTCACCCTCCTCTTCCCTCAGTGCTAATCAGCGGAACCCCAGCGTCAAGCCCAGACAAACTTCAGACTCTAACTGCTAGTGAGAGATCTCCACAAGACTGAGAAAACGCCTTCCTTTTTAAAAGAAAAAGCTCCAGAGGCAGGTCCCGTTCTGACCCTCCAGCATTTCCTGTGAACAGCGTTCCTGGAAAGGGATCTCGTGGCCTGTGACAGCTACCATATCCCTGACAGGCTGTCTCACCCCAAAATGTGATGTCCTTGGTGGTAATGACCCAGTCATGTATTTTCCTTTGAATCGTGTTTTCCATCCCATTTATCTACCTGAACATTTTCATCTGTGCGTCTGTCCAACTCGTGTGTATGATGACACTATAGCTTTTTAAAAAAAATTTTTTTTTAAAGTAATCTCTATGCCCAACGTGGGGGCTTGAGCAGCGGGGAGAGTCCCAGGCTCCACGACGCCGCCAGCCAGGCACCCCAAGCAGTTCGAAGGTATGAATACTTTGGATTCTCTTAGTCAAAAGGGCAGGCTTGGGCTTTCCTCGCCCCCATGCAGAGGCAGCCGTCAAATCCCTGCTCCTGACCAGGAGCCCGAGGGTCTGGTTCCTTCCGAAAGAGAATGTGCGGGCACGCGAGGTCCGGATTCAGGCCTCTGACGCCTGAAAGGCCCTGCCGGGGGCAGGGTCTGGGAAGAGCCGCTCTCAGCACCCGGGCGGAGCGCGAACTCAGGGCGAGGACAGCTCGTCTGGCTGAGGACGGCCCGGGGAGATGCGGCGCTCGGCCGGGGAGGCGAGCAGCGCGGAGCCAGCGTCAGCGGGAAACCGCAACACCAGGAGCCACCGGGAAAGCGCCCTCAACCCCGGACCCACCCACTGCGGCGCCCGCGCGGGGCTCCTCTGCGCTCCGGGCTCCTGGGGGACCGGCTCCGAGGCGGCGGCTTCCCGCCTGCACCGCCAGCTGCGAGGCCGGAGCCCGCACGCCGCGCTCGGGAACCATCCTCGGGGCTCGTTCCCGCCGCCCAGCTCCAGCCGGCAGGGGCCGGACGGCAGCGCGCACCGAGCTCCGCACCAGCCGCGAACCGCGTCGCCCCGAGGGCCTGGCCCGCACCTCGCAGCCGCCGCGGCGCTCCAGCCACCCGGCCCCAGGGCTGGGGGGCGGCGCGCGGGGCAACGCCGGGGCAGCCCTTTCCCCTCCGGCCAGGCCTCCTAAGGCTTCGGGGAGCCCCCGCGGCCCGGGTCCCCGCAAACCCCGTCGGAAGCCCGGGGCTCGGCTCGGGACCCAGAAACACGCTCGCGCCCCGCCAGCCCCCCGGGCCCGCCTGCAGCAGTCGCGAGCGGTGTCGGCCGCGGAGAGGGCCCCGGGGGCAGCACGGCGCGCCCCCGCCAACGGCCTCGGGGCGCCGCGTCACCTCGATCCGCTCCGAGCGGTTCCTCGCCCTTCTCCCCGCGGCGCACGGGAGCCGGAGGAGGGGAGGCCTCGGCCCTGGGCCGGGGGGGGCGGGCCCGAGCGACGCCGGAGGGAACCGGCGAGTCCCTGGCTGCAGGTCGGGGGCCCGGGGACCGACGTCCCCCTCACCCGGCCCCGCCGCACCCGCCTCCCGCGCTAGCACCCCGCCGCCAGCCCAGCTGAGCGGCCTGGCAGCCGAGCCCGCCGGAAGGGCCCGCCCCTTCCGGCGCCGCTCTAGGAGGCGGGGCCCCGGGCCTCTCAGTGGTACGCCGCGCGCGGCCCCGCCCGGCTCTCCCCGCTTTTCCATTTCCGCAAGGACCGACCCCGCCCCGGCCCCGCCCGGCCCCGCCCCTCACCTCTGCACCGGCTCCGCGATCCTGTCTTCCTCGCACCGTCCTCCCTCGCCTAGTCCTCCACTCCCTCGCCGCTGCGCCCCCTCCTTCGCGGCATCCTCCTCTCCCTACCCCTCTGCGCCCTCGCCCTACATCCCCTCCTTCGCCCTGTCCTCCTTCCTTCACCCCTGCGCACTCTTCCTTTCGCCGTCCCCCTCACCCCGCCCTTGCCCCGTCCCTCGCCCCTGAGCCCCCCTCCCTCCGTTCCAGCCCCAGACGGTGCTCCTCACGCACAGCGGGTGTTCCGGGGCACTGGTGCTTGCTCTGCCTGGACATGCACCCACTTGCTGCCCCCTGGGAGCTCAGCTCCTCCGTGGAGCCCACCCGGCCGCCCTATGTGCCCCTTTCCTGCTTCCCACAAACTTAGCTGCTTACAGCCGCACTTGTCTGTTAGCAGGGTTCCTGCGGGATGGGTATCCTGGTGCCCAGACACGTGCCGCCGTCCTCTGCGGGTGCTGCCAGGCTGCAGCTGGGTGCCAGCTGGCGCGTTCTCAGCTGGAGGCCCACCTGGGGAAGGATCCTCTTCCACACTCCCCTGCTTACTGGCAGGACGCATTTCCTGGGGGCTGTGGCAGCGAGGGCCTGCTTCTCATTGGCTGTTGGCTAGAGGCTGGGCTTGGGTCCTAGTGGCCCCAGCGATTCCCTGCCGTGTGGCCCGCTCTGTGGGCAGTTCCCGGCACGGCTGTTTGTTTCTTTAGGGCCAGCAAGAGAGCCTCTGTCCCAGGTCTGCACAGATGGAGTCTCATAGAGTGTAGCCTTACTGTGGGAGTGACGTCGCCAATATACTGACCTAACCTCAGGCCTGACGTCCTGCCTGTCACTTCGGCCATACTGTGGTTTCGAAGCAAGTCCCAGGTGCCACCTGCATTTGGGGAGGGGAGCAGTCTCTTTTACACCACAGCTGGTCTCTTCCCCCACCTCGGACTCCTGGGCCCTGCCCTGCAATTTTTTTTCTAGCAACTTCCAGGCTCGGACATACTCTGATATCTCCTTATTTGTGTATTTATCAGGCGGAGGCAGGCCCCGAGGGCAAAGGGAGTGGGGCTCCGGGCTGCCGCGGTAAAGCAAAGGTCACAGCCAGGCCAGTCGAACCAACGTTTGGATTCCCGGTGGCGATCTTGTGGCGGGCGGCAGGGGGAATGGACACCTAACATCGGTAGGATTTAAAAGTGCCCCTCGAGGACTCTTCTAGGCGGCCGGGGGCCAGAACCACTGCTCCAGAGCACAGGAGTGGGGACGCTGGCAGGGGCTCAGTGAGGCCTCGGACGCCGGGTGCTGAGAGAGGACCTGAGCGTCCGGCGTCAGGTTTCCCATTCCTAGAAGCACTGATTCCTTGCCCGTGAGCGGGTCCTCAATTATGCATCACACCCATTTACCCGGAAAAGCTAACCGCCGGCCCCTCGAGCCTGCGGTTAGTGACAGGCGGGTGGTAAGTACGCTCCTTCCCCGTGTTCGTCTGCTGACAGGCCTCATATGTCTCTGTATATGTTTCTTTTTAACGAGGCTCCACACCCAGCACGAAGCCTACCCCGGGGCCTGAACTCACAACCTGAGATCAAGACCCGAGCTGAGACCAAGAGTCAGTGCCACGCAGGCGCCCCACGGGCAGGCTGTGGGAGGTGAACGATTGGGGCTTGCACGGGTGGCAGCAGGCCTGGGGAGCCTGAGCCCTAGGTCGTGCCCCCGCTCCCCTCCAGCGTCAGTTCTCTGTCAGGTCCGCCTGGGCCCAGAGGCTGTGCGGCAGCGGCGTGGCTTCTCTGGGCGACTGTAGGGTTGTGTGACCGTGTGGACGGCACGCCGCAGGGGCACGGAAGGCGTTCCTGTGGCCGTGGCCTTCAAGGCTTGTTTGTCGACAGATGCTCCCAGGTCAGGGCTTCTGGGATCGGGCCCCCGGCCGGTGTCCTCTGTCCTCTGTGCTCTGTAGCAGGACGAGAACTGAGCTCCCGCATAGACACTTCCACACCCACAGCTCAGCTCAAGCTCTTTCGGGGAGGAACGAGGATATGGGGGGAGGGGGAGCCATGGAGAGGCTTTTCCCTGTTTCTCCGTTCCTGCTCCTTGACCCCCGTTCTCTGAGACCCTGTGGCCAGGCACCAGCCATCCCTCCATCCCCAGCAGCCCCGCCCCAGAGCCTGGTGCCCTCCCTGGTGTACCCTCAGGCAGGACACACCTCTGCCTGGAGCCTCCTCTGAGGCCAAACCACATGGGACCCCTCACCAGCATGGGTGGGAACCCACGAATCCTCTCCATCTGGAAGGTTCCAGGTGGGCCCTGGGTCCATCAGCTTCTGCAAACCCAGCGGTCACCAGAGGGCCAGTGTTCAGCAAGCTCCATTGTCAGGAGCCTCTCTTTTGGGTCAATGCCTCATCCTTGGTTCTCACACAGAGAACAAGGACAGGAAATGCACATGGCCACCTGCTTCCTGTTTTGGGAGAAAGGATGTCCTGAGACCACCCCAGGGTGGAGGGGGTAAGTGGACAATGGCAGCTGAACCGGGGGTGGGGGGTGCATAGGTGGGCAGGAGAGGGGAGGAGCCCGGCGCTGTGGGGAGGACGGAGGCTGCAGGGCTGGTGTGTCCAGGGACTGTCTGCATGCGCCCTCTCCCCGGATCCCTTGTTCTGGCCGGCAGCCCTGAGGGCCCAGAAGACGGAGCAGAGCCTTCTTGCTGAGCTTGCTCCCAGGGCCAGGACTGGGTGGGGGCACACAGGGCCTTGAGGTGGCCCCAGAGGCTGGTTCCAAGGTGCGAGTGGAGAGAGAGCTCGGGAAAGGGTGGGCTTGTTTGTCCTCTCCATGTCGGGGGTCAGTTGTGGGGGAGCAGAAGGGAGGGAGTGAGTGGGCGAACCCAGTGCGGGGAGGGGGATAGAGCATGACAGAGCCTGGACTCCCCTTCCCCCCAGAAACAGCTCCAGGGGTCAGAGCGGGAACCACCACCATCACCCCTGGCACGGGAGCACCAGCGCCTGGTGGCCAGCACCTGAGTCAGCCTCCACAGGGATCCTAGGAGACAGGTTCTGCTCTCCTCGGGCTCTGTGGGCCAGGGGACTGTGCACAGAGAGGCCGCGTGGCTGGCCAAGGTCACACAGCTGGGAAGTGGCCCATTCAGACTTGAGGCCTGGCCAGCAGGTCAGCCCAGGGGCTCCTTGTCATCTCAGCAGCTCCCACGCACACTGACAAAGGCCAGGGAGACTCTTCAGAGCATCCAAGCCGCATGGCCACCAGCTCCAGAAGTTTCCAGCATTAGGGCTCTTGAGAAGCACCTTCTGGGCATTTGTGTACCTGCAGGTGCCCTGGGGTGAGGACCGCTGAAGTCTGACCATGCCCCAGAGGCTGCTTTCCCAGCCGCGGCCTCTCCCTGTCCTATGCTAGTGACCTCTGGGACAGACATGTCCTTCCTTGTCCGTGGGCAAGCCTGGATCTTGGAAGCCTCCTGCCCGGGCTTTCAGTCTAGAAGAAGGGGCCTGAGCCAAGTGCCTGCTGTCACCCACTACAACCTCCTGAGGCCGGCCCGAGCCAAATCCCCACAGAAACTGCCAGTTCTGTGGGACAGGGAGGGAGGGAGAGGCCCGTCTCCATTTACAGAGCTCTGTGGGCAGAACCCAGTGCTCCTGGGCCAGCTGGCTGCTGCCGCTGCAAACACATGGGGGACACAGGCATGACAAACAGCCCTGACAGGTCACTGAGCACCCTGACGGACCCACGGACAGAGGACTGAGGAAGCCAGCAGGAGCTACCGGATGCACTCAGAAGGGCCACAGGCAGGGGCCTGGCACTCATTAGATGAATCCTTGTTTTTTGGGCACGTGCTCCAGCACCCCCATGTGTCTGCGGGTCCCCCCTGGGCCAGGCTGTCACCAAGCCCCATCTCTCCCATCCTGGCAGACACCTCCCTAAACTCAGCCGGGGCTGACGCCACTCCACCTGCCCTCACAGAGCTCTGTCTCAGCCCCGGGTTATGGGCTGGATCGTGTCCCCAGGATCCACATGCTGGGTCCTGTCTCAGGACTTCAGAGGGTGACCATGCTTGGAGATGGGTCTTTGTGGAGGTCATGAGGGTAGAGGAGATCAGTGGGGGCCCTGATCCCCACTGACCGATGCCCTTACAAGAGACCAGGACGTAGACACGAACTGAGGGATGACCACATGAGGACGCGGGGACAGGATGGCCACCTACACACCCAAGAGAGAGCCCTCGGGAGCAACCAATACCGCTGACACCTTGACCTTAGCCTTCTGGCCTCCAGGACTGTGAGATAGTACCTTTCTGTCATATCGGCCCTCCAGCTCTGCTGCTGTCTCTCCTGCAGCCCCTGGGATCTGCCTGCCCCAGGCACGCTCCCCATCCTCACCCCCCAGCCTGGGGCCCCAATCCTCGGCTGCGTCTTCCTTGGGGGAACATTAGAGCCCCATGTCTCTGTCTGCCTTGTCTCCAGCTGGTCAGAGCTCGGGGCAGGGAGGTGTGGTTAGAATTTGTCCCATGAGTTGGAATCTGCGATGACCAGTGGGGGCATGGGGTGCCGGGCACAGTGCGGTGGGCACTGGCGCATCTGGTGGAGGGAAGGCTGTGTGTGACTTGGGGAACTGCCTGCCTTGAGGCACATCAGCCCAGGCGACTCTGCTGCCTCAGGCCGAGGGTGACAGCAGCCTCCAGGCACAGGGAGGCCATGCACGCAGGGGCAACACGGGGGAGCCTGTCCGTCAAGTGGATGGTTTGTCTTTCTCCCCGCCCCCCGCCTGCCCATCACAGATTCAATCTTAAAAATCCCAGCTCTCTAGGAGCCTGAATCTAGCAGTGGGAAAGGCAAGGGCGTCTGATGGTGTCTGGACGGCGGGAGCATTGCTAGAGGCCATGCGGGGGCTGAGAGCTACGCCTGACTTCTGGGCTGTGGCCCCTGCGGCCAGTGAGCCCTTCTGCTGGGCCTGGGCCTGGGCTTCACCCTCCTCAGGTCCAAGGCTGGGGGCTCTGAGGTTGGGTGGTGGGCGCTACTCCATAGGGACTGGCTGATGTCCACGTCCAGATCCCTGCGGCTCGGGATGTGTGGCCTCATGTGGCAAAGGGGCGATGTGGTGGGGTTGAGGGTCTTGGGACAAGAGATTGTCCTCCATCGGGTGGTGGCCCCATGTCACCGCAAAGACCTTGGTAAGAGGGAGGAGGAGGGAGATTTGAGGCAGACGGTGGTGAGGGGACAGAGTTCCAGAGACGCGTCGGATGCCCGGCCGTGTCTGTGAGAGCGATCACAGGGCCTGGCTCACGTGGCTGTGGAGACCGAGAGGTCCCTACGGGCCCCGCAAGCTAGAGCCCCAGAGGGGCCGCTGGGGGAATCGCTGGAGTCTGAGAACTGAGACCCAGGAGGCCCAGGGTCTGAGGGCAGGAGAGGACGGAGGTCCAGTTCCAGAAGGATCAATTTGCCCTTTCTGCCTTTTTGTTCCATCTGGGGCTCAGGGATGGGGTGAGGCCCCCCACATTGGCAGGGACCATCTTGGCGCTCAAATGCTAATATCTTCTGGAAAGCCCCTCCCAGACACACCCAGAAACCCCCTGGGCCTCCCTTGTCCCACTCAGGCTGACGCGGAAACGCACGGTCCCAGGCTCGGGAGGGAATGTCGCCCTTCACGGCAGAGCCTGAGCCTCAGGACCACAGGTGACCGGTTGGAGCTGGTGTGAGCCGCTGCGTGCGTGGTCACGTGCCAGGCGGTCATGAGCCGTGGAGGCAGGGATGGAGCTGGATGGAAAGTGCGACACTGTCGCTGGCCCACTGTGTGGGGAGGGGGTTGCTGCCCACGCTGGATGAGAGGGAGTCGTTCCCTGGGGCCGCCTCCTGATTCTGGCAGTTCCTTCTGATGGTGACTGTCCCTTCCTGACCGGCCCTGGTGCATCAGACTGGACTCGGTCCTCCTCCAGCCCCTCCCAACCACTGGCTCAGGCCTGGGGCTCTTCCCCATAGCGCTTGTCGGCCTTCGAGGCTGGTCCTCAGGAGGCCCCTCCCTTGCCACGCAGCAGACAGGGAAACCCAGCTGGGGTGGGGGCGGCAGGAGCAGGGGTTCGTCTGGGTCACGGAGCAGGTGCGGCGTGGCGTTCATACAGGTCTTGGAGCTGGGGCGTGGGCTTAGCTAACATTTTAACCCAGATGGGGCGACCCCCGAGCTCTGCTTTTATCTGCTGCCCTGGGAGGGGCTGTGTGGGTGGTGTGTGCGGCCACGAGTGCATACACCGGTGGGAGTAACATGACAATGTGTGCACCCATAGGAGCATGTGTGTGTGACAGTGTGTGACGAGGCGATGACAGAGAAATGACTCACTTTAACCCCACAGCCATTTATTTCCCTCCCAGGGAAAGGGGTATCGAGGTAGGCAGTGTGGGGCTGATGTAATGGTTCCTGTTCACCAGTGATCTCCGCACCCTTCCTCCATGCTGCCCTGCCGGCCTCAGTGTGCTGCCTCATGGTGCAAAGTGGCTGCTGAGCCCCAGGCATCACTCGAGCCAGCAGGGAGGAGGAAGGAGAAAGAAGACCTGTCTCCTCTACCCCAGGGATATGCCCCCAGGTAGGCCTTGAGGTTTTCTTTAATAAGGAAAAAAGGGGACGCCTGGGTGGCTCAGGGGGTTAAGCCGCTGCCTTCGGCTCGGGTCATCATCTCAGGGTCCTGGGATCGAGCCCTGCATCGGGCTCTCTGCTCAGCGGGGAGCCTGCTTCCTCCTCTCTCTGCCTGTCTCTTTGCCTACTTGTCATCTCTGTCTGTCAAATACATAAATAAAATCTTTAAATTAAAAAAAAAATAAGGAAAAAAGGAAGCTACTCCGCCTGCTGGAGTTACTTGACAGGCAGGGTAGGACTCTGGGCTTCTCTACCCAGGGGCTGTTGAGCTGGTGGGGATTGAGGGGTCTTCTAAGCCTTGTTCCATGCTGCTCTGATGGGGAAACTGAGGCCCAGACCCAGGCCTCCTCCCTTCTATCCCAGGGCTCTGTGTTGCCACCAGTCAGGAAGGCTGAGAGCCCCCAGCAGCCAGTGGGGTCAGCCTGGCCAGGACAGGTGCTGGGCACCCTGGGGTTCCCTTCCCTAGCCCCTCCCGCTGCCCACTTCTCTTCTCAGGACCCAGGCCACAGTCGTGGGTGGAGGTGTTTCAGTGATGGGAAGGTGGGGAGAGGACATGGCCGTCTCCCCCCGGCCTAGGATGCATGTTTTCTCTACCCAGGCCGTGTGGACCCTCCATGTGAGCAGCGGTGCCCTGGACCCGGGGCCCACATGCTGGCACAGGCAGTGGGGAGAGGAGGAGGCCAAGACAGACAGACAGGAAAGAGGAAATGCAGACGGGGCTGGGAAGGGCCAGTGCTGGCTGGACCAGTAAGATACTCCGAGTTTATTCGCCAAACCGGGGCTGGGAGGAGGGGCGGGTGGGTCGGGCACTGGACAGAGTGCTGGCCATCCAGAGTGGGAGCTGGGGTGCGGGTGGGACGACCTGTTCAGGACCCCATGGCCTGGAGGCCGGAGAGGAGGCTGAGCAGCAGGGCGATGGCCACCATGTTGCGGCTGCCCTGGGTGCTGCTGGCCCCGCTGCCTGGGGGATCTTGCCAGGGCGGGAGGTTGCAGAGGGTGGACTGGCAGCAGGTCACGGTCATCAGGGTCCCCTCCAGTGTCTTGGTGAAAGGGTGACACGTGTCTGTACACCATACGGAGTAGGTGGTCAGAGGCCCTGACTCTGGGAGGGGGGAGGGGTGGCGGAGAAAGGCTTAGTCAGGCTGGAGAGGCTGGGGCAGGGAGGAGACCCGGGGCAGGGGGGTGCGCCTTTCTGCGTGCGAGCTGGGGCTCCCCCTGCCCTGGTCACCCTGGGGCTCGCTCACCGGTGTTTCCGTGAGAGATGAGGGTTTTGCAGAAGCTGCGGCTCTGGACGCAGTTCTGAATTTGCTCGCAGCCTTCCCCTCTGCGCAGGGACTGGCAGGAGTAGCACTGCAGCAGCTCTGGGAGGCAAGGGGGGCTCAGGCCAAGGGCCTCCCCCTGCAGCCCAGAGCCCCCCCCCCCCCCAAGCCCAGTTCCTCCCCCTGCGTCTCCCCCTGCAGGCTAGTGCTTTGTTCCCAGCAGATCCCTCTCAAAGCCCCTGCCCAGCCTCCCCACACCCCGCCTCAGGGCTGGCCAGTGCTGCCCCGCCCCGCCTCACCCCACCAGCCCCAAACCGTCCTGTCTGGCTGAGCTGGACTCCGTGCCCAGGGCCTGTACACTCGCTGGTCTCTCCAGGCAGGGACTCCACTGCGTCCCTCTCTGCCTAGCAACCTCCTATTCAGCCTCCCTGCCCAGGAGTGGCTCCTTCTCTAGGCTCCGTACTCTAGGTGGCCATCGAGGGTCACAGCCAGGGTGAGAGGCAAGGGGCTGCTGAGTGTCAGGGCCCTTCCCGTCCCTTCCCCTGCCCCCTGGAAGGCTGTGCTTGTTGTTCCACGTCCTGCTAGTCCCGCTCCAAGCCTGGTGGTCAGCGGAGCCCACAGGAAGTGAGAGTGCCTGCGCCCTCAGGTGGGGGTGGACGGTCACCTCTGTCCCCGCCGCCTGCAGCCACACTGGCCTCCTCCTCCTCGTCCTCCTCCTCATCGTCGTAGCCGTCCTGCCCGATGTCCTCGTCGTCCTCCTCCTCGTCCTGTGCCCGCCCCGTGCCTGGCCACACAGGGATGCCTGTGAGCCCCCGCTTCCAGGCACAGAGCGCACATGCTCAAGGTCCAGGGCTGGGCCCCCCCCCCACATCTGTCCTCCGTCACTCCTCTGCCTTCTTCCTTCCCACTCTGTCCTTTCTGTGGGCCCCAGCAGCTGGCCCTGCTTGCTTCCCTGCACCAGCCGCTGCTGTGGGGCCCGTCCTGTAGCCACTGCCCCTCCCGCCCCAATAAACCCTCAGGACGGTCCACTTGTGTAACAGAGGAAAACACTGAGGCCGGGACAGCAGAGGTAACCCCGAAGCTTGCAATTCAAAAGGTGGGGTCTGGAGCTAGGGAGGGACAGGTTTGGGGACCCGTGGGAGCCCAGGACAGCCCACGTCAACATCCCTCTAGCCTCAGACTCCAGCCTGACCCCCGCGCTGCCCGTGCCATGTCCTGCCCTCAGGCTGGGTGTCCTGAGGGTCCCTGTGGCCCAGACCGTGCCATCCCTTCTTGCTGCAGGGTGTCCCCTGGCCCTGGTACCTGGCTGCCTGCACAGCAGGAGGGCCAGCAGGAGAGCTGAGAACACCTTCATCCTGCCGGGGGCTGCCGGTCTGCCGGTCTGCTCGCGAGGGCTCCTGCTCAGGCTCAGTCTGTGGGAAGTGGGACAGAGGGCATTCGGGGGCTTCCTGGAGGCCCCTGAGCCCTGCCCCACCCCCCACAGTACCCCCCCCGCCCCCCCGGCTCCAGCCTCAAACAATGGGCCTCGCACCGGCCCCAGTGCCAGGCATCAGGCCAGGGACGGCCATTTCCCTCCCTGACTTCAGGGGCCTGGGGGGACAGGAAGTCACTGTGGGGGGCGTCTTGTCCACCTGCGCAGCCCCACGCTGGCCCGGCCTGCTGGCGTGAGCAGTGCAGCTGGCGAACCTGGCCCCACGCTGGGGGCAGTACTGGCGGAAGGCTGGGGAAGCCTCCTGTGACTGAGCCTCTGGGCCCTGCCTTCCTGGCTCCTTCTACCCTCTAGCCACCTTGGCAGGCCCCCAGCTCTTTCTCTGGGGGCACCCCTCCTCCTCTGCAGGCCGCAGACCTGAAGGGCCACTAAGAGCCCCTTCCCCCTCCTGGGGGGCAGTGGGAAAGTGGGGACAGGGGCAGGGAGTTGGATTTGACCTGGAGCTCGGGCCGCAAGCCTGCCAGCTATGTGCGTGCCTTGGTGCCTGGAGTCACTTCCCTCACTGTCAGCAGGTGCCTCGAACATTCTCTGGGGCCACGTGGAGAGGAGGTGAGAGGTGGCTCGGGGTGAGATCAGCTGGGCCTGGGGCCTGGCTCCTTTTCCCCCTCTGCATCTGGGACCAGCCCCACTTGGGCCTCTGGGCCTCAGGGTTGTCATAGGATGTCTTGGCCAGTGGGAGCCAACGCCTGCCAGCACTGAGGACAGCACCTGGCCTCAGTCCCCGCAGGGCTGGCTGCCACGACCCTTCTCTGAAGTCTCAGCCAGCAAGAGGTGTTGTCCCGCCTCAATTCCTAGGGAGCCATGCACCCTTGCCTCCCCCAGAGCCCCCTCATTTTCCGGGGGAGGCTGCCCCCAGGCCTTCCCCACACCAGGGCCAAAGTCACTTTCCATCAAGCGTCCATCTGCCGGGTGCACATGGCCCTGGACCCACCCTCTTCATTCCTGGACCCTACTTGCCAGCAGGCCCAGAGCTGCTCCCAGGAGGGCCCTGGGTGGGGGAGCCCAGAACTATTAGGGAGCAGGGGTCCCCCTGCCACCTGTGCCCCCTGCCCCCACAGGCCCGGCCAGAACTGCCTGTGAGAAGCCTCGGAGGATGGTAACAGTCCTGTTCATTTCAGTGCTTGCAACATCATCCTGGGCAGCCCCCGGGAGCAGCGGAGTTAGAGCCCTGCCTTACTGACCGGGAGCCACCGCCCAGCTTCAGCCCTGCTGGCCGCCCTTCCCCTCCATGGAGAGCGCTCGCTGTGCCCTCTGCCCCGTGCAGGGAGGGAGCCGTCCAGGCCTGCCCCTGCAGAAGCCGCTGCCCAGCCAGCCCCTGGCTGGGGGCCAACATGTATGCAGGAGGCCCGTCGAGGCTGAGGGAGCTCAACCTCCTGTCCCAACCCCTTGATGGCAGACCGCTGGCATCCACAGGACCCCCAGCCCTCAGGTCAGGGGAGGGTGCACCCGCCCCTCTCCCCACCCAGTCCTTTTCAGATATTCTGGTTCAAACACATGCCTGTTAGTGGTGGCTCCCTGACCCCAGGCTTCCAGGACAGGGGCGCCTCCTACAACCCCAGCACAGCGACTTGGCTCCCTTAGACACACCCAGGGCCGGGCTCAGGCCTGGCGGCCCCATGGGCAGCTGAGTGCCACGTTAGAGCTTGCATGCTACATGGCCTGCGCCCTGGAATAGAGCCGTTCCCCCTTGGCCATACCCATATCCAGAGGCAGCCCCAGTGCCGCCCACTCCCAGCCCGCAGACCCCTGCACAGCATGGACCCGGTCTTGCCTGTGCTGCCCGGTTGGGCCCGGCTGGCTCCAGTGGGTGGCCCTGTGGACGTGGCTGGTCTGGAGTTCCCGTGGCCTCCTTCCAGCCAAGTGAACCTAGTGGGTCACCTTGTTTTTCCTGGCAGGAGCAGACTTGGGCTCAGACCTCATGCCAGACGGGACAGGGCATCCCGGCCATCCATATTTGCTGTCGCTCTGGCAGAGGAGGACATGGTGGGCGTGGGGCAGGGCACGGCTTTCCCTGGGGAGACTTGCTGCTCTGGCCCTGGCCCTGAGTCCCTATTCTGTGCCCCCTCATCCTCCCCATGTGGGCTTCTGCGGTCACCCAGATCCAGACCTGGGGAAAGGTGAGCGGTGTTTCTTTCTTTTTCTTTTTTCTTTTTTTTTTTTTTTAAGATTTTGTTTGTTTATTTGACAGACAGAGATCACAAATAGGCAGAGAGGCAGGCAGAGAGAGAGTAGGAAACAGGCCTCCAGCTGAGCAGAGAGCCCAATGCGGGGCTCGATCCCAGGACCCGGGATCATGACCTGAGCTGAAGGCAGAGTCTTTAACCTACTGAGCCACCCAGGCACCCCGTGAGCGGTGTTTCTGACTGAGGGGCAAAGGTCTGGTGTCTGTGGGGACAGGAAGGGTGTCTATCCCCACCTGCAGCCCACAGGCCTAGGCGGATGGGGTTTTGAGGGACAGAGGTGGGCTGTAGCCACGCTGGTCCTCATATGTGTCTCCTGGGTCGGGCTCTCCCCCACCCTCTCTGCAGCCGACACTCTCAGTCTCTGGGAGCAGAGGAAGGGGCTTCCCTCTTACAGCAGAGTCTGGACCCTGTCACCCCAGTGGGCAGGGGGCCCTGAGGAGTCTCCCTGGATTCTCTCTCTCCAAGCTGCTCTCCTGCCCAGGCAGGCTGTTCTGGGGTTTGCCAGGGGACACAAGCCCCGTTCTCCCCTGCTACCCAGCACTGAGAAACTAGCAGACATGGTGGGGCGGGGCTGGCCACTGGGAGCTCCGGGTGGTGCTGGAGGGCACATGCCCTGCACCCCCAGTCACACCAGGAGCCTGTGAGGAAGCTCAAGGTCTTAGGAGCTCATCCATTCGTCCCTTCTGGCTTGAGGTGCGCCTCGTTCTTTTGGTCAGTCAGCCTGCCTCCCCCCGCCCCCCGCACTGCTGCACCCCAGGCACCTGTGGCCTTCATCTTCCCTAGTCCCTGGACACCTTTGGTTCCATCCACATCAACCCTGGAGACTCTTAGCCTCCCTTTCCACGGAAGCCTCATGGTGGAGGGTGACCGAGGGTCCCTGGTATCTGGCCCCTCCAAGTCCCCCCCTCCCCACAGGTCAGCGCCTTGGTTGTGCCACCTTCCCTACCATCCACCTCCAGAACTTTCCGTCTTTCCCCTGAAACACTAGCTCTCCTCCCCCAGCCCCTGGCACCACCTTTCCACCTGCTGTCTCTGAACCCGAAGGCCCTGGGGACCTCGCAGAAGTGAAACACCGATGTGTCCTCTTGTGACTGGCTTACTTCACTCACACATGCCGTGGGGCGCATGCACGTGTGACACGCGTGTGACACATCTCCATGTCTTCCTCCATGTGACACATCTCCATGGCGTTCCCTTCTGCGGATCCGCTGCGCCGCTTCTCCGCTCGCCCATGGACGGGTGCAGGGACAGCATGCTCTGGCCGCAGTGACCCCGAGTGTCTCTTCAAGCCCCTGCCGTCATGTCCTGCGGACGCCACTCAGGAGGGGGCTGGCTGGCACGGGCGGCATGGCTCTGTTGCATCGGTCCCTCTCCTCCTGCAATTCTGCACCCACGTGTCTCACTAAACTGCCGCTAACTCGGGGTCCCAAGTGCACGCGCAGGTCAGGGCGTCCGGAGGCCGCTGCTCCCTCCCAGACACGCACCCCGCCGACCCCGCCGCACCCTCTCTGCCTGGGGCGCTGCCTCCCAGAGACCCTTCCCCACCCCGTGCCCCTGCTGAGGGGTTCCTTGGTCGGCCCGCCAGGAGTCTGGGGCTCCGGTGCCTTACACTGGGGTTCCCTTGGGAAAAGCCATGCGGGGCCGGCACATGGTGCTGTCATTTACTGTGTCGCATTAGAATTTTGCAGGGGTGCCCTGCAGCCGTGTAAAGGAATGAAGGATCTCTTTGTGTCCCGAATCGATAGAAGATGACATGGGTAAAGCGGCCGCGAGCATGCGCGCTGCTTTCTGAGGGACTAGGGAAGGAACAGGTCTCCAAAGTACCAACTTCCACTAAAGTTTGCCCCCGGGACTGTCCACCCCACTGCAGGGGAAAGGAGTGCGTGTGCGCGTGTGCAAGCCCTGGGGGTCTGGACAGAAGGACACCAATGGCTGAGCTCGACATGGGGGTCCACACTTGGGGGAGGGTCCGTAAGTCCAGCATGGCAGCGGGGAAGCCCAAGGGTGAGCGGGGCCCCCTCGCCGGGTTATGGGCTGGGTCGCGCCCCAGGCTTCGCGGGCTGCCGAGGTCCTCCTGGCAGTAGGGCGCCTCTCGCGCATCAGAGCAGGGGACCCGCGTCCTGGAGAGGTCCCACTGGGATGCCTGGTGGGTATGGTGGCAGATCTTCAGACACAGGGACATGAGTAAAAGGGGCCTCACTGAGCTGGAGTCTGGAGGCCAGCAGGGGCGGCTCTCACCCCAACAACTCCTCCGCTGCAGCCCCGACAGGGAGAGCCGCACCTTGCAGGCGGCTACTACGACCCGGCTAGGAAGCCCAGTTTCCTCCTCCCCGGCTGGTGAGAGATGCCAGAGCTCAGCCATGGGAAGCCCTAGACTTCCAGCTCCCACTTCACTCCAATGAGCTTTCAGTTGACAACCGCTCTTCCTCCCACCCTGCCCTTTCTACAAAAAAGCCTCCCTTGGGTGCCCCGTGGCTCAGTCATTAAGCGTCTGCCTTTGGCTACAACCCTGGGTCCTGCTACAACCCCGGGTCCTGCTACAACCCCGGGTCCTGGGATTGAGCCCCGCATCCGGCTCCCTGCTCTGTGGGAAGCCTGCTTCTCCCTCTCCCACTCCCCCTGCTTGTGTTCCCTCTCTCGCTGTGCCTCTCTCTGTCAAATAAATAAATAAAATCTTAAAAAAAAAAAAAAAGAGCCTCTCTTCTTCTGTTCTGCGGAGGTGACTATCTGCTTGTCCCACAGTGCCCATATCTGCTGCTCCCTAATGAACCCAGTTTTGCTGGAAAAAAACTGGCGGTTTTATTTTTAAGCATTAAAAAACAAAACTTGATGGAGTGCATTGGAAGATCTAGCTGACTTTATTTTTATTTTTTAATTTTTTTAAAAGATTTTATTTATTTATTTGACAGAGAGATATCACAAGTAGACGGAGAGGCAGGCAGAGAGAGAGAGAGGGAAGCAGGCTTCCTGCTGAGTAGAGAGCCGGATGTGGGACTCGATCCCAGGACCCTGAGATCATGACCTGAGCCGAAGGCAGCGGCTTAACCCACTGAGCCACCCAGGCGCCCCTAGCTGACTTTATTAAACAATTTGTCAATCAGGCATCGCCCCATCCAGCGCCAGGAGGGGAGCTCAGAGAAGCTGTGCAAGGTGGAAGGTCTTGGTAGATCAACTAAGGTTTTATCTGAAACCTGTTTATGTAATTAGAGTCAGCCTATCGGTGCTCTTTCCTGTCTGGACCCTCTGACTCCTGCTGGGCCCCTGAGGTCCGTTTGCAGCATGGAGGTTAGATGTCACTGATTTCCTTCAGCGCTGCACAGTATTGTGTCCTGGGAACACACCCCACAGTTGTTTTATCCATCGCACAGCCGACGAGCTGTGGGCAGTTCCCAGCGTTTGGCTCTGAACACTCTAGCACGTGTCTTTTTGTTTCACGAAAAAGGCGGAGATAGAATTTACATACAACTGCGTGTGCAAATAGCACACTGAGTGTACAGATTGAGGAAACATGCACACACATACATATGTAGTAAAAGCTTGTATCATTCGAGATGCAGAGCTTTCTAGAAACCCAGAAGACTCCCTTGGGTTCCTTTCAGTCCGTGTCCATCCCCTGAAGGTGACCACGCTTTGGACTTCTAACACTACACTCACTTTGTCTGTTGTGAGACCTCATGTCAACGGCACCCAGAGTTTCAGCTTCTTTGTATCCAACGACTTCCATCCGGCCACAGTGCTTGCGACAACTGTCCCCCGGGCCCCGTGTAGTGGAGGTCTGTCCACACGCGTTTTTGCTGCCGTCTAGACTTACATGTTGTGGGAATTCTGGAGACGGAGCCTCATCTCATGGGGTGGCGTTGGCATTGGTTCCAGTTTGGGCATTTATGAAGAAGCCCGCTCTGCCCATTTTTCACACCTGTTTTCGGCGTAGACAAGTCCTTGTGTCCGCTGGGTGGGCAGCAGGGTGAGGACTTAATGCGTGATCAGCTTAGGTAGGTGCTCAAACATCATCTACCGGCGTGGTACAAGTTCTTATGCACTGTCCCCGCCCATGTCTTCTCTCCGATAAATAAATAAAATAAAATAAAAAAAGAAGACACATTCAATTAGTGACAGAAGTTTGGGTAACTTTTTTTTTTTTTTAATTGTCATACAGTCAAGGAGATGCATGGGGACAGGGTCTGGCCCCTCTCCTCATGTAGACATTTCATCATGAACATTTCCAAGTGGTCACAGTGGTGGAACACTGAGATGTCATGATTTGTAACGAGAAACACCTGCGGGCTCCCCCTGTTGTATCGGGCTTCGTGGACACTGCATTTTGCACCACTGAGCATTTGTGGCAACCGCATGCTCAAGTCTATCTGCACCGTTTCTCCAACAGCGTTGGCTCACTTCATGCTTCTGTGTCATGTTTCAACAATTCTTGCAATATTTCAAACATTTTAATTGTTAGTAATTTGTTATGGTGACCAGTGATCTTTGATGTCACTACTGTGATTGTTTTGGGGCAACACAAACCGCGCCCACGGGAGCTGGTGAACTTCGTAAACATGGTCTCTGTGCTGGCCGCTCCGGGGACTGGCCATCCCCGCGTCTCTCTCGCCCTCTCCTCTGGTAGGCCTGTTCCTGAGACAACAACATGGAGATTAGGCAGTTAATAACCCCACAGGCACCCCTCTGTTCGGGTGAAAGGAAAAGTCCCACATCCCACTTTAAATCGGAAAGCTGGAAACGATCAAGCGTCGCGAGAAGGCGGGTGGGAACCCAGACAGGCGGCAAGCCAGGCCTCCCGCACCCACAGCCACATCGTGAACGCAAGGAGAAGTTCTGGAAGGAAATCACACGAGCTTCTCCGGGATACGCAGCCGGTAGGAAAGCGAATCGGCCTTCTTGCCGACGCGGAGAGCGTGGTTCTGGTCTGGATAGAAGATCACAGCGGGAACAGCTTTCTCTCGAACCAGAGCCTCACCCAGAGCAAGGCCCGCGCGCTCTTCAGTTCCGGGACGGCTGGGAGAGGTGAGGAAGCCGCGGGAGAGCAGCCGGAAGCCCGCCGCGGTCCCTGAGGCTGCAGGGAAGGGGTCGTCTCCAGACCGTGCCCGTGCAGGACCTAACGGCAGTGCTGTCGTCAGAGCTGCCGCGGTTCTCCAGAGGATCGAGCTCAGGTCACTCACGAAGGCGGCTGCACCAAGCAACAGGTGTCCCGTGTAGACGAAACAGCCTTGTAGGGGGAGGAGACGCCATCTAGGACGTCGGCAGCTGGAGAGAAGTCGGTGGCTGGCTTTAAAGCCTCAAAGGACAGGCTGACCCCTTGTTAGGGGCTCCCGCAGCTGGTGAGGGTAAGATGAGGCTGGTGCCCACGGGCCGTTCTGGAAGTCCTAGGCCCTGCGGAATCACACGGAATCTTTCTGCCTGAGCTCTATCAACAGAGCGAGAGCCTGCGCGACCGCCGTCTGCTTATGGCCGGACTCACTGAATGTTTTAAGCCCACTCTTGGGACCTCCTGCCCGGAAGAAAAGATCGTTTTGAAGTAGGACCGCTCACCGGCAGTGCACCTGGTCACAGGAGCTCTGATGGGGACGACGCGGAGGTTTAGGCAGATCTGTGGCCAGGAGATCAAGGAGTAGCCTCCACGGTCAAGTCGTCTTATTTAAGAAGGTGATAGCGGCCATGGGTAGGGAGTCCTCCGATGGAGCTGGGCAAAGCCAGCTGAAAACCTTCTGGAAAGGACACAGATGGGGTCCGTTATCAAAGGAACGAGACTGAGACAAAGGGAAAGTTATGCAAAGCCTTATTCTATGCCAAGCAGTAGAAGTTAGACTGACCGCCAGGGCCCCTCCCGATCTCACAGGCTGGTTTTATAGGGCATAACCGCAGACCCAAGGTACGTGGCTTCTGTTGTTAAGGTGTTTACTCCCGGAATCAATACCCGGAACCATACCAGGAACTACAGGGGCGTTTATTCCCGGAATGAAGTCCGTGGATGTAAACAACAATATGGCTACCTGGGCAATATGGAGTGGCTCTGGCTAAGCAGGCCCTAAGAGTTAAACAGGTTTTAACATTAAATCGGCCCTAACAGACGCATCATCCTAGATGTCGTGAAGAATTTGTGGTTCATGGGAAGAGGCCAAAATGTGAACAGTGACAGGAGTTTGGAAGAAGGGGATCACCCTCCTGGATGGTGGAGGGGCTCAGGGTGTCCGAGGAGGGCATCCCTGCAGACGTGGTGCCAGCAGCAGGAGAACCAGAGCCCCAAGCGGAGCTGGAACGCGGGACCGCACTGCTGCGATCTCGAGATCTCGATCTCGGGCTTGAGCTCCTGGCTGAGGAGGTGCCGTGAGGGGAGGAGCGGAGAACGCGCTTCCCGGAGCGTGAAGACAGAGGCTATGAAGATGGGGAAAGACAACAGAGGATCTAGAACCTTCCATGGCCCGAGTCGCACAGCAGCAGCCGGGTTTGAGAGGACGGACGCCGGCTTTGGAGGCAGTTCTGCGGGTGAGATGCCGTCAGCTTCACAGGCTGTGGAGAGACCGTCCCGTGAGAGGAAGGGGCAGTCCCAGTGGCCAACTTCACTGCTGTCCTGTTTTCAGAACTTGCCAGACTCCTCCCCACCTGCCCTGCGGATGATTTAGCCGCCGCTGGCTTTGGGCAGAAAGATGGACTGGCTGACAGCTCAGGTGACGGGGAACATTTCACAGCAAGGGGGACCTTCTCTAACGAAGGCGCACAGATGCTGTTTTAGACCTGACGCTGCTGCAGGCTTCATGGACCAGACCGCGGTGTAGACATGACTTGGATCACTGCCGGGAGACCACACATTCATTTGACTCTCCTCGCTGCGACCTTCGCTTTACTGCGGCGGTGGGAGCCCTGCCCGCGGCGGGCACCAGTATTTTTACCTGCGGTTCTTTGCAAGGGTGACCGGCCCCGGGAATCCCGGTGTAAAGGGTAGAGGAGGCAGTGTTTGGGGGATGCCCCGCTCGCAGCTGGGGTGCTCACCTCTCTCACTGCTGCGGAAACGACTCCCCTGGCTTGCGAGAGGCTTTACTTGGAGCAGACGTCAGGGTCATGGCACACACGAGCAGAGCACTCTGGTTTTGTTTCTATTTTTGTCTTAGTTAGGGTGTCAGTCCCGGTCAGGGTGTGGTTTGGGTCGGGTCCTCATCTATGTGGGCTGCTAGTGCTTGGCGGGTTGGTATATCACTTTATTTGGGGGCCGTCCCGGGATTCAGTGCATTTTCCTGGGTCTGATGCTTGGTCATGTTGGCCACTGAGCAAGGGGTCCAGGGTCTCCTGGGCTGGCCGTGGACACATGTAAGAACAGACCACCTAACAGGGGGAAGGGTGCATAGGACAGCCCAAGAGGGTCCTATGGGGCAGACCCCCCTATGACCTGGGGTGTTTGCCCACAAGGAAAAGCTGAGAGGCTCACCCTCCGTGGCATGAGTTGGGTTCCAGGCTGGGACCGGGGTGGGAACCCCAGAAGGGCGGGCTGGGCGCTGGTCCAGGTCTGGCCGCTGGGCTGGAGCCTGATTCCGGAGTCGATGCAAACATCCAGTCATTCCCTCCCTGGGGCCTGGGACCTGAGTGCAGGACGCAGAGGCGTCTCCTAGATGCCCCTGAGCCCTGAGCTCTGGCCCCAGCAGACAGCTCTCAGGGAGCACTGGACCACGGGTTACCGAGGGAAAGGGCTGGATGAGGAGCAGGGGGCCTTGCTGTCCAGAAGCTCAGGTGCGGTTTGGGGGCACGGCGGCAGATAAACACATAATGTTCTCTGGAAGCCGCTGTGTGGGACTTTGAGCTGGGAACTGGGGACCGAGAAATGGGGGTAGGTGGAGATAGGAAAGGGGAGAAGACTGAGTTAAGGACTCCTCATAGGGTGGGAGGAGTTGGTTGGAGGGCTTCCTGGAGGAAGTGGCTTTGGAGCTTGGTCAAGGAGAGACCCTCAGGTGGCATGAGTGTGAGGCTGGGCTGGGCGTGACAGAGCCAAGCAAGGCTGGGAAGGAGTCGGTCTAGGTAACTAAAGTCTACTGGATGAAATGTCTCAGACCCCCTCCGTTCTGGATGCCAGCGTGTCTCCCAGCCATGCTTCGTGAGCACTGGCCGCTGTGTCGCAGTTCCTGGCAGAAGCACACTCACCTCACTCGGCGATGAGGGTCTGAGCCCGGACGGCCGGGTATGGGGAGCACAGCGCGAACGTGGCAGACACACTCAGCGGGTGAGAGGGACGGAGGCCACTGCCCAGCCAGCAAGTCTGCGAGCACCTCTCTGTTTTTATTTTTTTTAAGATTTTATTTATTTGTTTGATGGAGACACACAGTGAGAGAGGGAACACCAGCCGAGGGAGGGGGAGAGGGAAAACCAGGCTTCCTGCTCAGCAGGGAGCCCGACTCGGGCCGCAGGACCCCGGAGATCGTGACCTGAGCCGAAGGTAGAGGCTTAATGGCTGAGCCACCCATGTGTCCCCCAAGCAACTGTTTAATATGGTGGCGTGGTGAGGCGTTCCACAGAAAACAAACCCATGTAAGTGCTGTGAGAACACGAAGCTTTGGGAGCAGTGCGGGAGGGCTTCCCAGGTGAAGTGACCTTTAAGATGGGACCTCAGAGCTGCGTAGGAGTTGGCCAGGTGCAGGAGAAGGGGTAAAATGGTTCCAGCCTCAGGTGCAAATGTCCAGAGGCAGGAGGAGTTTGGCAAGTACAAGGAACTGAAAGGAGCTGAATGATTGGAGCTCAGGCGGTGGGAGAAGAACTGAGAGGGGACGGGGTCAGACCTGCACCCCTGTGGGCCCTGCAGGAGAATCTGGACTTTATTTTGAGAACTACTGGGAGCCCCAAAACATTTAAACAGGGATGTTTGCTGAAGCTGCTCTGGCCTTTTCTGGAGAACGGGTCGGGGTGGGTGGGAGTGGGTGTGAGGAGCCCGGGTGAGGCTCTGGTGGGGTCCAGGTGAGAGGCGGTTGGGCCCAGACCAGGTGGGGCCTGCAGAGGACAGCAGACGGACAGAGAACTCCCGGAATGCCGCTGGCCCTGCAGGGGGGGGACGTAGCTTGGTGTCTTCGCTGGGCTTGACCCCTGCCCTCCGGTCTCTCTCTCTCAGGTGGGCGACCCTCGGGCCCTCCCACACAAGGGGGGCTCTTCCCAAAGACGCTGTCTTTTCCAGTCTTTGCGGGCGACTGGCTGGACTCCGTGTGTGTGAGCGCGCGTATGTGCGCATATGTGTGTTTGCCTGTTTGTACTCGTGTGGTTGCGTGTGTCTGTGGGCTTGCACACTCGCGTGTTAACGTGTGGGTGTGTACGTGTACACGTGGGTCTTCCCATTCATGTGCGTGTGTTCACATGTATTTTCATTCATAGATGTGTGTGTTTGTCAGGGGTGTCCTGGGGGTCTCCCAGGCATCTCACGTCCCCACGTGAGGCAGGAGATACCCCTGGGCCACCGCCTTCAGGAAACAGGAATCCCCAACATCAGGTGTCCACCCCCCCTCAGGGCCAGGGACACCCCACAGGAGCTTCCCGGAGGCCTCAGGCCTCACAACCTGTGCCCTTGTGCTGGGTTCCCGCATGGTGCGCAGGGGAGTGGAAAGGAGGGGACACGGTTCTCTTCCCAGGACTCCCCCTTGGCTCCCAACCTAGCTGGGAGGGGCCGCCACGTCCCTGCTGGGGGTTCCGGAAGGGGGAGGGGAAGCTCAGCCCCAGGCTCCTGGGGTGGGGGTGGGGGCGCTGGAGCGGCCGGAAAAGGTCAGGCCTGGTGGGCCCAGTGGGAAACTCAGGGAGGTAAAGCTGGGGCGGGGCGGGGGCAGCCTGAGCCCCCGTGGGGGAGGGGGACAGAGGGTGTCTGAGAGCCGGCCCCCCCCCTCCCTTGGATGCTGAGGTGGGGGCTGGTTTTGCAGAAGACTGGAGTTAACCCCTGCAGAGCTGATTTGATGGGGTCTTGCCCTCGGGATGTGTCCTGGGTGAGGGTGAGCTGTAGCCGCACTTGGGGCCCTCCCTCCTGTCCAGGCTCTGCTGGGCCTGCCTGGAGCTCCTTCCTCTTCCTGGCCTCCCCCTGCTCCTCTCCTAGCCAAGGCTCCACTGTCCGCTCCTCCTCCCTCGGCCCCGCCCCTCCGCCCTCGGCCCCGCCCCTCCGCCCTCGGCCCCGCCCTTCCGCAGACGCGCCTGAGTGTGACTGTGAGTGGGAGCGGGAGCGGGAGCGTCCCTCTGTTGCCTGTCCTGGGCCCAGGACGGGTCCCTGGGTGCTCAGAGCCCAGGAGGCCCTTCCGGCTTCTCGCACACCGGCAGCTGGCCAGGGCTGGGGAGCACCTTCCCCTCTCCCGGTGCCTGAGACACCCTGTGTTTGTTTCCCGCAGCAAATCGCAGACTTGGTGGGTCCTTCCTCCTCTTTCTGGCTCCTTCCTAGTCTGGTGGCTCCAGGAGGGCTGTGGCCTGCGGCCACACTCCTCCCCCCAGGGTAGGTCTCCGCTGCCAAGAGACCTTTCCCCGGGAGGTTTGTGCCTCATATCTCTCCCTTCTGGCTAAGGGTGCCAGATGGTGGGTGTGGGGCCCACGCCAGATGCAGGATGACCTCATCTCCAGATCCTTAACTTAATCTCCAAACAAGGTCACATTCTGGGGTCATGACTTGGCCATGTTGTTGGGGTCACACTTTGGCCCAGCACACACCCTGCACCCACTCTTCTGGGGGGGCAGATCCTGGGGATCAGAAACTTCCTCCCTCCCTGAGTTTGGCAGCCCTTCAGGAAGTGTTTGACACGTGAGTGACAGTGTCCACCCTTGGTGGAGAGGCTGGCCCTCTCTAGGAGGCAGGGCAGTCTTTGGGGACAAACTCCTTTGTAGCCAGTCTGGGATGACTTGGAGGGGTTCTGATAGTGTGGCCGAAACACAAGGCAGGAAGCTCTGGGAGCGGGTCTCAGGCAGGACCCCAACCTCAGCCTGCTCCTGGCCTGTCCTCAGAGAGGCCTGTCCTCTCTGCTTCTGTGTGGGCTTAGAGGCTCAGGATGCTCTGGCCAAGGGCTTTTGACGCTGTCCCTGGTTCTGAGCACCTGAGCTTGGCCTCTGCAGTGAGGAGGGCCCCCCCCGCCAATCATCCTGTGCCCTGAGCACAGCATGGGATTTGGGCTGCCATATAGCTGCTCTGGGTGCAGAGGGTCCTCCCCCCAAACTGGGCAGGGCCAGATCCCCGTGCTCCCTCACCAGGATCTGGGCCTCTGGGCCAGGGCAGCCTGGGAAGATGGAGAGCAAGCCCGGTGGTCAGCAGCTCTGTGCAGGAGCTGTCCAGACGGCAAGGGCCCAGGACACACACGGACTCCTGCTCCCACTGCTTTACAGAAAGCCCTTTCTTCTTCTAATCATGACTGATTGTTATTCTTTGCAAAAATCCTGATAGGGTAAAACTGACCCACATGCTTGGGAGGAGGCAGAGTGGCTTGGAAACTGGGTTAGGAATCTCCGTCTCCCTGGCAACCAAGCCCACCAAGCAGGGGAGGGGACAGTGCCATCTCTGCTCTCGGTCTCCGAGGAGTGGGCCCAGAGCCGCCTCCCCAGGGCTTGGCACCAGCCTCCTCAGACTTCACTCTTCAGACACCTGACATCTGTTCCCTCACAGCATGCCCAAGTCAGACTTGACCCACCTGCGCTCTCTCTTACTGCATAACAAATTACCCCAAATTTAGGGGCTTCAGACAATACGATTTATGCTCTCCCGGTGTCTGGGGGCCAGAATTCCAGGCGTGGCCTCACTGGGGCCCCTCAGGAGGTTGCTGTCCGCTGTGGTCTCATCTGACAGGGGTGGGGGGGACTGGGTGGGGTGGTCGGCACCCAAGCTCCCTTGTGTGGTTCTCGGCAGACCTCACTCCTGCCCTTGTGTGGTCTGGGCAGAACTCACTCCTGCCGAGGCTTCCCCAGTATGCGTGGTCTGGGAGTGGGAGGGAGCCTGCCTCAGAAGCCTCTGTCTTTTTATAACCTTGTCTCAGAGTGACATCTTGTCCCTCTGTCCCTCTGCCCCCCTCTCTTAGCTAGAAGAAGATGGCTAAGTCCAGCCCAGGCCCAAGAGGAGTGCTCCATGAAGCCCAGCCTAGTGTGGGCACTCGCCCAGGGGCTCTGCCAGTCCACCCACCATGCCACCGTTTCCAGATGTTGGGGCTGGCCTTCCCACCCCAGGCCCAGCAGGGACCTTGTTCATCTCTGGACAGAGATTTGGCTGAAAATCATATTCCTGGAGTGGACTGACCGTGGTTGGCAGGGACCCCAAGTGCCCCCGGCAAGTACCCCATGACTGGGCGGGGCACCTGGAATAGAGCTGACCAGAAGGGGACGGAGGCTGGCCTTGCGGCAGACACCCAGACACACCTGTCCACCGCCCGCCCCCAGTCCCACGAAGAAGGCAGTGTGAATCTGAAATGCGTGTGTCAGTTCTGAGGAGGATGACGGGGTTTGGGCACAACCCAGCCTGGAAACTTCCTGGGGCCCCACGGCTTTTAGGACAAACTCCAGACCCTTTCTGCACACAGCCTTCCTACACCCTCCCCTTCTCTCCCCCTCCTTCTGTCTTCCCCTCCTTCCCTCTCCCCCCCCTTCCCTCTCCCCCTTTCCCTCTTCCCCTCCTCTTCCTCCCTCTCCCTCCTCCATCTTCCCAGTCCCCTCCACCTGCATCTCTCCCCTCTCCCCGTCTCCTTCTCCTCCCCTTCCCCTTCCCCTCTCTCTCCTCCTCCTCCCCCTCCCTCTTCCTGCTCTGCCCTCCTCCTCGTTGCTTGGCTCCTCTCCCAAAGGCTCCTGCCCGCTCCCAGCTCTGGGACGCGGAGCTCCAGGCAGCCTCATCTTCCCCGCCTTGGCTCAATGTCCCCTTCAAAGAGGCCTTGTCCCCGCCCCCAGATTGCTCTCAGAACCGCTCACATCACTCCAGAGCCACCTTTCTGTTTGCCCAGTCATGCCTGCCTGCCTTCACGGGGCAGGGGCCCAACCGTGTCTGGACGTGGTGTGGCGGATTATGACTGCCCTGATGGTGCGCTCCCAGGCGCCTGGGCCGGACGCCCAGTGAGCGTTCCACTGTTGGCCCTGCCCCATTCTGCATGAGGGGCTGAGGCTCAGGAGGTCACACGGCACGCCCAGAGCCACACCCCTTGGGGGAGACTCATGCTGTCTGCGCTCAGAGCCCCAATCTCACCACTGTGCTGCTCTGCCCAGACCAGGCCAGCTGTGCAGACATGCAGAATGCCCATGAGAGCACAGAACAGAGAGCCCTGGGCAGTGTTGAGAGCCACAGGGCTGACCCACAGGGCCTGAAGTCTCAGTGAGAGTGTGAATGTGTACGTGTGTGCAGGTGTGCAGGGGTGGCAGTGGAAACGCATTGGTATGAACGTGATGTGTGTGGGTGAGCGTGTGTATGTGTGCACGAGTGTGTGGAGTGTGTGCACAAGTGTGGGCAGCCGGGGGAGGGGGTGAGGAGCCCGGCGTGCACCCGGCTTCCCTGCCACAGCCTGGCTGGGCTGGGGGCTCTTTCCCCTGCTGGACCCGGGGGCAAGCACGGCTCCCAGGCTCAAGGGTTCCTTGCAGAGTCTCCCTCAGCACAGCTGCTCCCAGGAGCTTCTCACGCTGGCATGGGAGGGGGTTCTTTGGAGCAGACCTGAGCATCCAGGAAGGCCAGGGGTCCTTAAGGAGACCCTGCATGCTGAGAGTTGGTCTTGGGCAAAAGCAGCTGCAGGCAGGTTGGCCTTGGAGCCCTGGCCTGGTGGCTGGGTCATGCAGCTACTCGGTGCTGGGGCAGGATGGTGAATGGTTCCCAGAGACAGTGCCTTCGGGGGAGGGGATAGGAGGGCCTAAGATCAGATCTTGGCTTCAGGTCCAGAGCTACCAGAGGGTCCGTCTGGGGGAGGTGTCCAGGACCTTTTACTACAAAAACAAAGTGCGGGGTGGGAGGGTTTCCGTGTGCCCAGCGTGAGGTGTGGGGTGGGTGTTCCAGGGCTGGGAGCGTGCAAGGAAAGGCTGAGTGAGAGGAACGAATAGTGCAGGGAGGACAGTGCCTCTGAGGCTGTGGCTTGACCTGGTGCAACTTCCTCGGCAGGGACCTTCCTGGGATCACCTGGACCGTCGCACAGGGAGCGTGGAGAGGAGGGCAGCGCGGGGGGGCAGTGTGGGTGCTGAAGGCTGGCGGCAGAAATGCCCCAGGATGCCAGCCTGGAAGGAGCGGACTGTCCCATGTAAGACGGGGATAGCCACCCCTGTACTCGACCCAGACTCAGACCTGGGCAGGAGCGGGGGGTCTTGGGAGGGGATTTCAGCTGAGAAGAATTAGGACGTGTGGGGTGGGGCAGAGGAGGGGTCTCCCAGAGCTGGGAGAACGATGGGGCTTTGCCAGGGAGTCCTGTGGGCACAGCTGGGGCACAGGTGGCTCTGGGAGCCTTGGAGGCCGCAGCAGTAGGTTAGGGAGGGGTGGCTCCAGAGGGGCAGCGGGACCAGAGAGGGGAAGGCCCTCTGCGTGAACGCCTGCAGGCACGTGAGCCGAAGTGGGCCCAGTGGCCTTGAGGGCGGACAGACAGCTCCTGGACTCAGGGCGGCTGGGGGCGGGCAACAGTGGCTCCCGTGAGGCACTCCTCCTCCCGAGGGACGCCGGGAGGCTGCGAAGGACTCGGGTGCAGCTGCTTGTGGTTTCACGCTCTCCACCTTCTCACCTGGTGATGCCGTCTGTCCCTTTGTGCTGACCAGGACCGCATGGATGTCTCCACTCCAGACCCTCCTCTGAGACCCGGGACACTTGAGATCGCCTGAAACGTCAGCGGATGGTATGTGTGCCGTGCCTTAGCCCTTTCCAGCCCTGCTCCGGCGGACATGGCTGACCACAGAGCTTGGAGCCATCCCAGCTCCCTTTCCCCTGTGTGTCTTCTTTTGATATTGATTGGAAGGCTGGGAGGCCCGGGGGGAGGGGACAGAGCCCCACCAGCCCTGACTCTCCGGGTGTCAGTCAGTCCCCGTGGTGGGCAGGGTTCTCCAGAGAAGCAGAGCCAGTGGGATATGTATGTTTATACAGACAGATTCAGGTTAAGGAACTGGCTCATGTGAATCGGAGTCTGGCAGGAGGGTCAGTGAGAGCCGGTGCTCCAGTTCGAGTTCAAGGCCGGCTGCCGGGAATTCCCTCATGCTCGGAGTAAGTCAGTGTTTCCTTCTTTTCAGGTCTTCAAGATTAGGCGAGGCCCACCCACACCGTGGAACACAACTTGCTTCGCTCGGAGTCTATGGATATATGGGGCACCTGGGGGGCTCAGTGGGTTAAAGCTGCTGCCTTCGGCTCAGGTCATGATCTCAGGGTCCTGGGATCGAGCCCCGCATCTGCTCAGCAGGGAGCCTGCTTCCCCCTCTCTCTCTGCCTGCCTCTCTGCCTGCTTGTGATCTGTGTGTCAAATAAATAGACAAATAATATCTTAAAAAAAGAAAAGTGCCTGCTAGTCCTAACCTCTCTCAACATCTCCAAAATTTTATCTGAAAAAATATATTTCTCTAAAGTTTTAATGAAAATTAAATTTTATTTTGAAAATTTTATTTTGCACTGATTTTTGGGAAACTGTGTGTGAAGTTCTTAGCTGACCGTTCTTCTCATCTGAGCACGTTTCCCGGGCCCTCAGTCCCCGCCTCGGCGGGAGTGGCTGTATCTGCGGAGCTCAGGTCCCTTTCTGGCCGGCTACTGAAGCATCTTCTTTCATCTTCAGCGGTCCGCAGCTTCGGATGCTGCGTGAGGCATGGATTTTCTGTTTATTGATTCCATTTAGTACACATTGTGTTTCCCTGTAAACGCTTATCTTTCATCAGCTTTTTTTTTTCGAGAGAGAGTGTGAGAGGGAAGGGGAGTGGGAGAGAGAGCATCTCCAGTAGGCTCCCCCTACCCTGCTCAAGACAGCACCCACGCGACTTCCCTCAGTGCTCAGCACGGGACCCGTTGTGTGCCCCAACCTCTCCTGTCTTCTATCTCCTTACCCCTTGCACACATTCTCGATCATTTCTGGAGACTCACATTCCAGTTCACAAACTCCTTCTTCGTTTGTGTCAACAGCTTGACCGAGATGTAACTCCTGTACTATGAAGTTCACCCTTTTAAAGTGTCTAATCCAGTGGGTTCAACTACATTCAGTGCTGTGCAACTATCATCACTAACTTTTTTTTAAGATTTTATTTATTTATTTGAGAGACAGAGATCGCAAGCAGGCAGAGAGGCAGGCAGAGAGAGAGGAGGAAGCAGGATCCCCACTGAGCAGAGAGCCCGATGTGGGGCTCGATCCCAGGACCCTGAGACCATGACCTGAGCCAAAGGCAGAGGCTTAACCCATTGAGCCCCCCAGGTGTCCCCATCACTATCTTTTTAAAAAACATTTCATCACTTACAGGGAAACCCCTTGACCTTGGCGGAAACTCCCCATTCCTTCTTCCTCCCAGGCCGAGACACCCATGAATCTCCATTCCCTCTTTTTTGGCTTTCCCATTCTGGACGTCTCACAGAAGTGAAACCATGCCACGTGTTTTAAAACGACTTTTATGTTTATTTGGCAAACATCTTTCAACGTTTCTGATGACCTTTTAATTTCTCTGGAGAGTTTTTCATTTCCAGAGGCTCTCCTGTTTTTCACAGCGAAGCCCGGTCAGTTTTCTTTGCTTTAAATATATCTTAAACCCACAAGACAGGTTAATTTTATATCCTATAGCTACCACTTCCAGTTTAGAAAGTTTGTGGAGATTTAAATCGGTCGCTCTTCATGGTTTCTGTTTTGTCATTGCAGGCTTGTGTTCTTTGGATGTTTGCTGAGTTTTGACTTTGAGCTCCTATTTGAATGGACTTTGTGGGAGCCCCAGTATCGGGGCTGGGTTTGCTTGTCTGTCTCCTTTGTCTTCAGGCCTCCAGAGCCCTGAGCAGGGGTTCCAGCACTGGCGGTGTCACCTGTCACCGTGTGACCTTGGGCAGGGAGCTCAAGGTCTCTGTGCTCAGGCTTCCTCATTATAAGGTGGGAATGTGGAGAGTCCTTCCCCGAGGGTGGGGGTGAGGCTCTAACGACGCAGGTGCGGGGAGCAGAGCACATAGGAAGCGCCTGGTCAGTGCCCACGGTGACTGGATCATCTCACGAGGGCATATCAGTGATGATCCTTTGTCGGAGGCGAGACTGGGTGAATCTTCTCCTTTGTGGTGCCAGGCCCCGGGCGGCGACCCGCCCGCAGGGGACACTCGGTGACCATTTGTTGGCCAAATGAAGGCGGGCAAAGAGGACGGACCCCCAGCACGTGCTCAGCAGAGATGATTCCAGGCACGCGGACAGACCGCAAATGCAAAGGCACGACACTCAGAAGCTTCGTGGGGCCGGAAGGCGAGGGACAAAGCTGAGAAACTGGCCGAGCGGGCGGCCGACGGCCTTGAACGCCGCGACCAGCACTCGGGCCTCCGCCCTCGGGCGGGGGGCGGGCGTGGTTGGAGCCGCAGGCCTGGGGGCAGTGGTGGCTGGCGGGGGCGTCGCGGGTGCTCCGGGTCGCGGCGGATGGGGGGAGCGCAGCCTCAAAGCACCGGAGCCGGGACAGCGGGGCTGGGGAGGGGAGCGCTCCGGGTACCGGAGCCCGCGGACGGGCCCTGCGCGGATCACCTTGGTTGTTACCTCCTCCCTTCTCGGCGTCTTTGTGCGCCTCGCTCGCTTCCTTTCGCAGTAAACGTCCTTCCGAGAGATTCCGAGGGGATCTCGGCCAAGCAGCGGGGGAAGGGATCTTGCCCACGCCCGGGGAGGGCTGCGCGGGGCGGCCGCGGCAGGAGCTGGCACCGGAGGGGGCGGACGCGCGGGCCCGGCGCCGGCTGTCGAGGGGCGCGACCCGCCGCGGCCCGGAGCCCCGGGCGCCCCGCCCGCGCTTCTCCCGCCGCCCCCGCCCCCCGCGCGCCCCCGCCCCGGCTCCGCTCCGCCCCTCGCGCGGGGTCCGCGTCTGCGGCTGCGTTCCCCGAAAGACAAGGCTGCGCCCGGGTTCTGGTCCGCAGGGAGACCGAAGGGCACGGCTCCCCGTGCCTCCCAGAGCGCCGGAGCGCCGACCCGCCAGGGATGTGAGTGCGCCCCCGACCCGAGGCCCGCGCTCCACGCCCCGACCTGCGGTGAGCACCCGGACGCGCGCGGGAGGCGGAGTGAGGGGGCTCGGCGCGGGGTTCCCGGGCCCCCAGCCCAGGGGTGGGGGTGAGGACGTGGCGCGCGCCCCTCCCCCATCGGCAGGTACCGCCTGCTCGCACCTTGTCTTGCCCTTTTCTCTCCGGACGCACGTACCGCTCCCCAGGGAGGAGAAGACGCGCTCCCCCATCCCGACCCCCCACCCCACAGGTGCCAGGAGCGGGTTGGGGCGTTTCGAGCTGTCACCCTGCCCGAGACGGCGGACCTATTCTCCCTGGAGAGGATGCTGCGATGGTGGACGCTCTGGGGGGGATGGGCTGGGGGTGGGGCTTTTCGAGCTCATGAACGACCCCCTCTCCCGGCCCCCCTGCCCGGGCCGGTGATTCCGCAGCGGGGGGGTGGGGGGAGGTTGCCCTCTCGTCCCGGAAAAGGGGAGGGGGCTGCGGGTTCGGCAGGAGGCTGGGGCTCCTGACCGAGGCCTCTCCTTGCCAGGCCTGCGCCCCGGAGGACCTCCGCCCACACCCCCCGCGCCTTCCCGAGGCCCGCCGGGAGCATGCCGCCTGCGGCCATGAACAGTGTCGGCCTGGTGCTGCTCGCCGGCCTGCTGTGCTCTGCGCCCGGTGAGTCTGGGGGCGGCCCGCGGGGCTGGGCCAGGTCGCCGGAGGAGCCCGAGGTGGCTCCGGAGAGATGCGGGCTGCGGGGCCGCCATCCTCCGACGGTGCCCGTCACATCCACGCCCTCTCCGGGCCCTCGCGCCTGTCGCCTTCACTCTTGGTGCTCCAGCTCCAGCCCCAGCTCCAGCCCCAGCCACGTGGGGCCCTCCCAGCTTCTGAGGGCACCGAGCGACTTCCGCCCCCCATCCCCACCGGGCAGCCCGCTGCAGCTAGTCCCGTCCAGACACCCCTGGCCCGGTGCAGGGGGCGGGATTGTCGCGCCCCTTCAACCCCCCCAGAGCCCCACCTGGCCTCGCATCAAGTCTGTGTGGTCCTTCCTTCCTTGGACCCAACTGAAGCCCAAGGGGAGGTGTGGGAATGGGGTAGGAGTGTGCAGGAGAGCCCCAGAGGTGCGGGAGTTGTGTGGCTGGAGTGTGGGCACACCTGGGAACGGCCACGGAGGGTGCCCAGGGCTGCCAGAGTTCCATTGGGGGGACCCCCCCAACTGCTAGGAAGGCACAGAGGTTCTCCCAGGGCCTGACCTCCAGGTGCCAGCCTGGCCTGCTCACTCCTGGCAGGGGGTGCTCGGCCTCCTACCGCGGCCTGGCTCTCTCAGCAGTGCCTGCGGTGGGCGGGTGGGGGCAGAGGGACGGCGGGCTTGATCCCCCCAGCTCCTCCGGTCATCCGTGTCCCTGTGCCCTGCCCAGCTCACGGCCTGTGGTGCCAGGACTGCACCCTGACCACCAACTCGAGCCACTGCACCCCAAAGCAGTGTCAGCCGTCGGACACAGTGTGCGCCAGCGTGAGGATCACCGACCCCAGCAGCAGTGAGTCAGGCCCAGGGTTTGGGCGGGAGCAGTGGGTGTCATCTGAGCCCCTCTGTCCTTGGCTGAGGGCACAGGGCTGTGGGCAGGATGCTGCCCAGTGTGAGGCCCGGCAGGTGCCTCTCCAGCCCTGGGCCCTGTGTGGCCCTCTCCATATCTGGAGACGGTGTGGGCAGGTGGGGGGACTCAGCTCTGCTGGCTGGGGTGGCAATCCGGGCCCCGGGCGTGAGGCGGAGAGGGCGGGGTGTAGCTCCCATCCCAGGCTCCCTACCTCTCCCCCAGGCCGGAAAGACCACTCTGTCAACAAGATGTGCGCCTCGTCTTGTGACTTCGTGAAGCGACACTTCTTCTCAGACTATCTGATGGGCTTCATTAACTCTGGGATCTTAAAAGTGGACGTGGACTGTTGTGGGGGAGACCTGTGCAACGGGGGGCCGGGGGTGGGTGGCAGCCCCTGGGCCCTGGCCGGGGGGCTCCTGCTCAGCCTGGGGCCTGCCGTCCTTGGGGCTGGGCCCTGAGCTCCTCCTGCAGCTGCAGGCCTCCCAGCTTCCTCCCCAGAGCCTGGCCTCACCCCTCCCTGCGCAGGGAAGCCTCCCTCTCTCCACCAGCTCTGAGCTCCAGTGTCTGCAGGAGGCCCTGGGTAGGGGGGGCGGGCTGGGGGCTGGGACCCCCGGGGTCTCCTAGGGGAAGCCAGGTAGAGCCAGGCCCAGCCCAACAGCCTGGCTGCGAGGGCATCTTCCGCGGAGAAATAAACTCACTTGTGGTCCAGAGACCTGGGTCTGAGCCTGGGTGTCGGGATGAGGCCGGCAGAGCAGTGAGGGGTTCTGAGGATGTGCAGGCCGAGGGTGGAGATGCGTGGGGCATTGGGACTGGGGGTCTGTGGTGCACGGGGGCTGCTGGGGGGCCTGGGGCCTGGTAGCGGATGGGAGGGGAGGTTAGAGTGGGCAGAATCTCGGGGCCGGGACATGAGGGTAAGGCCTTGTCAGTGCGCGTACGTGCATGTGGACAGCCAGACGTGCAGATGGGCACGCTAGACGTGTACACCCATGCCTGCATCCACACCCGCGTGCACGCGCGCCCTGCAGACGTCCACAGGTGTGCACGCCGAAACAGTGCTGTCCCACCAGCTCCTGGACTGGTGTGCCCCAGCCCCCACACACTCACATCTGCGTGCACACTATCCCTGGCCTTTAGCACCTTGCACACACAGGGACACACAGGCACACACGCCCTGCGTGTCCACCGCTCTCGCTCTTTCGCTTGCTCTCTCGTGGAGCCTTGGGGCGATCGGACTCGGGGCCTGCTCCCCAGAGCGCTGTCGGGAGCTCCTGCCTGGACTCTGCCTCTTAGCCAGACACCCCTGCCTCCACCAAGGGCACCTTCTCAGACAGGGTCGTGAAGGCCAGTCCCTGAGTGGAGGCTGAGGCAGCCCGTGTGGAGTGGCGCAGAGGGACGGGGTGCTTCGGGAGGGAGGAGGCAGGGGGCACCGACAGGTCATTCTTAGGGACCTGCTGTAGCCGTGGGTCTCTGCACCGCTGGGTTCAGCCCAGTCTCCCACACTTCTGGCCACGTGGGTCACCCTGGGGCCCGGGCTAGCCATGTGAGGTCAGCAGCCACTGCAGGCTCTGCTGGGGTCTGGCCTTCAATCGGTTCTTCCTCATCCTTCGTGGCTGACCCAGGCTGTGGTCACTCCCGGGGCTGGGACCACGTGGCAAGAACCGTGGTTTCGCTAAGAGCTGGCCGTGGCGTTCCTCCCGGGGCTCCCGCGTGTGAGTGAGGGAGAGGAATCTGGAAGTCCGGGGTGAGCCAGATGGGAGAGGGGTCGCTGGAGACCTTGTCCACTTCCTGCTGGTGGGACTGGCCAGGGACGTGTCTCCTGCTCTGTTGTAACTTTGGTCTACGATGCACCCGGTTCCCACGGCATCCAAACCTCTGCACCGTGTGCTGTCCGCCGCGGGGGCCTGGTGTCTGGGGTGTGTAGGGACCGGGCACTGTCACGTAGGGCAAGTGCAAAGAGCGCCTTGACCCAGAGGCCAAACGCTGGTGCCGGCGAGGACAGGACGCCGTGGGGGCTCCGGAGGTTCCCGGAGGACGAGGGCCACCCCGTGGGCACCGGGTTCAAGCCCACTTTCAGGTCAATCTTTGGGTGCTGACTTTATTATCTGAGGGAAGTATTTAAAACACAGAAAGTGGGGAGCTTCTTCCAGCTCTTTGAGAGAGCGGTGCAATTCCAGGCAGATGGGGGCTTGGGAGCAGCGTGACCCAGAGAGCCCACTTGGACCTCTTTGCTCTCCGCTTCTGGCTGCCCCGTCTAAGTCTGGGTCCTCACGCCTGAGAGCGAGCGAGCCCTGTCCCCCAGGGTGATCTGTCCTTGCAGGGTCAAACCCCACCATCCGTGTGGCATGCTGGGACCAGCAGGGCAGGTGCTGGTAAACCCATGTGCCCCTTGATTATTTTTCTAAAGACCCCACCAAGGTCGTCCTTCAGGATCTACGCACACGTTTTGTTTTTGGGGTCTGCTTAGTGTCCCTCTGAATGAGCCAACTGCCTTTCTTAACCACCCCTCCCCTGCGGGCAGAGGGGCTGCTCTCTGTCTCTGATCAGCCAGGCTGTGAGCGCCCTCGGCCTCGTGTCCTTATGGGGTCAAGTGACTCTCCATCTCCGGGGATTCCGGGAGCGTGCAGCTGAGCCAGGAAAACGTCTCTTTGGAAGGAGCCGATCTCCTCGAAGGGAGGCGCCTCCCACCCTTCCCCGTGTCATCCCCCAGGAGCTTCCGTGTCCTCCTGGGAGACGAACACTAGAATCTCATCCTGATTTCCCCTGGAGGGCTCATTAGTGAGATGGAACGTAAGTCCTGACTCGTGAGTGTTTCCTCGTAATTGCCTTGGTCCGCTTTTCAGCTGTGGCTTTTGTCTTTTCTTCCTGAAGTGTGAGACCCTCTTGTGAGTGGGGTACCGTCTGCCTGTGGTTTGTGTTTTCCAAGGACCTTCATTTTGGGGCATTTTCCTGCACACCCAGGCATGTCCTCAGGTTCCGTGTGGCTGAGTGTAGTCGATCTTTGTTGTTTCTGGCTTTCAGATCTGAGGAGAGCCTCCTCGGTGCTTATCTTAGGAAAACGGTCTTCCTATTCCGCGCTTTGTTCTGGATGGGGCTCCTTCCCTCTGATCCCGGAAGGTCCCGGCGTGTGCTTACCACACGGCAGGAGTCAGGACTTCTCCGAAATACGTGGCCGGTGTTTCTTGCGCCGATCTTGAACGCGCCCGTCTGTCCCCCGTGACTCCAGGTGCTGCCTGGGTCATGGCAGGAGCCGGGATGTTCTGGCCGCGGTACGTGGGCCCTACCGGGTGCCTTGCTCCTGGCTGGTGAGGCGAGTCCCCTCCTTGCTCCTCTTTTGACGAGACAATTGTCACTTCTTGCGACTTGTTCTTACAGGTGAACGCTGGGGTCCGTTTGTCCGGTTCCGGAATGATGCTCGGGAGCGGTGGTCACCGTCTGGGCCTGCCGCTGGGGCCCATGTGCCCTGCCTGTGTGAGGGCTCCCCAGCGCCAGCGCGGCGCTCCTCCGTCCCGTGGGCCCGGATCGAGCCCTGTTCCAGCTCGTTTTCCCCTGTGGGCCTTGTACCTCCCCCGCGTCGAAGCTAGGTAACATGCAGTTTGGGTGCTTGTAATTGAGACTTCCTCCTTTTCCTTAAACCAAAGTGGTCATTTTCCGTGTGGCAAGCTGATGTTTTCCATTTTCTCCATGCCGTTCTTTCCAGAAGTCCCCCCGCCCCCAGCTGGCCTCCATTTAAGCAGGATGGCTGGGAGGTCTGGGGGCTCAGTATGGCGGACAACCGAGGGAGCCTGTGGGTCACTGGCCTCCGTGTTTCCAGGAGCCTCCGCCACAGGCCTCCGAGACGGCGGGAGTGAGTCTGCAGACAGGCCCGTCGCACCACAAGACGCGGAGGGAGGAGAGAGGGGGCTGCCTCCAACTAGGCGGAGATGCCCGGGGCTGAGAGGGCAGTGGGCTGGCAGGAGCCGAGGGTGGGTCCCAGAGAGAGGCTCCCGAGGGGCAGGACCTCCGAGCGATACCCACTGGCGGAGGTCTGGGCTGGGGGCTACAGACAGCCGCGGGCCTCCATGCTGCGGTGGGCCTGGGAGCAGGGTCAGGGCCAGGCCCCCGTGACCTGAGTGAGGGCACAGCCTGTGGGTCCTGGCACTGGGCGAGGACCAGACGGGCCGGGGTGAGGCTGTGGGTCCACCAGCCGTCCCTCACTGCACGCAGCCCTGGGAGGGAAAAGACCAAGATGTCAGTCTTCTGCCGACTGGAGAGACGGGTCTGGAGAGAAGAATGGTGACAGGAAGGTTAAAGTTCTGTTCTTCTCGCCTGGGCTTGGGGGCTGTGCTCATATGTGGAGGGCTTTCGGGGGGGGGCTCTGCTGGCAGGGGAGGGGGGCTGCTCCAGGCGGGCAGGCACTCCTTGCCCGCCCCCCGCCCCCCCCGCAGCCCTCTTCTGTGGTGTGGTCTGGACACATCTCCCAGCAAAGCCAAGGTTCCGGAGAGATGCCCTAGGGGCTGGGAGGCTGCTGAGTGCGGGCGGGCGTGAATTCCAGAAATGTAAGGGCAGGGGCGGCTGCAAGGTGCAGAGGGAGTGAGTGTGACAAGGGCGGCCACCGTCGGCGCTGAACCCACGCAGGGAAAAAATTTTGTTCTCCCCCCGAGCTCTGCGTGGTCCATGATCCTGGATTTTCAAGGCGTGCCACAGGCTGTGAGCAAATGTAGACACGACTCTGCTTTCCCAGCAGTTCGCGCTCACGCTGCTTGTCCTTCCGCCGTGCTGGCGGGGCCTGCGGCTCGGCGGAGTGATGACGCTGGCCGGGGCAGTCTGGGTTCACCGTCCGTCCTCCCTGCAGCACCTTGGGTCAGCGTTTGCCTTTGGACTTGAAATCAGACTCTGTTTGGCTCGTGCTCTTTATTCATAATTCAATTAGATTTTTTAGGAGGAACGGTGATGAGTTTAAGAGAAACAGCCTTTTGCCCTTTGCTGATACGAAGACATGTCCGTTCGCTAAACCAGTGGCTACTAAGTGGGCTCCGTTGCTCGGTGTCCTGGAGAGGAGGCGCCTGGGCGTTCGCGACAGGTAAGCCCTGGGGGGTCCCGGCGCCACGTTCTTCTCCACCGCCTCCAGGCTCCCATAGCCCCTGCCGCGTTAAGGTCCGCTGTGTTTCGGGTCCAGGATCGAGACGGGTCTCTAGTCCTCAGGTGTCCTCATCGGAGGTGAGCTAGGGATTTTGGCAGCCTCGAGGAGATGGGCGCCCCATCTGGAGCAGTCTGGCTCTTGGGGGGCTCTGGAGGCCTCTAGTGTGGGCCCAGGGAAGCTGTAGGATGGACGTACTGGGGACCTCAGCCCGGCTGGAGGTCTTATTCTGCCCACTTGACACCGAGGAAACAGACCTGGAAGAGGTAAGACCCTGAGACCCCGAAATCTTCACCGCATGTGCAGGACACACGCGGACTTGGGTCTTTGCTGTTTGATCTTGACCAAGCCCTGTGTCCCCTCTGAGCCGCACTTCTGTCTGTGAGGCGGGGGTACGCCCAGCTCTCGGGGCACCGGCGGGCGGGCGCCGCAGAGGAACCTTGTTCCAGCTGGTGGGGTAGATGGCAGTGGGGGAGGTGGGGGAGGGAGAGCGGGCACCCTTCCTTTCTTGGGGCCTGAGGCTTGCCCTTGACCCCTCCCCCATTCTGCCAACCCCTCACCCCCTTGTGGCCTCCTCTGAAGCACCGCTCGTCCTGGGGGGCCTTCCCTGGTGCTCTTTCTCCCACCCTCCCCCCAGCCTGTGCCCCCAGCCCCGCCATGGATGCCTCAGCCTTGTCTGAGCCAGTCCGTATCTCACGTCCCCATGCCACCAGCCCCTGGCCTCCCGGCCGCGCCCCCTCCACCACCGCCCGCTGCTTCCGTCTCCTCCCGGCGTCCCAGGGCACCACTGGCACCTCGTCCTGCACACGGCGCTGGTTGGGGGGTCCAAGCTGGACAAGCCCCAAGGCACCCTGCTTCTTCACGTTCTACGGGAGGAACGTTTACCTGAGATGTTGTCTGTGGGTATCTCCCGCTTCTACCCAGCACCTGCCCACCAGAGACCTGAAGGTCCTTGAGTGTTTTGGGAAAGTGGACCTTCCCCTGCGGCAGGTGAAGAAGTCAGTCCTCCCTGCAGCGTCCCCGGCGGCGATGAGGCCTCAGCCAACAAGGCCTTGAAGGCACAGGTGGGGCGCTGCACACACATCCCAGCAAAGTGTCCGGGTTTGGCTCCGGAGGCTGCCCCACCCACAGCCCGGCCAGCAGAGGGTGCCCACCGGGACACCTGGGAAGAGCGAGCTTACGGTTTTAGGTGCTCATGGGTTCATTTTCCACCTTTGGGGAGCTAAGTGCCAGGCTCTAGGTCCCAGGGACACAGCAGCGGGAAGATAGTTGTGGCGGCCTGGGTCGCACCCCTGCGGAGGGTACCAGGAGGGCCAGACCTTCCTCCGGAGCCTCGGGGCGGTGAGGCTTCCTTACCTGTCCTTGAGAGGGCTGCTGGGGCAGGGGAGCAGGGACCCCGTCCTGCGGAGTGGCTGAGAGGCTCAACCGTTTTCTTTTAACTTCAGGTTTTGAGTAGGGCCTAACGTGCGTGCCCGTCAGGGAGGGGAGAAGTGTGTCTCCTTTCCCCGCGCCCACCGCCGCCTGCCGGGGCCCCTGTGCATTCTGGGCGTCTGTGCAGGAACAGGGCAACGCGGGACGCTGTGTTCTTCCCCTCCCTCCTTTCTAGGGATGTTCTCAGGGTCTGTCCCAGGCTTCACGCTCGTGTGTCCGCCGGAAAGTGTGTCTGGGGGTCGGACCCCCTGCGCGGGTCTTGCTGAGCCCCAGGGTCCGTGGCCTGTCCCTTTGGCGAGTCTGGCTGTCTCACCAGCCTTAGGGGCTGTGCCTGTCCCAGTCCCCGCAGCGATGTGGGAGACAACAGAGCCTTCTCGTCCTTGACTGGGCGTTGCTCTTGGGGGCGGTGCTGCCACACCGTTTACCTTCTAAGGAGTCATTCTCTCATCTTTCTCTCTGTCAGTGGTTGATGCCTGGGTCTGTGCTGCCCGACACTGAAATCCCGAAGAACCTTTACCATAAAGGGACCCCGAGTTGGGGGGGTGGGCTGCAGTCGGGGGTGTGGGCCTACCCTGACTCACCCCTGAGCTGGCACTTAGAAAGCCTGGGCAGACCAGGCGAGGTTGTGCAGGCCACGGCCCTCAGCACGTGGGCAAGGGGACTGGTTCCCACTGGGGAGACCACACGTTGCTGGCCCGGACCTGCGAGAGGGGTTGACAGGGGGCCTTTCTGCCAGCAAGCTTACTAGGGGACAGGTGGACAGTGACTGAGAAAGTTCGAGGTTGAGGAGCCCAAATTTCAGGGAAGCAGGCCGGCCCAGACACTTCTCAAGTCCGGCCGGCATGCAGCAGCGAGCTGGCCATGTGCTGGGGTCGTGGGCTCCCGTCCAGGTCCTCCAAAGGGCCGGAGGGTCACCACGTGGAGGTGGGGGGGCAGGGCAGGTGACAGGGTGGGTGGTGTCTGTCTAGGGCAGAAGGCTTCAGAACACTGGGAGGGGACATCTGGGTGGTGGGGAGAGTGACGGCTGACGGAAGGGACGGCCCGCTCCTGGCCTGGGGGAGGGAGGCCCCAGGTGAGGGCCCAGGTGAGGGCCCAGGTGAGGAGCAGTTCCGGACAGGTGGAACCAGTGACAAGCTCGGGCCTGTCCAGGCTGAGCTGGGACACCTACAGGACACCGGGAGAGATGGGGGCAGGGCCCTTGTGTGGAGGGAGAGTCTGTGGACAAGCTGGGTCTCATATTGCCTTCGCTGAAGTTCCAGAATCCCCAGGATGAAGGCAGGTCTCCCCCACCCCTCACGGTGCCCAAGTGCCCCTGACCTCACACTAGTCTTGGTGCCTGTTGAAGAGCTGGGAGCAGCCCCAGAACATTGGCTGGGTAAAGGCCAGGGAGGGGTTTGGGAGAACTTGTCGAGTGTCTGTGCAGCTAGGAGATCCAGTGCCGCGTGGGAGGGTCTGGACGCAGCAGTGAGGCTGGGGGCGTGGTCTGCGTGAGCTGCTTTGCCCAGGGAGCACCCGCGTGGCCCGGGCGGGGGGTTTGAGGTGGGCAGGGTGTCTGTGTCGGGCTTCATCCGTTCTCCCAGGGGGGCTGCTCGCTTGGAGCAGGACGCCGGGCTGTCCCTGGACAGAGACGCCCCAGAACTCGCCTCCCAGGCCAGCCGCCTCCCCCCACAGGCAGGTGGCAATTTTGCTGGTGAATGAACAAGTGGAGTGACAGGTGGGTGGGTGAGGGCGGAGAGCGACGGCGGGTAAGTCACGAGTCCCGGCTCACTAGGAGGGGCCGACGGGGCGTTGCGTAGGTAGTGGGGCCCTCCTGTGGATGGGAGCCCCCATGCTAGCACTGCCCCTTGGCCCCAGTTCTCTCCAACTGCCCCCTTCCCAAGTCTCCCTGTTCTGAGGGGAAAGCAGGGTCCCTGCCCCAATCCCTCCAGAGCACTGCGTCCTCACTTGGGGACTAAGCAACATGTGGGCCCCGTCGGGCAAGGAGACACACAGGTGGTCAGAAAGGCAAGCTTCCATCTTCCTGAGGCGACACGGTCTGGGGTCTTGATCCAGGGGAGGCCTTGCAGGGACGTGCTGGTCGACCTGATGGGCACAGCTGGGAAGACGTAAAGATTAGCCGAGCAGAAATCCACTCATTCTTTGGTGAGTGTCCCCCACTGTCCCATGCAGTGGTCACCGTGGTTACCATGCCTTCGAACCTTTGGGTTTTCTCACAGAGCCCTCATTTCTCCTCTACCTTGGAGCCAGGGAGCGCCCTCGCTAAGCTGCGGGGGACACGCGCAGGCCAGTCCCACAGCACTCACCCCGCAGAGACACGTCCGGCTTCCTTAGTTACCAGGGAGATGCCAGTCACTAACAGTCCGTTGTACCCCTAGTGAGCAAATGTTCACGAGTCTGATGAGGCCACGTGGAATGCCGGGTTCTCTCGCACCTGCACGTCGGAGGTGCCCGGGTGTGGCCGCCTGGGGAGACTGTGGCCTATTCTCTGAGCGTTCTGCTCCCCGCAGTCAAGCGATCTCTTCCCGGCACATTCCTCAGTGGAACATGTCACGTGTGTGTACGGGACCCGTGTGCCAGGATGTGTGGCTGCATTGTTCATGGGAACGGCTTCTGAAAGTAGCCAAAGTGACCGTCGCGGGGACTTGGGGTCATGAGGGTGAGGCAGCCAGGTGCTGTGCGGCAGGTGCTGTGAGCGAGCTAGTCCCGAGAAGGTATGGGAGAAGCCTAGCGGCATGGAATCGAGTGGGCAAGTCCCAGCAAATTTACACAAAGCTGGTGTTCATACACGAAGTACTTTACACTGTTGTTTATGTAAGTTTGGGGGCAAATACAGCTTCGTAGATGATGACGCTCTGTGACATCTATTTGTGTATCTGTCATCTAACATCCATCTGTCCATCCGTCTATCCCTCCAACCACCGGTCTGCCCACCCACCTGTCTATCCCTCCATCATCCATCTCTAGCGATCGTCCATCTCGGGAGAATGAGGACAGTCAACTCAAGATCCCAGAGTGCAGTGTCCTCCCCGCCCAGGACAGGGAGGCAGGGGTGTGTAGGGGCACAGAGGGTACTGAGAAGGGTTTCAAGGGAACGGGAAGCTTGTGTCAAAGTGTTAGTCCTCCTCTTGGCTGGCGAGCTCACGGAACGTTGTCATATTAGTAAAAGGAAAGAAAGAAATAAGGGCTGTGTGGGGACCAATGGGGAGTGGGTGTCACCGACCAAAGACCATGAGCAAAATTTGGTTTTATGTCCCTGAAGTGGCAGGAATGCTCAGCGTGAGACGAAACAGAGCAAACTCTTCAGCAGTCGTGTCTGTGCCACGTACCTTGCATTTCGAACACGTCCCTGTCTGCTCTGGACCGGTGAGTGGGAGGCCTCCCGGCGCCTCCTCTGTCCCTGCACACGGACGGGAGTCATTGTCCTGGGGAAACAGGCTTCCACTGACGCTGGGCATGCTGTCCCCAGGGGCCGGGAGGCCTATCCATGCCAGCAAATGGACAGCCTGAGTTTTGCTCAAGGGGCCTGTAAACCTTGGAGAGTGAAGTAATTCCTTCCTCCTTCCTTCTTGTTTTGTCTCCTTTCTTCCTTCCTTCCTTTTGGAGGGAGAGTGGGAAGCAGGGCAGGAGGGGCCGCGGGAGAGGGAGAGAGAGAATCTCAGGCAGGCTCCACGCCCAGCTCAGAGCCCGATGAGGGGCCTGATTTCACGACCCTGAGATCATGACCTGAGCCGAAATCAAGAATCGGACACTTAACCAACAGAGCCACCCAGGCACCCCCAAAGGAGGTTTCCCTGGGAAGGAGAATGGGGTTTTGAGGGGTCTTGGACCTGCAGAGGCCAGGGGCAGAGCTGGAGGTAGGGGAAGGATGTAGAGGGCCGCTGGCCTCAGGATGGGCTCTGGAGACCCTGATGTGTGAGCCGCAGCTGTGGGTTTGCGGTCAGTGTCCTGGGCTGTCGTAACAAAGCACCACCCCCACAGTCTGGGGACCAGACGCTGAAACCAGCGTGTCAGAGGACCGCACTCCCTTGGAGGCTCTGGGGGAGGCTGCCTCCTGCCTCTTCCAGCTGCTGGGGCTCCTGGTGTCCCTGGCTTGTGGCCGCATCCCTCAGTCTCTGCTTCATCTCTACCTGGTCTCTTCCCCATGTCTCTGTGGGCCCTTTCCTGTCTCTGACAAGGATGATCCCGTTGGATCTAGGACCTGCCCCCGTCCGGGATGGTCTCACTGCAAACCCCATGGTAATCACGCCTGCAGAGACCCTATTTCTAAACAAGGTTACGCGCTAAGGTTCCCGGAGGGCTTGGGCTTCCGGACGCCGTGTTCACCCCTTACGTGGGCTCGGGGCTGCATTCCTCTGCCCTCCAGGGGCAGGCTTAGCATCAGGCTCCGGGAGCCTCCTGTAGCTCCTCAGCATGATGACTGGGTGCTCACGCCCTTCATGTGTGCCTCCCTCAAGCCTTGGTACGACCTCGCCCATTGCCCATCTGATGTAGAAGCAGAAAGACAGAATGGGGCTCCCGGACACTGGCAGCAGGGACGGGGGTGCGGACTGGAGCACCTTGTGGCCTGAAGGCGGCTGCGGTGAGAAGCTGAGGCTGTGAGGGGGACCTCAGCCACACTCTGTCTCCGTGGCTGTTGCGTGGTGGCGGCGAGAGACGTGCTCAGGAGGCTGGGGGAGCTGGGGGACGCTGGCCAAGAGGCTGGAGAGCGGACTGGATGCCCCCACAGTCAGGTCGTCCGTCTGGCAGGTCTGGGGGAGCTGACGCTTAGAGATGCCGCGGGTCAGCCCCCACCACCCGTCCTGCGCTCTGCCCTCCTCCTGGCATCCGCTGGAGTGAGCTCATGGACTCTCCTGCGGCAGTAAGGATCCTTTCTGGAAGTATAAAAGCCTCCGTCACCCCAGTAACTCCGAGCTTGAGTGGTCCCCCTTCCTCTCCTTCTCAGACCTTATAGAGGTTCCAGGACCTCCCCAGCCCTTTCTTCCCACTGCTATGACCCTCGTCCAGGACTTCACCACTTTTTTTTTTTTTTTTAATAAAAAGATAAACCGGGGCACCTGTTTGGTTAAGTGTCTGCCTTCAGCTCAGGTCACGATCCCTGGGTCCTGGGTTCGAGTCCCACATCAGGCTCCCTGCTCAGCGGGGAGTTTGCTTTTCCCTCTTTCTCTGCTGCTCCCCCTGCTTGTGCCCTCTCTTTCTCTCTCTGACAAATAAATTTAAAAAACCTTTTGTAAAAGAGACAATTCAGGGGCACCTGGATGGCTCAGTCTGTTCAGCTGCTGCCTTCGGCTCAGATCATGATCCTGGAGTCCTGGGATCAAGTCCCACATCGGGATCCCTGCTTGGTGGGGAATCTGCTTCTCCCTCTGACCCTCGCCCTTCTCATGCTCTCTCTCTCTCTCAAATAAATTAAAAAAAATCTAATAAAAAGGACAATTCATTTAAGCTAAAAAAAAAAAAAAACCAACAAAACCAGTGTGGCCATTTCTCCCATCCTGTATGCCCCTTGCATCCAGTGACCATCAGTCTGTTCTCTGTATCTGTGAACTTGGCTTTTATTTTCCACCTACAAGAGGAGTCACAGTATTTGTCTTCCTTTGTCTGACTTACTTCAATTAGCATAATATCTTTTTTTTTTAAAGATTTTTTATTTGACAGACAGAGATCACAAGTAGGCAGAGAGGCAGGCAGAGAGGAGGAAGCAGGATCTCTGCTGAGCAGAGAGCCTGATGCGGGGCTCGATCCCAGGACCCTGAGATCATGACCTGAGCCGAAGGCAGAGGCTTTAACCCACTGAGCCACCCAGGCGCCCCCAATTAGCATAATATCTTTTAGATTCATCCGTGCTGTTGCAAATGGCTGAGTAATATTCTGTTGTGTATATACACCACCTTTTCCCCATCCATCCACACGTCCACCCATCCACCCATCGGTCTACCCACCCACCCATCCACCCACCCATCCACCCACCCATCCACCCATCCACCCATCGGTCTACCCACCCACCCATCCACCCATCCATCCACCCACCCATCCACCCATCCACCCATCCATCCATCCATCCATCCACCCATCCATCCACCCACCCATCCATCCGCCATCCATCCACCCATCCAGCCATCCATCCAACCATCCACCATCCATCCACTCACCCATCCATCCGCCATCCATCCACCCATCCAGCCATCCATCCAACCATCCACCATCCATCCACTCACCCATCCATCCACCCACCCACCCACCCGTCCAGCCATCCATCTGTCCACCCACCCGTCCGTCCATCCATCCACTCATCCATCCCTCCACCCATCCATCCATCTGCCATCTGTCCACCCACCCATCCATCTACCATCCACCCATCTATCCATCTGCCATCTGTCCACCCACCCATCCATCTACCATCCACCCATCTATCCACCCATCCATCCTTCCACCCATCAACCCATCCATTCATCCATCCATCCAACCAACCATCTG